>NW_015544316.1:94200-94768 GCF_001515605.1 Sinocyclocheilus anshuiensis | reverse complement strand
TTTTTACAGTGCGTGGAATGGTGCGCTGTGATTGGTTGAGCGGATATATCGCATTCTGCAGAAAAGGGAGACTGGGCTGCGTTCAGTCCAGACAAAAACGGTGAAAAACGTTTTTTAAACAGGAACGGTGGTGCGTTGAACACCCTGTTCTGATGACGCAAGAGTTGCACCTATACACATTTTAAAAATAAAGAGATTAAATAAAAGTGACAAATGCATACAACAAAATTTCAAAACTTAGCATTTAAATGAAAAACAAAAAAATAAAGCTAAAAACAATTCAAAATATTAAAGAACAAAAGGTATAAGAGTATAATAATTATTCTAACATAACACTAAGCCAAACACCCCAAAAAAACAAAAAAACTACCTATATGTGTATGTACAACCATACTACATATGTGTATGTACAACCATACACGCACATAAATATTATATATATATATATATATTATTTAATTTACTTAGTTTGTTGAAGTATAAAAATAACTCAAATTAAATAAAACTAAAAACTTAATAAAAACAGAATAAATTCAGACATAATGTAACTAAAATTAAAATAAATAAC
>NW_015544316.1:90187-94007 GCF_001515605.1 Sinocyclocheilus anshuiensis | reverse complement strand
AAACATGTCGTTCAAACCGGAAACCGTAGCAAAACGGTGCACACCGGTTTGAGCTTGAACTTGCCCCTGGTGTTTGTCGCGGTTTGGAAAAAAAGGGAGAAGACATGACAGAATAACTTGGCGGATATCGCATTTTGCATAAAATTAAAAATTGACGTTTCAATACCGACAAGATACAATACTGATTTTGAAAAAAACTCACATTTTGCATATAATACAAATCAAACGACAGTAGTTTATCAGTAATCCTAAAAAAATAACACTGCCAAACTTACATGCTAAAAAACAACAACTTGGCCTTCACGCGACCCGTCTAACAAAATACTAAATTAATTCAGCAGGACACACTTTTCACAGTTTGAGTAAATGTTGAGTAAACAACATAAATTTGAATTGACAGACTTATGCATTACTAGACCATTCTTTTGAGCAAAGTAAATTATCTGCAATTTTGATTGGCATATACTTTGTGCCCATTATGCAAAATAGAACTGAACTAAAGGATATGTTAAATGTGTTAAATGTGTCCTGTACTGCATACAAATGGAAAAAGCTTATTTTACCGAATTACACTGCCCTCTATGGGCCTATCTCTCTCTCTCTCTCTCTCTCTCTCTGCCTTTTTTCTTCCTCTTCTTTCTCTTTCCGATTGTCTTACCATCGCCATCACCCTTCAATTATGCTGTTGCGTAAAATAAGATAGAGAGGGCAGTGTGCGAGCAACATATTGTGCACGATGCTCTTATGTTAAGTCCTCTCATGAATATTGTACCCTGCCCCAAATTTACAATTGATCTGACGACAGTACAGCAACAGTGAGCCAATGGAAATCCAAGTTCCACTAGTTGAAACACTAGTTAAGATGGCAACACATCTCCAAAGATGGATTTATGGGAACCTCTTGCCAAAACAAGAATGAAAAATAAAAAAATATGAAAACAGACAACACTGCATTGGAGGAAGCAGATATCAGCGAAGAAATCACATGTGCATTCGGCAATACAAATGGCAAATGGCCAAGCAAGCGCAGACACTGACAAGATACGCGATACAGAACGAGACCAAACGCGCACGTCTCCACACAGTAAACAAAACAAGCGGTATATATATTGCATTATTGATTGATTGATTAATTTAGTTATTTATTTATTTTGAGTAGCCTATTACATCTGTTGTTTTATTTTTAAGCTTTACAAACCTTGCTTTTTCAAATATTTTGCTCAAAAGTTTGCTTTGCTTGTGCTTTTTTAAATAAATGTCAAAATATTACATTGCAAAGGTGTTCCACTACAAGTCTCTATATTTTTTTATCAATTAAAACCTAACCATTTTGTAAATATTATTTTTCTTTGTTATTATTATCATTATTATTGTTTTTATTTTTATATTCTTCTATTTTTTGTTTTAATTTTGCTTACTTTTGTTGTGTGCTTTTGTTGTTATTATTATTATTATAGTACATTAAGCTAAAATTTATTAAAGTTTTTAAACTATTTTATTTCAGTTAATGCTTTTAGTTTTATCTAACTTCTAGGGGTCACGTTGTGTGTCTTTTTTTCTGTTTATCTAACACAGTACACTATATCAGTCTGCAGGTTGACAAATAATGTATTCACGATTTAAGCTTGTCTGCCATTTAGCTTATCTGTCCCCTAATGAAAGATCAGGGATTAGAAGTAAAATCTTGCCGCATGCAACCTCAAAACCATTGCTGATCTGCCTTAAGGGTGATGTGGTTGATGGAGCATTGGTTGAGGTTTTTCTCTCTCACAGTTTGAGTAAATGTTGAGTAAACAACATAAATTTGAATTGACAGACTTATGCATTACTAGACCATTCTTTTGAGCAAAGTAAATTATCTGCAATTTTGATTGGCATATACTTTGTGCCCATTATGCAAAATAGAACTGAACTAAAGGATATGTTAAATGTGTTAAATGTGTCCTGTACTGCATACAAATGGAAAAAGCTTATTTTACCGAATTACACTGCCCTCTATGGGCCTATCTCTCTCTCTCTCTCTCTCTCTCTCTGCCTTTTTTCTTCCTCTTCTTTCTCTTTCCGATTGTCTTACCATCGCCATCACCCTTCAATTATGCTGTTGCGTAAAATAAGATAGAGAGGGCAGTGTGCGAGCAACATATTGTGCACGATGCTCTTATGTTAAGTCCTCTCATGAATATTGTACCCTGCCCCAAATTTACAATTGATCTGACGACAGTACAGCAACAGTGAGCCAATGGAAATCCAAGTTCCACTAGTTGAAACACTAGTTAAGATGGCAACACATCTCCAAAGATGGATTTATGGGAACCTCTTGCCAAAACAAGAATGAAAAATAAAAAAATATGAAAACAGACAACACTGCATTGGAGGAAGCAGATATCAGCGAAGAAATCACATGTGCATTCGGCAATAT
Organism: Sinocyclocheilus anshuiensis; assembly: GCF_001515605.1. NCBI lineage: Eukaryota > Metazoa > Chordata > Actinopteri > Cypriniformes > Cyprinidae > Sinocyclocheilus > Sinocyclocheilus anshuiensis. The sequence continues at coordinate 91,588 of NW_015544316.1, read as the reverse complement.
ACAACGCGATACCAGCCGTACCACTCTCAAGCGTCTTGGGGATGCGTACTTTGCGCGTCCGTTTCTGAGAATAAAGGATAGACTGCCTTGCTTGTGGATACATTTTGTTTAAAATGGACATTGCAGTGGTTGGATTCCACCAGGGAATGACAATGCACATCAAGAGCAATTCCTAAACTTGCGTTTTTCCTCTTTTCAGCCTGCTGACCGTCACGTTTCCAGTGAGAGTTTGTGATACCCAGGCTGATCACGATCACTTCACGGATTAATAATATACTGTCGAGCTAAAGAGGGGCCGGTGTCTTCAAGGTTATGGATTGGCCGTGCTCATGATGTTTTCGAATTTACAACGTTTAAGCGGGTAAGAAACATGTATTGTCTTCCAAAGCAAAGCAAGCGATCTCACACGAAGCCCTGTTTTGCTGCGGTTGGAGCTGTCCGTGGTGCTGAAACGCAGATATCGCGCTGGCACTGACAACTGCCTCTTGAACAATTGTGTCGGCTTGTCAAATATTCAGTTATGTATGCGTTACACCACTTCATATGTGCTTCACAAGCTTCCGGCACTAAATTGATGAGCCTCAATTATGAGGCATTACGCGTTGCTTTGGAAAGACCGGCTTGGGTCCGCGATGAATGAGCTGTTTTGTGATGAATCGATTTAGTTAAATTGTTGTTTACTTATTTATTGTGTTTATTCATTTTCTACACAGTTAACATGACCAGTATAGACTTTTGGATCATATTATACCGTATTAGACGTATGTGTTGTATCTGCATGTGTGTGTGTGTGTGTTTATGTGTGGGGGGGAATAGAGAGGTTGATTCGCATGAATACAAATGCTTCTACACAACAAAATGTTTTAATATAGTATTATTTGCTCCCCATCAAGATGGAATCGGGCTATAATCGATGACGTCGCGTTTTGCTTTTAATCAACTCGCGTCTTTCTCGCCTGAGGGATGAGCTGTGACTGTCACATACAGCATCAAACGGAGAAATTCAACATCGACACCTTTGTGAAACGTATATGTGTCGTGCACTCCGAGGTTTAACTTCGATACTCGTTGAGAGTTAATAAAAACTGAAGTCGTCGGATATGTGGGGTGAGCACGGGAAATATAATTTGCATAGGGCAAGGGTCTCTGGTGTGAGACAAAAATAAGTGTTTATATATTTTAAAACGATTTGAGTAAATATAGTGAAAATTATATGTAGATGTGGCTATCTGTCTCGTTAAGTGGCAGATGTTCAAGTTGGAAACAATGGAGATGTGTCGATTTGTTCAGTGCCTTACGTTTTGTCTCTTTGAGTTGAGATGTTTATATGTTGGAAATGCATTCCCAAATTGCGCATTGAAGAGTATTTCTGCCAGTCGATGTTACTTTAAATTTCAAAGG
>NW_015544316.1:71227-90163 GCF_001515605.1 Sinocyclocheilus anshuiensis | reverse complement strand
CCCCCCCCCCCCCTTCTTCGTTCTCTCCTCAGTGTCTTTATAAATGAGCCTGAGTGCCTTGATCAAATGTGGTTGTATTTAAAATATCATGAAAATTACATAATACACATGATGTATTGTATTGACTAAATCAATGCATTTTTTATAGAAGGCGTTGATTAAGTTTGGTGTGAGAATATCCTGATAATATTCAACACAGATAGCCTACAAATTACATTGAATTCATTTAAGACCTCTTGCATTGCAAAGTTTAGGCTAAAGAACATTGCACATTGCTTATTTATATCAGCATCTGCTTTTGCATTGAGTAGGAACAATTTACTTTACATAAATGGGAAGGATCCTGCTAATTTTTCATTGAGATATTGGCATAACATTAAGGTCCACCATATGTAGTTTTCAGATGTAGAGAGTGCATGTTCATGTAACAGACATTCATTACGTCTTTTCCTTTTCTAGATGACGCCCCAAACTACAACTGCACTACCGTGAGCTGGGCCATTCCTGCACAAGAAAATGCATATCTGGATACTGAAAATATTATTACTGGTTGCCACATCTCTGAGTCTGGTTGAGATGTATGACAATTATGGAGATATCTGTAAGAATTTGTGCACTTGCGAGGAGAAGGAAGGCATTCTGACGGTCAGTTGTGAGAACAGGGGCATTGTGAGACTGTTGGAAATAAGCCCAGTGCATTTTTCTATGTACCATCTTTTGCTGACAGGTAATTTGCTGAAAAGATTATCTGTCAATGACTTCATCAACTATACAGGTGTTACTATTTTGCATTTAGGTAATAATGACATATCTGAGGTGGAGACCGGGGCATTCAATGGACTCCAGGGATTAAAGAGATTACATCTGAACAATAACAAAATAGACATTCTTAGGGATGAAACTTTCGTTGGACTTGAGAGCCTAGAATACCTTCAGATAGACTATAATTTTATTAGCACTATTGAACCTAATGCTCTGAGCAGGCTTCATCAACTGACTGTGCTGATTCTCAATGACAACTTGTTGTCCTCTCTGCCCACAAACATTTTCCGAAATGTGCCCTTGACACACCTGGATCTTAGGGGCAACCGCTTAAAAATGTTCCCTTACATTGGCCTTTTGGAGCATATGGATAAAGTAGTGGAATTACAGCTTGAGGAAAATCCTTGGAATTGTTCTTGTGAGCTCATTGCGCTTAAGGCTTGGCTGGAGAGCATCGCCTACACAGCTCTGGTGGGGGAGGTGGTTTGTGAGACTCCTTTCAGGCTCCATGGCAGGGATCTGGACGTGGTCTCAAAGCAGGAACTGTGTCCCAGAAGGGCCATATCAGAGTATGAGATGCGCCCTCCACCCCCGCTCAGCACCAGCAGCTATTTCCAGACCACGCCGGTGGCCGTGACGGCATCGGTCACATCTTCAGCTGTCCTGCGATCCTCATCTAGGCCAACCAAGGGCACTCGCCAATCCAGCAAAACCAAGTCCAAGCCCACTTCTCGAATCCCAGCAAACCCCTACAACTACGGGCCCATCATTGCTTTTCAGACCAAATCTCCCGTGCCTTTGGACTGCCCCACCACCTGTACATGCAATCTGCAAATCTCTGACCTGGGGCTAAATGTCAACTGCCAGGAAAGGAAGATCGAAAACATATCAGATCTGAAGCCCAAGCCATACAATCCTAAAAAGATGTACCTCACAGGGAATTACATCCCTGTCATACGTAGATCTGACTTTGTGGAGGCTGAGGGACTGGATTTATTGCACCTGGGAAACAATCGGATAGCACTCATACACGACAGAGCCTTTGGGGATTTAATTAACCTACGTAGGCTGTACTTGAATGGCAATTTGATTGACAGACTCACAGCAGATATGTTTTTTGGGCTAAAAAGTCTGCAGTACTTGTATTTAGAATATAATAAGATTCGAGAGATTGTAGGTGGCACCTTCAGCTTTGTGCCCAACCTTCAGCTACTTTTTCTCAATAACAATCTTTTAAAAACATTGCCAGGAGGCATCTTCTCTAGTCTGTCTCTCTCCCGCCTCAACCTTCGCAGCAACCACTTTCAAAACCTGCCTGTGAGTGGAGTTCTGGACCAACTGAAATCACTGGTTCAGATTGACCTGTTCGAGAACCCTTGGGATTGCTCCTGCGATGTGGTTGGCATGAAGATCTGGTTGGAGCAGCTGAACACTGGAACAGTGGTCAACGACATCAAGTGCGTGACTCCCAAGCGGCTTGCAGGAGAGGATATGCGGGTCATCCCTTCTGAGCAGTTATGTCCAGATTACTCTGACATCATTGTGTCCACCATGGTTCCTTCCAAGGAGCCTTCAGTAGACAGGATCACCACCACGGAGACACCCCAGAGGTTTAACACCCCTCCCAGTAATGTTCCTTTGTCTGTCCTCATTCTCAGCCTCCTTCTTGTTTTCATTATGTCGGTCTTTGTGGCAGCCGGCCTATTTGTGGTGGTGATGAAGAGGCGTAAAAAGTCTCAGAGTGACCATACCAGCACAAACAATTCAGACGTGAGCTCCTTCAACCTGCAGTACAATCTCTATAGCAATCACTCTGTCCCCAAGGTCAAGGCCCCAGCGGGTCACGTCTATGAGTACATCCCACATCCGTTAGGTCACATGTGCAAAAACCCAATCTACAGGTCCCGGGAAGGGAATGCTGTGGAGGATTACCCAGATCTGCACGAACTCAAGGTCACCTACAGGAGTAATGCTGAGGAGGACCAGAAGGTCACCTTGAGGAGCCCCAATTACACAGTGAGCACCATTGAGCCTCGTGAGCAGCCATCCCCCATTCAGGATGCAGAACACTTCTTCAGAGGGATCCTGGAGCCGGATAAATCCCCTTCGACAGCGGGCAGCAGGTTTGAATATAAGTACACTGGCCCCGTCCCGTACACATACCAACCAAACTTCGACGTCAGGCGCCAGTTCTTACATCCTGAAGGAATACGAGAGACTATGATATATGGTACAGTACCAAGTACTGTGTTTGTGGAGCCCAATAGAAATGACTATTTGGAACTAAAGGCAAAACTTCAAATAGAGCCGGACTACCTCGAAGTTCTTGAGAAACAGACAACACAGAGCCAGTTTTAAATCTCGGTCTATCTATAAATGCAGTAGAAGCATTTTTCCCCTTACACTGAATCAAACTGGAGTGTGCCTTGGCACAATATATACCAACTTAAAGATGAAAAAAAATCCAAAACCTTCAGAGGGGTGTGCCGAACTATGTTACTTTAATTTCAGAACCATGTGGCATTACAGAAATAACTAAGAATGAAAATAAATAAATAGAGCTTGCGGAACTTGGATGAAAGCACGATATAAAACTGGCAATGCAAAATCTATTTTTTTTAAGTCAATGATTGAATACGCATAAATCTAAGTGTACAGGTTAATCGCGCCCAAATACATTTTCAGGAATATAATCATACAGATATTGTGAATTTAAGGGGGTCAGGGAAGGGTTTCACATACAAGAACAAAAGAAAAACAAATTCTGACAGCAGCGCATCCAATCGAGCAGGACAATTTCTCTGCTTTAGTCTGTAAGTAAGTACTGTACTTATTGGTATACTCTTTGCCATGTATTTTCACAATTTTTTCACTGCTCATCAATATTATGTGTGTCATGTCTCATGATTCTCTGTAAGAACATTTTGTTTGTAGTTTCCGATCACTTCCTGTAGCTTGCATTGTACAAGTGGCTTTTTTTTTCAGCAGTGGCACACCCCAATGTCAAAGAGAGACTTTGCATCATTTATCGATTTCAAAGGAAAAGTGTCTTTATATGCTGTCTGCACTTTTTTGAAGATGAAAGGCCACAGGGTCTTCCGAGCTAACATTAGAAGAAATATTATATATTAAAAATGAATATGTGTATTCATTCTTAATATGTATTTTTAATGTTATATCAAAATTCATAAATAATAATTGAAGTAATAATTATGTTGTGTAATACTGATATTTTAATGTAACACCTATTTTTATACAAGCATTCGCAAATTCTCTTTCCCTTATCTTTTCATGGTTTTGATTGCGTTGCACTTATTGCACTATATTGACCAAAATATGTTTATGTCATCAATAAATATGATGTCCAGTTCTTATAGATCTTTGTTGAAAATTAAAACCAGCTTGATTACAGCTTTCACCAGGTAACCAACAATTGCAGGCCCATTGTAAGTTGACAGGAGTTAATTCAATAGCTCAGATCAATACACTAAGCCCGATACTCGGTGAACCTCTCAACTCAGGTAGTTTGTATATATTGGTTCTGCTCACAAACCCCTTATTCTTCAAACAGGAGAGAATACGGCGCTAAATAGGGTCAACTATTCTTATGGTGTGGGAAACAACAAGAAATCGATAATAACTATTCTGCTCTATGCTAATAATAGAGGTAAACTACTATTACAAACAGGTGCAATTATAGCATTCTAGCAATATGCAAGCAGATGACTTCAAAATAAGGCATTGCATCGAACATTTGGAAAATCCTTTTGGAGATTGCTAGTTGTTTAAAAGCCCTTGGATCGATGGATTATTCCGATGTTACTTTGACCTTTAGAGGTGCTTTAAAAGAACTTCACCATTTGCCCTCTATACCATGACAGACTAAAATATTGGTACAGCTGTATCTGCCAGTAGATTTTAAATTGCTGTGTCGAGTGTTGAGAGGAAGCTGGGAGGGAAGCTGACCTGGCCCTCTACTCAATGATAAAGAGGTCTGCTTTGTACCCAGTGCCTCACTAGGCTCAAGGGTCCTATTCCACTTTGAGCCTGATGTGGATCTTTTTATAGCTGCGGAAACTGAAGGCTGCATCTGAGGATGAGGGGCTTGAATAATTTGGGTAACCTGACAACTTGTCTTTATAAGCTGAAGGGGGTGAGACGCAATGTTGTAAAGTCACATAGGGGCTATTATGAGAGGACCGACCTTGACATATTGTTACACACTGATGTGCTGCTGAAGGATGTTAATGTAATTAATAATGTGCAAGGGTTGATTGTCAGGTGACTGTGCTTTTTTTAATGCTTAACTATGTAAACTTATTTTCATGTTTTGGATTTGATGTTGCTCGTTTCTCTGTATTTTTTTATTCAAGGAAATCTGGATTAGCAGGCATAAATAAAACTTTACTCCTGGGTTCTCCTGGGTTCAAGCTCTACAGCAAGAAAACTTCATTTTCATCCATCTGCGTCAAGGATATCTACATCAGAAGCATCAAATGCCAGGGGTGTCGTTTTTCTGAAGTTATCAAAATACCGCAGTTGCTCCTATGGCAAGTGTAGGATGTATTCCAAAATTGTGCAATATGATACTGAACGTTCCCAGCCCCATCTCCAAAATTATCTCCATTTTAATGCATGCTCATTCCTCGTACCATTAGCTGATATTGTTTTTGGCCACCGAACCAATGTGCGCTCTGAACCAAAGGATATTTTGAACAGCGAGGGCTGCATTCCTGGTTTTGGTGGCTCAAAATAAGACGCAAACATCAGTTGCATACTTCCAAATACACAAATCGCAAATGATGCCTCTTAATCGGCATGATGGGTTTGGGAGGGGCTGTCAGGGGAGGCTATGATGTTTAATTTCCCCACTGATTATTTCACTTATCCCATTTTTTGGGGCGAGGGCGCAGCAGAGAGGACCTGGGAGGAAGATGGCATGCGACTGACGACATTTTCAATTGAGTTCAAGGAGCTTTGGCTAATTGAGAAGGCAGCGATGATATCTGACAGGCACCAATGAGTCTGTTGATTAGTTTAATCATGGTATTTAATGGAATTCCTTGAGCCGTGGGGAAACGTTAAAAGTGTGATAATTTTGCAGGTTGGGAGTCATTTAAGCCTCTGTAACAATGCTAGTTTGCCGTCTGGCCTGGAGATTATCAAATTCGTGTTTGATATTTATTGCTAATTTGTTTACACACCTTTTTAATATGGGTTTTCTAAATGCTTTAGTCATTTATTTGTGCATTTCTTTTTTTGATTTATGTCCTTATTCAATTATTTAGCTCCGTGTGTGGGTCTTTTTAAACAGATTGAAATGTTTTGCATTACATGCATCTAAGCAGGTCTGTCACTGCTGTACGGTGTTGTTTGTGTCTCTTTAATTTTTTGTATTGTTTATATATACTGTATATATAGTTTTATTGGCCCCACTTTATATTGAGTGGCCTTAACTACTATGTACTTACATCAAAAATTAAGTACAATGTACTTATTGTGTTCATATTGTATTGCAAAACACTTTTGCTGCTATTGAGGTGGGAAACAGGTAAGGTTAGGGACAGGTTTGTTGATATGGGTAGGTTTAAGGGTGGGTTAAGGTGTAAGGGATGGGCCAACTGTGTAATTATAAATGTAATTATATAAATGAATTACAGATGTAATTATATGCAGGTATTTTTAAAATATAAGTACAATGTAAAAACATGTATGTACACAATAAGTGCATTGTACCAAATTATTAATTTAAATGTAAGTACATAGTTGTTAAGGCCACTTAATATAAAGTGGGTCAGTTTTATTGGTAAATAAATGTAATGTGGTACATGAATACAGGTAAGAATCAGGTATGATATCTGCTTTCAGTTATTATTAACTATTTACATCTATTTGATTCTATTTAAATTATCATATTTTCAAAAATCAATTTATTCAAATTGCTTAGACCAAGCATAAATATGTTCATTGTAATTTATTTATTTTAAATATGGCTAGCTATGGAACAAGCAATATTCTATTTAAATGTGTAAGATTGAAACTTTTGATTGATTGATTGATTGATTGATTCATTCTATTCTATTCTATTCTATTATATTCTTATTTATTTATTTTTTGTATTATACATATATATGCCTGGTTATTGTGTATTTAAAATACTGTCAGTTTATTAGTATATATTGCTAAAATCTGTTATTTGTATCTGTATGACATATTTCTCACAGCAAGTTTATTTGTTTATGTGAATTCCAAATAGATAGAAATTTTAGATGCAATTCAAATACATACATTTTAGATGTAGACCTTGTTTGAGTGTACTTTTATTTTATGAACTATCATATTATATTCAAGATATTGTTATGCTGGACTTTAGTCGGTCGTGCGGCTGAGGCTATGTAGGACATGCTACGTAATGCAAAATTGGAAATATATTGCTTTACTTGCTCAGGCTATGCCAAGAGCTAATGGAGATAATTACGCATTGTATGGTTTAGGGGTTTGTTTCTGTCCGTGTTTATCCATAAAATCAAGTGTTCAGTAAAATCCAGTCAATTTGGACAGTGGACAATGCCTAATTCGGGCCTCAGTGGGCCCCTAGAAGCAAATAAAGTGGTTTATAAAGCTAAAGTATTCAGATTGCATATTTCATCCATTCAAACGAGTAAAGCGCGGTGCTCATAGCCAAGTTCTCGGATGCTGTGAGAAACACAGTTAGCCATGCTTATGGGCTGGTAACTGCCAGCAGTCACCATAGCAACTAGACACCTGTTGGTTACTGGCTAATCCAAGGGAAATTACCATAAACATGGCTAACTGTGCTTCATACGAGTGCATTCATATACTTCAAATGAGACCCAAAGTGGCTTCATCTTCCCGGATTGTTGTGGCCAATTGTTTTAATTAGTATAGTGTTGGTGAATTAGCAGTTTTAAACTGGTAGAGAAATGAGCATAAGAAAGAGAAACCAAAAAGACCCCTCTGCAGGAGCTGCAGGCTGTTTTATGTGCGAAAACACGACTAATTTGTTTTCGTCTCAATTCCCTTTAGATTTCATTGGGCTAAACTAACAACTGAAGCAAAGAGAATTAGAAAGGAAAGCATGATGTTGACGTCAACGCAGTGATGCTGTTCTCATTTCACAAGAGCTAAATATAATTTAATGTAGGTCAGCGTGAGTTTGGAGATTTATGTTTTACCTAAAACCTGTGGATGAATATTTGTCCACGGGCAATGCTTTCGTTCATGAAACTCTGTCCATGTCTTTGTCAAAGAAAAAGACACAGAACTACTTCCAGAAATGAATTTGAATGTGAAAATGTATAATTCTGTTATATGGATGCCACAAACATTTGACTATCCTCAAGTGTTTTCTTAGGAGCGTATTATATTGCTGTTTTGTGAGAATAATTCAGCATGTTATTTACTGTTCTATCCCATGTAATGGCAATATCTCCTCTTGTATTATGTGGCAAATGTGATCTCATTAGTATTTGTAAGCGTCTGAAACCTACATACAACATTTTATAGATGTATAAATGTTTATGAATCCTTTGAGATCTATACCATATTAAATGTATGCAATATTCCTAAAATGAAACGAATTAAATGTTAAATTTAATCACATTTATTTTGCACTGTACAAAATGAACATTTTGTGCACATATATACAGATGAGATCACCCTCATATAGTGAGGAATAATCTTATGTTTGTATGTGGATTGATCCTGTAGCATTATAAAATATATTTTGGGTTCAACAGACCACTATTGTATTTTCTTATCAGCACCGGTGCCTTTGACACCCTGATGGGTTCTGTGTTGGCTTAGACTTCATGCTGTATTTATTACTACTTTTTTTTTATTTGTTTGTTTACAAGACTGCACCTAGCAATAGGCAGCCACAGTAACCCTGTCATTTGATAAATGAAAGAGTTGTATTACCGGCTCCCTGCATCCCAGCCCTTGTGATGTCTGGCCAAAAAAAAAAAAAGAATAAAACAAAAAACCATTAATAAAAAAAAGAACAACAACAACAGGTTGATGTATCACTCCTTGAGTGTTTCAAGCCGTTTAACAACAGGCCTTACATCAGTCACAGAACAGCCAAAGTCACATTGGGTGAACCAGAAAATAATGTGTAAACATATTTTCTGAAGTCATGTACTATATTGTTAATTGATTAACTTGTATCTGCAATTTTCCAGCAGTCGGTGCATGTAATGCTAAGGACTGGAGTTTATGCCAAGGGAATAATATAAGTCACTTTGAAGAAAACCTCCCAATGCATACTGTAATGTAAAAAGACAGACTGTAAGGATCTGACTGCGTTGTCCTATTCAAGTTGTACTTGATCAGTGATTGTGGGCAGCTGGAGTGCAAACAGTTAGTTTCTCCTTGCATGCAGTACATTTTCATGTCCTCATCATACAGTGTATGCTATCAAAAAAAATAATACTAATACTAATAATATTACTACTACTACTACTACTACTAATAATAATAATAATAATAAATCATGTTAAAATATTACACTCACAATTTGTAAAGGATGGAAATCATATATGTTAGTTTGCTTTTATACAATATCAAAATTAATCATTATTTTAATCATTATTAAATGATCATTATCATAATCATTCATCATTACACTAACTGGCTTTGTGAAAATTTGCCACTATTTTGTTATGCTTGGGGTAAAAAAAAACAAAAAAACTTTTCCCCATTAAACTAACAAAATCCAGTTACTTATCCAGTTACATCCTCCAAGAAGTGCCATCATTATTTGGAGAAAAAACAACAGCAAAAACATCAGTACATATTAGCAATTAATTTGATGAATTATATGATGTAACACAATCATGTTTTAATGTTATATTTTAAATTATATTTTACAAGTTAAAATGGTACACCACATATCGAATGACCCCAATAACATTGTCAAACATTCATCACGTTTTGCCAAACATTAATCCTATTTATTTATTTTATTAAACCAGTTGTGTTGATTTTCTAAAACAATTTTGAAATAATACTTTCGGTTTTTCTTCTAAAAAACAGGTCAGGTTATAGAATAGAGAATTAGTTAATTAATTAATTTTTAACTAAGAAAAAATAATTATTTTATTTATTTTTTTGTAGATTGAAACATATCAGCATGCACCAATTGCAAGCATTACTATTACCATGCAATGTAAGTTTTTTGTTTTTTTTGCACTGCATTTATGTCAGCCTCTGTAGATTGAAGCTTTGTCATTTCTGGAGGCTTATGGGTTGTACTTTGCCTAAAGTTTGTTTCTGACTCTAATTTCATAATTTCATATTCAGCACAGACATGTGCAGATACACACACATTTTTTGTGCACATATTGCTGGATTGAAACATAATCTCCCATACATATGTTATTTCATGCCCATTATATGGAGATGGTTTCCTATGGATGTTTTTGGTATTGCCATTTCTTCTTCATTTCTTCTTCAGAAAGCACAGCAAGGAGCTACAATGCTGATCCAAATTGAGCCTCTCAAAAAGAAACAGGGTGCATGAGATAGCATGTCTACTGAAGTGCTGGTGAAGAGACACTGTAATTTCCTGCTCGTGTGAGACTGATGTTGTCTTAATGAAGATGCTACAGGAAAGACAAAGCAAAAGATATATAATCTCAAAACATGTTTGGCTTGTTTCATGCTTGTGCAAACGGAAATGGAAAAGGAAAATAAGTTATTGTTTTATTTTTTCCTTAAAATAACAAAAATATCTCTCTAAAGAAAAAAAGGGGTAATGTCCTGGAAGAATTACCAGTATGTTTACAGATAGTTCCTTCAACCTTAAACATAACACAAAGCAATACATAATTTAAAATATGGGCAAAACACCTGTGAAAAATCAATATGGAAAAAATCATATTAACACAATACATTGGGCCCTATTTTTACAGATTTTTCTTATGTGAATTGGTTTTCTGTAGACCTCCATTTACTGCACACAATGCCGTAATGCATTTCAGACATGTGCTTTTCTTATGTTACATGGTACAATCTGATAATTTATATTCACAAGCCTTCCTATTATTCTGTTATCATTGCATTTCAGCTTCAATACTTCTACAGGAACTATTTGTCAACATCTGTACAGTTATGCTGTAACTTGCCTGCCTGTCTGTCTGCAGATAGATAGATAGATAGATAGATTATTATTAGATTACTATTAACCACTCTTTACAATCATCACACATCCTTTTTTTCTTGAAAATCTTTTCAGAAGGGTCTTAGGTTCGTGTACTGTCTTATTAATGGCCTTCTGGGAATGTGGGGCAACAGAAATTGATAATTATACTAATTTAGAGTGCCTCTGTTCCCCAGGCCTTCTCTGAAGCCCGACAATCATGTGTTTCGCCTCCTTGAACCTCAGTGCGCTAAGCACTAAAGTCCTTCCTCTGCTTGTCTGTCAACATGGATGCTTCGCAGATGCCTCACCCTAATCCTGCCAATCATAGCTACAGCGCTGAACTCTGTATTAAACTGATCGCAGGCTTGCATCCGCTCAAATCGTACTGTCAGCTTCTAGGATTTAAGGCCTTCAGATCAATATTAAAGGAGCACCAGCCTTCCCCAAATAATATGCTTTTACGCCAATCCATGACCAACTTCCCCTGCTCAAATCCAAATCTGAAGGACAACTTCAGTCGAAAATCTAAATTTTCTTCTTTTTTTTTCTTCTTTTTTTTTAATTCATCCACATTTCGTTCCACATCTGTATGTTGCTAATTTCAATTCAGAACATAAAAAAAGTATTTGTGTGGGGAGCAGATGAAAATATTAACTGCTTTTTACTTATTTTTAAACTGACTTATGTGCTGTATAAGTCAGTTTAAAAATCTGTTATTATTCTGGGATTGATAAGAAATAACTTTTTTTTTTTATTGATTGTTTTTTTTTCGGCATGGATGCATTTAAGTGTCTCATTGTTGATCACTTTAATGTATTTAAAATATTGCATTTATATTTTTACACAATATTTATTTTTAAATAAATGCTGTTCTTTTGAACTTTATATTCAGCTAAAAATTCTGAAGAAATGTAAGACGGTTCCACAAATATATTAAGCAGCAAAAACTGTTTTCAACATTGATAATAATAAGAAATGCTTCTTGAGCACCAAATCAGCATATTAGAATGATTTCCGAAGGATCGTGTGACACTGAAGACAGGAGTAATAAAATACATTTTAAAATACATCAAAATACAAAACAGTTATTTTTATACATGTTAAAATAAATTAAAATTGATAGCTTTATTATTTATTTATTTATATTTGCAAATTAAATTTTTAAGCTAAGATGCCATGCAAATGCTTAATTTTTTGTCTGTTCCTCACACATATATTTAGTTTTGAGAAATATTTGGTTACTCACATGCCATGCTTTTATGGTGGTTTTCATTCCTCCTTCGTGTAAAATATAACAGAGTAAGCTCCTTTTTTTGGAACAAAACGAAGGTGAATAAATAATGACAAATATTAATAACCTGAATTTTATAGAATAACCAGACATATATCCAGACACATTGTGTCAAGCTAACTTTTAAGTTGTATATGAAAGCGACTTCACAACCAAAACCACAGTAGAGGCCAAAGTTGATGCTGATTAGACCGTAAAAGATAGGAGAATGAATAAGTGAATGTGAGAAAAGAAGAAAGAGAATTAAGAGTTGGGGCATTAAAGTTACTTTGACATGATCCATCAGGGTTCCAGACAGACAGTGTCTGTTATAGCCACGGTCATTATTCCACCTCTACAGCACTTCACAGACAGAACGAAGCTTAGCACCAATCCCTGAGGATTTGCTGGTCGAGGCGAGGATTGATTCATACTTGTTTTTGGTCCATTTAATTACCCCTTTTCCAACTGAAGGTCTTTGCACTTCCTTTTTCGCACTACGGAATGCTCATTCAAGCATGACGGATGGATCTCGTTTGCTACTAACCGGACATAGTTATTCATGGAGCACCATGAGATGCTTTTGGTTTATTTTACAAACTTATTATCTGTGCATCCTATACACTCAACAAAAATAAAAATGCTGGGTTTTTCAGCCCAACTTTGGGTCAAATATGGACTAACCCAACTGTTGGGTTACATTTTTAAATATATATATATATATATAATTTTTTTTTTAACCCAAAAGTTGGGTTCGTCCATATTTGACCCAAAGTTGGGTTGAAAAACCCAGCATTTTTATTTTTGTTGAGTGTAATTTTCAAAACTCTAAAAACATACCTATGCATACAATTCACTACAGTTTCCAATTGAAATGAACACTACTAACAGCAAAACACCAATGTTTTATCCTTTTTTACACACATTATGATTACAGGAGCAGATTGTCTGTTAATAAAAAATATTTTAGCTAAGTTTCTTGCACAATACTATGATATCAACTATCAAAACAGTTTTACCATAATGTATCAGTTATAAACTAATAATTTTTTGATGTTTGAATCACATAATCAGCTCCACACTGTATGTATAGCTATTCTGATGTAAGAAACGTGTTCGGAACTCACCTGGTACAGCAATGAACTTGTGATGTGAAGTTCTCCTGTCCCACAAAACGCAAATGATGATTAGATGAGATTTAGAAGAGATTGAAGACTTGTAGAAACAAGCTAAAATGCATGGCTGCTTCAGAAAATGTTATTTTTTTAATCGCATGTTTGCTTAGGTTGTACATTATCGGTTAGGTTTAGTGCAGGTGGCATGTTATTTTCAAACGTGATAGCACATTAACCCTTTAGCGCAGCGCCACTCACCAGACATCTCATTTCAGGACTGATGCAATACGCACAATAACCATTGTAATAAAACATTGCCCCGTTCACGATCATCTGTTTAGGACTAAACTAAACTCATCGGACATTATACTTTGAAAGTGTCACGTAGCAAGGTAATATAGTTTTGCAGAAATATCACCACCAGCAAGTTTTTCCAATTAGCCTGATTTGTTCTTAAAATGTTGCAAATAATGTTTCAATTCACAGATCCATCGAGAAACCCATACAAGATCATTGTTAATGTGGTCCCTCAGTAAATCTTTAACAGACTACAAATGCATACTCACTTTCTGCTGCACACACACACAAAGGAAAATCTTAACAAAATCCATCTGGTGCAACATTTGGTCAACCAGCCTCTCCTTAAATGAACAGCTTTCCCGTAGGAAAGAAAAATCACAAAAGAGATCTCGTCTGATATCTCAATCATTTCTCCTAGACAGCCATAAGATTGTGTAGAGGCCTAAGAAGACTGTTTCTGCTTCACAGCAAAAAAAGAAAAAAAAGCTGTCTAGATATCAATTTCTAAAATTAAAACTAACTCTACTACTAACTAACTAAAACAAATTTCCTTATAAGCTAATACCACTATCGGCATTCATTATATAGCTCTATAAGCGACTGTATGCAATACATTCTTATTTCTTATTTTAGGAGATCATCTGAGAGAAGAAAATGCATTAATGAAAACTACATCTCCAAGGATATGAAAACGTGCAATTTTCCTCTGGGTTATATTTCATGTCTTTGATTTGAAGAAGATGTGCTTTAGTCATGTAGCAATTATCGTAGAAGCCACAGACATGAGACTGTATGTTAGCTGACTGAGACTGAAAATGTCCGCTGGTGTTAATGAATGCACATTCATCTGATGGCCGCTACTCTCAGTAAAGCAGCTGAGAAGGCTAGCCAGCCTGCTAATGGATTGAAATTCCACATCCAGCTATTCCAACTAAAACAAGTGGCGCTCACGGGGGCCAAGGCTTGGCAGGCGGCGTTGTATGGCGTAAACAAAAAAGTGACTGACTAATGTTCCCTCCCTGTCAAACGGCTATCACTCGCTCTCAAAGGAATGATTGATTGTATCCTTTCCAGTGACTGATGTTGACAGCAGTAGAATCATAAAAATGAGTCGAGATGCTTTACTAAACAAGCATGATAAATGAAGGTGTACCGGAGCATTTGCCACCAAGTGATTATCTGTTATGCAAATGTTTCTGAAAAACAACTAGGAATTGGAATTTGACATCAGGTACTTTAAATAACTGATATATAAATACAACATATTTGATTTATTGGTTGATTTAACAACCCATTTGAGGTAAACGATTCAAATACACAAATTTGTGAAAGTGAAATGCAGCTGCTCAAATAGAAAGAACAAACTGGGCCATTTTGTATTTTTTTTTATATTGATTTAGCAGTCATATTTGCATTTTATGTGTCATATTTGATGTAAAACCTACAATGTTGCACAAACCTTTATTTAGTATATGGAATCCAATTGTGAATCAGAAATAACCTTCGCCATAACAGTGCAATGAGACTGTAAGAATTAAAATGGAATGAGTTACGTGGTTTCTTTGCCAATTGTTTAAAATGTATGAGTCATATCATATTCATTTTTCTATCACCTCGCTGTGTGTTTATATGCTACAGGTATGCATATAACTTGTTATTCCATTTTCAAGAGAATATTGTTCGTATCTGATTGCATATTGCACTACACAGAAAGCAAAATAATGCTCTTTTATGAAAATAAACTACTCTTGTTTGTGCTGTCAGGAAGGATGACACGCGAAACACAACATCCTGGCAGGTTTAAAGGATGGGATCAGTGGGAAGAGCATGTACCACTCATGTTCTGGGCTTAATGTCACCATGGACAAAATAACTCCCTTAGAGGCTCACCCATTCAGCAGAGCTTGCCAAGAAATGCAGCAATATTACAGAATACATCATGAATGTATTTGGTCATTCCTTTTCTGCAGTACCTTGAATGAACCTTTGAAAAATGAATCACTGTGATAGTTTAATATTTGTATAGTTGTTTTAGAGTGGAACAAACCAACTAATTCCAAAGTTCTGATGCTTGTGTTGTTGTTTTCCCTCCAAAAAGTGGTCTCTTTCTAGAGAACACGTCATAGTACACTAAAAAAATAAAAATAAATAAAAATGCTGAAAGCGAGTCACGGATTACTTGTGGATTATTGTGACATTTTTATTGGCTGTTTGGACTCTCATTCTGACGGCACCCATTCACTTGCAAAATGAGACAGAGACAGAGAGACATCTGTATGAATGTTCATTTTATACAGGTGTCTTCATTTAGCAAGCATAATTTGTCCTTGGAAATCTGCCCATGAAATGGATTACTTCACAATGGGGCACATTTGGTCCACTAGAGCGCACAGTGAGCACAAACCACGTGACATAATTACGGAAGATGCATTTTTGTTCTTTTCATTAAGCATATTCCCAGCTTGTTTGATTTAGGTTAGACATAATGTGCATTCATACTTTTCAATAAGCTTTTCATAATGAAAAAGGTTTCAACTGTTTATTTATCTATTTATTTACAGCTGAAATAAATAGTCTGGCTTGTATATCATATGTCTTATTTGACATAAAAAATGGACATAAAAAGTATGAATGTCATTGCATTGCAAATAGTTTTATTTTTTTTATTTTTTTGTGGCCAATGTTGCTTCAGATGTATCAATTAATTCAAATAATAAATAAACAGGGAAACTGTTTGTTATTCCTAATTACTTATGTGTTTATGTGCCACAATATGAGCAAAACACCTATTAAAGATCTGATGTATTGAGTGACTCAGGGCTTAATATTTCATGGTCAATATATATATATATATATATATATATATATATATTGACCATGAAATATTAAGCCCTGAGTCACTCAATACATCAGATCTTTAATAGGTGTTTTGCTCATATTGTGGCACATAAACACATAAGTAATTAGGAATAACAAACAGTTTCCCTGTTTATTTATTATTTGAATTAATTGATACATCTGAAGCAACATTGGCCACAAAAAAATTTTTTTTTTTTGGATGAGCATAAATCTATTCAAAATGGAGAATAACAGATCAACCTTTTAGCAGGTTAGTTTGTAAACAATTATAATGTGTATAACAGTATAATTATAACAGTGTAATTCCCCCCAAAAATAGCATTGGTGTTTTTTTGTTTTTTTTAATAGAATATATAGTGTTCGGAACAAGCAGGCTTTCAGTGATAATTCATTCATTGTATGTACTATAAAGTGTCAGCAACAAAATATACATTTGAGGTGGGTAAGGTTACAAAGACCTTTTTTTTTTAAAAAGAAAATTTCATATTAAATAGTTCTTCTCAATGACATTTTCTCACAGGGCCCTGACGAGTTTCGTGAAATTATGAGAAAGAGCCTTATAAATAAGAATGCATAATGCCATCCAATTATTTGGAGGAAAAACTGTGAGCTTTCAGATTTTATGAAGTCCACAACTGAAATGCATCTGAAATGCAAGTACCACATAGACAAGATAGTATGTTTCTAAATAGCTGAAAAAATGCAGATATGTACATAACTTAATGATATAAAATGTACATATAAATAATATATAGTATTTTGTTATTTTGTGTTGTATGTTGCTTTATTTCTTTGATAAATCTGAGGTTGTACAGGGCCATTTATAATGTATCTCCAGCATTGCTTCAGCATTGCTATTTTGTGCTTCGGGTCTGTAGGAGAGACTTGAGGAGAGCTGCTGAGAGGTGTTTTGGCCCCAAGGACCCATGATGCAAACGTGTTCCATGGAGGTGCCATAAATATGTCATCTTTGTGCATGCATAGAAAAAAATACGCTCAGGGCGAGTAATTGCAGCTGTTAGTAAAGGTAATTGTCTCCAGCTTGTTTCTACTTACTCATCATTTTATCAGATTAGCCTTAGTGTGAGGGTGATGGGTTATGTAAATGAAGTTAACTTTAGTCCGGATGATTAAAGTATGTTACCGATTTAAAATGAGCTAGGCTCAATCAGCAGCATTGTACAATCACGTTGAGTACCACAGAAAAAAATAATTTTGACTCTTCTTAATTTTTGTTTCTTTTGCAATTTTTTTCTTAAACATTACATGTACAGTTTTTTTTTTACATTAAACATTAAAATGCACAATGTTTATAGCTACAAGTATAGCCACAAGATCAAAACATTATACATAATAATGTGAGAGTAGTGTGAGAAAATATTAATTCATGCTATTTATTCATTAATTAATGTAATAATAATAATAATAATAATGATAATAGTAATATTAATAATAATAATAATAATAATTATTATTATTATTATTATTACAAAGTCCAAATTAGTACTTTAATTAACTTTGTATTACTATTTTAAATAAATAAACATTACACATATTATTATTATTATTATTATTTTTATTATTACATTGCAAGTGTATAATAGTAGTAGTTGTAGTAGTAGTAGTAGTAGTGAAGAGGGTCAGAACTGATATATCTTAATCTCAACAGAAAACAGCAAAAACAACATTGTGTACAGGTTTTCTTAGTTTGGCCCTTTGAAAGGTAATCCTCATCAACAATGGCTTCTTACTCCAGATGAGTTGCCAAGTCGGATTTATCTTCAATGTTTGTCCTGAATCATTTTTTTTCTCTCTTTACATAAAATAATCCCACAATTCACAGTCAACCACTCAAGGCTCACTGAAGCATACTTATGTGCAAATGCCTGCGAGGACAAGCTCTCATTGCACTTGGTTAACTTTTAACACCTACACTAAAACACAGTGAATGATATGATGATTGTATGTGGCCATTTCAGATTGCTTTCACTCCTTGACCTTCAGGTAAGCAGTCAAGGACACTTAGTCCACGTCCTCCAATTTTCTAACCCCTTTCGTCACACATTGTAGAAAAGGTCGTTCAGATCATTCCCCGTGATAATGGAGAGAAGTCTCACATTCAGAGGTCATCACAGGACTTTGTGGAGAGAGTTTGAGAAGTAAAAAAAAAAGTTAAATTATTGTGCCAATTGGGGATTGTGACATTCAGTTTCATTTTTTCAGTAGAATTAAAATATGCTGAAACGAAAAGATTAATTTAACTAAATGCTGTTAAAACAGAAATTGCTAGTAGATTTTACAAGCATTTACAAAGAAATAGCAACACATTCAGTTGAATTAAATTTAATTCAACACATTAAAGGAACACTCCACTATTTTTGAAAATAGGCTTATTTTCCAACTCCCCTAGAGTTAAACAGTTGAGTTTTAATCAGTCTTGGTCTAATCAGCTTCAATGATCTATG
>NW_015544316.1:51756-70340 GCF_001515605.1 Sinocyclocheilus anshuiensis | reverse complement strand
CAGCAAAGTTCCTTGATTATTACGCCGGAATGAGAGTATAGTTCCTAGACATATCGGCCTAGAAAATGAGTTTATTCATGAGTATATACATATATACTCATGTATATATATATATATATATATATATATATATATATATATATATATATATAGCCTTTTCCATTGGCGCAATATACTAGTTGTAACAGAATTTCAACTGTTTCACCATTTGTATCACTCCACTTGCAGTATTTCTCACATCGAGTGTCATGGCAGTTGCCCAAATCCACTATAATTTTATAAATAATAGGCCTACTGTTTTTGTATCACAATGTAGTTTTAGGATTTTTTTTTTTTTTTAGACGAGAATGTTATTTAGACTTCAAATATGCAGTTTGTTCATAAAGATAACGTCTATTTGAAAATTTGTTTCGATGTTTTCGGAGATGTGAGCTCCATTCAGCACTCATGAAACTGCTGAGAGCAGCCTCACTAGATCTTCTGGAATTTGCTGCTGGCTCTGATGTCTATATACTGGTCAAACATGAGATATAAGTTGCTTGTGGTAAATTTAACAATCTCATTAATCTTTTATTTGTTCCAGAGCAAACAGTTTTGGCTGAGGGCAAAGTCTCATAATGTTTTATTTTACTTAACTATAATGCTGTACATCAGAGCACTGCCTTTGTGCTTTTGACTAAATTGCCTAGCAACTTTTATGATGGCTGTTGTTTATTAAATATTATTATAAAAAAAATGTTAAATTATAAATAAAAAGTAGTATTCAGTAACGGTACTTAGTATTGAGAAACGGTGTTCGTGCTGGTGATTTTAGCTACGTTTTTCCGCCATTAGATGGAGACAAGATACTTTTTTTTATGAGTGAGTCTGCAGGAAAGAATTTTAATACTGAAAGAGACTGAAACTGGGTTGTAAACAAGGAAGTTATTTTTAGTTTCAACAACACCTTTTAAGGCAAACAAATGCACTGAGCAGTGCTGTCATCGGAAATCACCCTTAACAGATGAAAGGACAGTACGACAAAGATATCGCTTTCCTCAGCGGACGTTCAAACTAATGTTTTATTGTGAATATGAGATTGAGCTGAAGAATGAATGTTGTATCAGATGCAGGTAATCACACTCACTCAGTCCATCTGTCTCTCACAGTACTCTACATAATACTTTGAGCTTTTAATACTGTAATACAATAAACTTTAAGCGAAGCAACTCAACGTTTCTTCATTACTAGTTCTAAGTGACGTTTTCCAATTAGTAACAGAGGCTTGGGCTCAGCTGTTAAAGTGATTAAAGTGTTAAAGGTGTTAAACTTACTCAATTAAAGCCTAATAAATCTAAAATATACTAAGAATCTCGGAAATCCCCCCACCCCAGAGCTTTAAAAACCTTTAGATTGCGTAAAGGTTGTCTAAATTGTTAACCCACCTACATGCCCACTGGGTAAAGTAAATTGGAAAGAATGATGCTTACTGACCTTTTGTTTAACTGCCCTTCTTTTGTCTATATTAGGCACAGCTGAGTGGTTATATTGTTATTACTGTACCCCTGAGCTTCTGAAACCCTGCTCTTTTCTGCTGAGGGGAAGCTTTTTGGCTGAAGGAGGATCCCTGCTTCTTACAGGGAGTGATCGCTCTAGTGTTTTTATACAGCTGTGGGTGGCGAGATACTGATGTGCTATGCACACTACAATGAACGGAAGGGAATAGGTGGGAAAATCAGATATGAAATCATACAAATCTTTGTGAGATGATGGAGAAGGCTTATTGTTACCCCTAATTGATTTTGGCCCCCGAGGATGAATGCTGAAACAGCACCCTGTATTAAATAATTTAGTGAATCTAAAATGACTGAATAAGGAATAAGGTAAAGATTCATACTGTAAGTTTTACTCCCCACGTGATAGTCAAACATCATGCCGGTAGTACTGTTATGTGGCATTGGTGTGAATTATTGATCTTTCTAGTGTGTTATATTGAAACATGTATAACTATAGAAAAATAAGCACGTGGTCTAGTTGATATACATGAAAAGGTCAAACCAACACATGTATAGTTAACTAGACCCTGAGCAGTTATTTATTTTATGCAGAGAGAAATAAAAGAAAATAAAAAAATAATAATAACTGAAACAATACAAGTTGTTAAAGCAACAGTTTTAATTTTCATTTAGTTAAACTTAATGTACTAAAATACCTCAAACTGAAATAAAAATGAATAAAAATCGATACAATATGATACAAAACATAAAACTGTACGTTTCAAATTGCACATTTGTTCATAATTCAATGTATGTACGTGATGAGAAAAAATAAAAATAAAAATCATGCAACATTTGCAACCGCAAAAGTGCCAACTTACTGGTGAATCATGAATTTTGCACAAAATACATTCACACACAGATTTTACTCATAAGCTCTTGCATATGCACGCTTACTAAAAGAGATCCCATGTGTTTTGGAAATGACTTTTAAGTTACACATAGTAGCCCAAAATAAATGAAAGATCTGCCAAAGTCACCACCCTCCAGCTCCCCTTTCGCATAAAAGCAGCTAAGGGTTGAAAGGCTGGATGATACCGGAAACTTTGAGCTCAGACTATTTCAGGACACCGGCATCTACTCTCAGCATCCTTTTGGACTCTGAAAAAGAGATCAAAGAGTGACACTGGTCTCCAGGGAGCTCATCAGGGTGACAAGATGATGCCAGTTTGTTAAAATTGTTGTATCACATTGCTTGTAAAATCTCCGGATGGCAAGTCAAAACAGAAAGAAACATCAACATAACAAAATGCAACAGTCTAAAATAATCTCCATGAATATCTGTGCATATTATAATACTGACATAAGCACAACTTTCAATATTAAATTTCATGCTGAAGAGAAGAAAATTGAATATAAATGGCATATTTAATGTCAAAACCGAATATCTACAATATATTGTATATCACAAAGTTTTTATATTATGTATGAATGTATGTATTATTCTTTATACATATATAACACCAGGGTTTAGACCGTAACAATCAACATAATGTAGATTGCCTTTAGTAAAAAACTTCGCCAGCAAGCAAGCACGACATGTTTTTGGACTATGAATCTCAATAATGGTATACATTATTGTATTTTATTCACTTTATCTAACAGAGATGCTGAAGCTGTTCCATAAATCATACTCCCATAGTCTAATGTAGACCTTATAAGTGCACAGTATATTCTTTTTAGAGACTGTCTATCAGCTCCCCAATCTATTCCCGCCAAACACCTCAGTACATTTATTCCTCTTTTACATTTATCTACTATCTGTTGAATGTGTTTTGCAAATGTTATCTTTGAATCCAACCAAATACCTAAAAATCTAAATTCAGATACTTGCTCCAGTTTTTGCTCATACAATTTTAACTTAACAACTGGTGCTTTCTTCTTTTTTGAAAAACATATTATTTTAGTTTTTTCCACTGATATTCGAAATCCCCAATTACTTGCCCACATTTCAACTTCTTTAATAGCATTCTGCATGCTTTCTTCTACATACGACAAATTTCTACCTCTTTTCCATAAAGCACCATCGTCTGCATATAAAGACTTTCCAATCCCTGGTCCAACTGTATTAAAAATATCATTTACCATTATGTTGAACAATATAGGGCTGCACACACTACCTTGTGGGGTACCATTTTCAATTGCATATTTCTTTGAGTACGAAGACCCCATCCTTACTTGAATGGTTCTATCAATTAAAAAATCCTTAATCCAATTATACATTCTACCATTAATATTCATTTTATTAAGTTTAATTAAAGTCCTTCCTTCCACATCATATCGTAAGTTTTCTCTATGTCTAAAAACACACCAACTAATACTTCTTTATTAATCTGAGATTTTCTTATATCTAACGACTTAAAATTGCATCTGTTGTGTTTCTACCTTTTCTAAAACCACTCTGATGAGGACATAAAAGATTTTTTGATTCCAGAACATAATTCAATCTTGCCACTACCATACGTTCCATTAGTTTACAGAGGTTAGAAGTTAATGCAATCGGTCTGTAACTTGCGAATGGTCTTTTCCTGGCTTTACAATTGGAATAATTATGCCATGTTTCCAAGAGGAAGGGAGTTTTCCTAATTTCCACACTCTATTAAAAAGATATAATAAAATATTCTTTGACTTATCTGATAGATACCTAATCATTTCATTACATATTTCGTCTTTACCAGGAGAAGTATTTCTAACTCCTACAAGTGCCTGATTTAATTCATACATGGTAAAAATTTAATCTATTGAGCTTTCATTCACATCTCTTTGCTCTAAAATATTTGGATTTTCCTTCATTTTGTTTTCTCTATATAATCTAATTTCTTCTGATATATTTCTATTACTATGAACCTTAACAAAATTTTCAGCCAATACTTCTACTTTTTCAGAGTTAGATATGACATGTTTTATTTCATTAATTAAAACTGGAATTTCTCTGTTAGGTTGAATCCCTCCCATCTTTCTTATCATTCCCCACATTTCATTAATGTCTGTCTCTTTTCCAATTTCATCACAACATTTCCTCCAATAATTATTTTTTGCCATCCGAATTGTTTCCTGACAATTGCTTGTGTTCGCTTATACTCAATCATTAAATGAATATTTTTTTTACCTTCTTAAATGCTGTTCCTTTTATTTTATGATTTCCTAATCCCCCAATACTCTCTAATGTTTCTCTACATAACCTTTCACATGGATTATACAAATTTATCACCCATATACTTTGTGATCCGGCCCAAACTTCAACCACCAACGACTCATATTCCTTATTTACCTGCACTGTTCTAAATCCTATTCCTTGTTGTACAAAGGTAGCAACTCCACCTCCATTTCCAACACCCCTATCTCTTCATACTGCTACATATCCTTGTAAAACAAAGTTTAAATGCGTTTTCAGCCAGGTTTCCTGTATACATATAATTTGCAGTCTGCTTTCTAAACTATCAACACAGTTTTTAAATTCCTGTCCATTAGCGATCAGACTTCTTGCATTGCACTGTAAAATTGTAAAAACCATTACAATCCACCACATGCTGACAAACACAAACTGAATGGACTATGGCTTATAAACACAGGATAATTGGGGAAACACAGGTGCATGGAATAACTAATTAACGGGGACACGGAACACATGTGGAAGAAACTGGGTCACAGAGCACAACAGACAGTCCAGGGGCGTGACAAAAACAGATGTGCTGCTTTGTGTGTGTGTGTGTGTGTGTGTGTGTTTGTGTTAAAGTCTTAATTGTCACTTGTGATTAATTAAATGCAGCCTTATGAATTATATTAAATCCTTATAAATTATGTTGTTCTTTTGAAATTTGTATTAATCAAAGAATCTTGAAAAAAAAAAAAGCATCACCGTTTCCACAAATAGGATTGATTGATTGATTTATTGAATGACTAAAGGAAGAAAGAAAGAAAGAAAGAAAGAAAGAAAGCAAGAAAAATATGTGTTTTAATGAGAGTATTCAGACCTTGTGAAAGTCTGTGTACACAGTTTTCTTATGACTGTCCTCTACCTGTGAACCAATGAAATATCTCCCACATTTTCTGTAAAAACCTGACCGTTAAGGGATCATTATTCATGTTGTGAAACTGAAGGACAGATGTGAAAATGAAGACTAAAGAGCAGTCGAAAGACATTCGGGATATAGTGAAACTAATACATAAATTGTGTTCCTGTCACTGTACCTGTAGCTCAACTGGTAGAGTGTCCAAGGTCACACATACCGATAAAACATATATGCCTTGATAAAAGTGTCATGCCAAATGAATAAATATCAATAAATTACCTGAATAAAAGGCATCCGAGTCTTCAGATGTCCCAATGGTCAATGCTGGCTGCGTTATCAGGAAAAGAATGCTATATCAAACCGACCAGACACTGTCTAGTAAAGGTCATGTCTCCAAACCCTCAGCATGAACGAGGAGGAGACTTGTGAGAGGAGCCATGCACAGAGAGTCACTTTGAAGGAGCTACAGAGTTCAGCACGTGAGAATGGAGTGAAAGTGCTCCAGTCATGCACATTAAGAGCCCTGCAACACATAACAGCTTGATTGGAGGGTGGCACAAAAGAAACCATTAATCAAAAAGAACCATCTGGAGTTGCCATAAACCATAATGGTGACCCAGTTGCAATGAAGGAGATGCTTATGCTGTCAGATGAGAGTGGTGCTATGTTGGAAATGCAATAACAGAATACTGCTAACTGCATAATGTGCAGTACACACTGAATAGTAATCATAATATGTGAAAGAGCAGACACTATGCAACCACTTAAACATTCACAAACATCTTCAACTCAACAGATTTTATGCCGAAATTTAATAACTCTTGGCAGTCAGATTAAAAAAATAAAATAAAATAAAAAATCACTCATGAAAAATTGTTAAAAAATATATTTTACTGATTTTATGATTAAATTATCCAAATGTGTGGCATAAATCTGACAAAGAACACCGATCCAACATTAAAGTATGACGGTAGTAAGTTGGCCTGCATGAGGAGCATCTCTAGGAGAAAGATTGGAAGTTGCAAAATATCAGGAAATACTGCAAGAAAACATGCTTGAGTGCACTGAAGAACTGAAGCTAGGGTTGCAATGACCGCAAACACAAGGTCAAATCAACACTGCAATGACTCAATAGTAAAAAAGGTGACATACGATGACAGTCATCTGATCTGACCCTGATCTGAATCCAATAGAAAAAAAACAAACTGTTTTTTTTTTTCCTGACCTTTTTGTCTCCTGTGACCTAAATAATTAACTAGCAATCTGACATAATCCGAACATAAAGAAAAAAAGTAAAGAAACATAAATGCAAACATACATATTATTATTATTATTATTATTATTATTATTATTCAATCTTGTAATGCATTCATTTGAAAATGAAATTTTATTTTATTTTTAATTTCCATGTAAGTGAACAATAAAAATTCAATTTAATTCACAACATATATTACTATTGTTATTACTGTAATATAATTACATTTATTTATTACATTGTTTACACTATACTTTAGAGCCAATGCACTGTAAAAATGTTTACATATAATATATAATGTTTAAGTGAAAAATTTAAGGGGGTCTGAATACTTTCAGTACCCACTGTATATATATATTATTGTAGGTTTTACAAGAACATACTATTTCAGTCTTTCAACTTCACATTTTCACGTGTAATTCAATGCATTACTTGCTGTTTCTTTATGATTAATTGTGAAATTTACTAGCAATTTCTAAACGAAAAATTGTTTTGACACCAACGTTTTTTAGTGTAGATATTGCATAGAAAATAGTCACTTGAATACAGTACACATACAGTGTATTGGCAACACACAACATATCATAGCCCTTAATTATCTATCCATTGGTTTCTTTTCAAACTATAGCCACACCATTACACAGCATATTCCATTTAAATAACTTCCTATTCCTCTTAGAAACTTTTTTTTTTTTTTCACAGTCACATGATGGATTGCTTAATTAGGGTGAAAGACAATGAGTGAGTACTTTCATTGTGTTTGGCCTCTCTGGATTGAGGGAAAAATTGATTGCTCTTTTAAGACAACTCCCTTTGGCCCTTGGGAAATATCACATATTTCATGTACAAGCGTTTGAGCCCTTGTCCCTGTGGAGTGCTATGCATCAGACACAGTAAACTGGCCTGCAGATTAGGCCTACAGTTATACAGGAAAATGACTCCACATGTACTGTATATAGGGCAAAATGGGGAAACATGCTAATGTTGACTTCTACCGTATGTCCAGTGCATAAGGTGAACTGGAATAGAATGTGTCCAAGAATGTCCGGGTCATATTTGACCCCAAAATAAAGCTTAAATGTGGACAAGTATTTGCTGTAAATTTTAACACCAATTTGTGCTGATGTACATAAAAAAATATATAATAATTATAATTAAATAATTAAATATAATTTATATTCATATATTAACAGTAATTATAATATTGTAGCAATACTATCACTACTACTACTACTACTACTAATAATAATAATAATTATTATTATTAACATGGCCTAGTTTTCCACCCGAATCCTTTCTGATTCCTTTCAGCAGCCATAATTGCACAAAGGGATGCTTTGTAATTCTGTCAGGACCACTATTGTCAAAGATGATTGACAATTAGCATACAGTTTGGATTGGCATATGGTTCTGTTCTGGACAAGAACTCCCTGCACATCCATGCAGGCTAGCATGGATAAGAGCAGGGAGCGCAGCGATAACCCCCCTAGGGTAAACAGAACAGAACCAACATAAATGTATTGCAGATATCATTAAAGTTCAATAATTGCATGTACACATTTTAGTCTGATTCAAAAGGGAATCAGAAGGCCGAATCCTGACTGGACGAAAGGAGGAGCTAGGGATAGGAGCTAGGAGGGTAATTAGCTATTGAGTCAAAGCGAAAGCTGCTGATAATACTGAAGGACCTTATATATGGATGCTGTGATAGGCGTCGTATCCCCATAGGTAGATGTGGATCAGCTGAGAGTCAGCTGATGAGAGCTTGATTGATGTGACCTGCCAGAACTAACGCTACGCTTGATTTCTGTCAGGACCATTATGTCAAAGATGACTGACAATTAACATACAGTTTGGATTGGTGGTATGGTTCTGTTCTGGGCAAGAACTCCCTGTGCATCCATGCAGCCTAGCATGGATAACAGCAGGGAGAGCAGAGAAAACCCCCAAAACAAAACCATATGCTAAAATTACCCAACACAAACTGACAGCGAAAATCCAATGCCTTAAGCAACAGCATGTTGCCCTAACCCAATGACCCAACGAGTATGTTGCCAAAACCCGCATAAGCCATAGCAACAAGCATGTTGCCCTTAACCAGATGACCTAATAAGAATGTTGCCAGCACCTAAAAAGCTTAAGCAACAACATGTTCTCAATAACAACCAGATATTTTTAGACAAGCATGTTTCCAACAGAAACCAGATAGCTATATGTAAAAGCATGTTCCCAATACAACTATAGCTTTAAGAACAAGCATATTCCAATAACAACCAAATAGCTTTGGAACAAGCACGTTCCAAAAAAAAAACAGATATGCTCCAATAACAACCAAATAGCTCTGGAACAAGCATGTTTCCAATACAACTATACAGAACAATTGTGTCCGATACTACTTCAAACAGAATCAATGCTGAACCGACCTCACCGAACAATGCCGCTTACCATTTTCTCCCCGGAGCTGCGCCACAGCAGAAATGATTCCACCCACACCATGATCGTTATTTCCTCTCTATCACCACAAAGCTGCCCGAATCTGTGCTGTATACTGCTACATAAATAAAGGCGACCAGACTTGATAGGTTAAAAGCACAGCATGTTGTAGCAACAAGCATGTTGCCAATGACAACAGATAATGACACACATTGCCAATATGACCGCATAAGCCTAGCACTAGCATTTTACTGAAAACGACTAAATATGCCTAAGCAACATGGATAGCCTTAGCAAAAAATATGTTGCCAATAACCTGAGAGCATTAAAAAATAGCTTAGCTCATTGAAGACATTTAGGGTGCTTTCACACCTGTAGATCGATTGCGTTGTTCCAAAACAGGGATTAAAATTATTACAATGTTGCTTTTTATTCTTGTTGTCGTTCGCTTTCACATGGCAAAGTTGTCATCCGTCAGGATGGAACGATAACAGCTTTGCGGGCTTATTGTTGGTTTTGTTTTTTTTTGTAGCTGTCGTTATAATAATTTATCATTTTCAGCAGGAGTCCTGGATTGATTGGGAAAACATTTTTAAAATGCACCTACAAAGAAGAACAATAAGATGGCATTATAAAATAAAGTGCGCTTTGATTTTTGAATGGCAAAGACGTGCTCACCCACAGACATTCACAGGTTCATTTTGAGGTATTAGCAAAACAACAAAGCTGATGCTTTTCACGGAACTTACGTAATTACCCATCATAAATTGTGATATAGCCTGGTCCATTGGTCCGTTGGATCGAATTGATTTCTCACTACAACCAAACCGCTCCAGAGTTCGTTTTCAATCGAGCCGAGACCACCTCGTTCAGGCGATCTCGGACCGATTGTTTTGGAGCAGATCCAAGCGCGATTGCCGTGTTCACATATGCCCAAACGAACCAAGCTAAGGGGGAAACGCGCCAGGTTCCGAAACAACAGGCCAGGTGTGAAAGCACCCTTAGAGATTAATCATAGCCAGCTGTGACATGGATGCTTGATCTCTTGATATCCTTCTTCATGCTGGGAGTGCGGATCCCATCTGAACTTGTTCTTGAGTCAGTCACATTGGTATAACTCATGGAGTTCATGTAAATTGCAGCAATGCAATAAGCAATGCTAACTCCCCAGCTAACACACAACGTACCAGTTATGTAACTTATTGGTACTTTTTGGTCATTTCATGACTTACTAATTGACAACGTAAATAGGATGTTGCATGCTCATAATTTCATTGCTATAAAATTACTAACTCACAACGTTGTCAGTACGAACTCTTATAGTTATTACATAACCAATAACAGCTGATTTACATACTGATTTACATACTACATTGTGAAAAGCTTTCAATGAGGAAGCTCCACTCTCGCCTGTCCCTATGCTCGCGGGATGCAGGGCAGGTGCCTGCCCCTCACGGCTTGGGTCCTGCTGCTGCCGAGGCATGGTGGAAACTGGTGTTGTGGGGTTCACAGGTTGAGCTTGCAGAGAAGCTCGGAAAGGGATTGGATCTCTCTACAGCTTCGGCCGCGTCTTCGGATCCCGCAGATAGCATCCCCTGGTTTGCACACTATGGTGGTTGAAGAGCTGTGCCACACTACGGATTTATCTCTCAGTGCCACTAAATAGACGACTGCTGCCATAGGGCGAACAATTGTGGCAATGGTAACCACGGATATACATTTGTGGCTGAGTCTAGCGGACACTGGGAGAAAGGAGAAAAACTTTCTTCTCAATGCTCCACTTTCGCCCTCTGGGCTTTTTGGCACATCTGTTGAGGCAGTGGTTGAAAAGTTCAGGGAGGCAAGGGCGCAGTCGGCTGCTTTCAGGAAGTACATTCCCTGCCGGATCAGATCCCCTCCTGGAGCCTCTGAGAGGGCATTTGAGGATTGAAGGCAGGACCAGAAAGTTAATGTTGCCACTCGTGCTCCTCCCCCTTCTCGGAGTAAAGCACAAAGGAAGCACGACACTAAGAAGAGGAGGGGAGACCTCAGAGAGGTGATTGACAGGAAGCGTCATGACGCTCAGTCCCCCCACCTCCCTCACGGATGGACCTGCTGATTGTCCGGTCTCTCTTCCTTGAGCTGTGAGCGGAGTTGAACTGCCTCTCTGCTTTAGGGTTTTTAAAGTAGGCAGTGCTCCTTTTATGTGCAGCCGGTCTCCCATGATTATAGAGTATTTCCAAGTTGGCAGTCCCCTGAATTTCCCATACTTTGGGCTGTCTCTCCTATGTTTGGGTTTTAAGCAGATGGCTCATTGTTTTAAATTCATAGCTGTTTGACGACAGTTATGTTCATATCGGTTGTATGGCATGTCCCTCGTTACACCATATTGGCTGGGTTTCCCCATCTCCCCTGAGTTATTTAGCGATGCCTCCTTTAATCGGTGCATGTTTGCCATAACTTTGGTGCTCTCTCACCAGGTGGCCAGGCATGCACCGAGGCATGGCAAAGTGCGTATTTCGTTCCCCAAAGTGTCCCCTAGGGGATGCAGTGTTGAGTTCCCTAGAAGGGGAACGTCTCGGGTTACACATGTAACCATGGTTTCCCGAGAAGGAATGAGACATTGTGTCCCCTTGCCACGCCTGGAGCCTGCCTTTTCTATGTCTCCTTCAGACAAAGAAACTGATGACGTGCATTTCAGGCGCCCCTTTATAGTCCGGGTCCAGACACTCCACGAATGATGTCACAGGGCGCGTGGTCCAATCAATTGGAAGTGTTTTCATGCTTCATACACCAGTCATGCTGATGGCATTCCTCAAAGTGTCCCCTAGGGGACGAAGTGTCTCGTTCCCTCTCAGGGAACCATGGCTACACGAGTAACCCAATACGTTTTTCTGAGGTGAGAGATTTTTTTATTTTGTAACAAGATACGAAAATAAAGTTACAATAAATACTCTGGCATAGATTGTCAGCATAATCTCATCTGAAAGCAGATGCTGAACCAGGACAACACGTTTTTCTCCGGCACTTAACTTCAGCTGCGTCTGACAGAATATTTGTTTGTCTGAGGTGAGACTGTGAGAGTTCTAATACTTTACAACCAATAAACTGCTTTTATGAAAGTTTATGGATATATGTAAAGGTTACCTGAACTTTGGAAAGATGCTAAAACCATTTTAATTACTAATATTTATATAGCCTACAGTACCAGTGACAGTTGTATAAACAAAGTTCAACAACTGCGTTAGATTGTTTAAGTAATATTACCCACAGTCTACTAGAAGTCCTTTTGTTAATATTTATCTGTGATTATTTGGTAATGATCTGTCTGCTAGCAAGTACGCTTGATAACATCTTTCACATATGACATTATTATGATGCTCAGTACCAAACTTGAATGTTTCATGTGAATATTTTTACTATCACTTGTTAATATTTAAATTGTTGCTATTTTTGACAGTATTTGCCACATCGCAGTTACTGACTGACATGGTCACAAAGTTACATTTTGGCAACAAATACAGGAATTTCACTTTTACGGTTGTCACAACGTAACTTCCTTACTTTGTCACGTCAAAATTATTTTCATATTGTTTGCTGCATTTCCTTTAATACAATTATTTGATATTTGTATCAATGCCTAGCATTGTTGTTTTTGTTCATGTTGGTATTTTTTAAAATAAATTACGAGAATTAATGTCTCTGAATTCTTCATTCACTTCTGTTGAAATTTCCTTTAAATTAGTTTGGGCAAATGAGGACATAAATTAGGTTAGCTACTGCACATCCGCCCATAGAAAAATACATTTAAAAAATAAAATGACCAGCTAATTAGCAACAAACAACTGTCTGATCCACAATGTTACTATGATTTCACAGTTACTACCTGACAATGTCACTTTTCCGTTTGCCACGACTTAACTAGTTACGCTGCCACAATGAAAGTTTGGACATCAGATTACGTCGCAGTTATGTAACAGTCACATATTTTTGTTAACTGGGTCAGTCACTTCCAAACTGGTATCTTATGAATAATACAGCGAATTCACGTGTTCAAGTTCACAAACTTGAATGAATCTGAGATGACGTCCATTAGGGGAATGAATTTGTCTTGCTAAATTCCCGATTGCACAATTCCTAGTGAGATGATGGGGTTTTGCCTGCCGAATTCGGCATTTACTTAGCTATTGGGCGAACACGAAAGCTGCTGATAATACTGAATGGTTGCTGATATGTGTTGTATCCCTATAGGTAGACATGGATTAGCTGAGAGTCAGCTGATGTGAGCTTGACTGACGTGACCTGCCAGAACTAACGCTACGCTTGATTTCTACCACACTTCTTATACGGTGGCATCTAATTTGTATTCTCTGTTTTAATGCATCCACACAACCAATGCAAATGTGCCTATAGTCGTATAAGCATGTCACATGCCTAGAGCGAAATCAAGATGGACAGCTAAACTGCAGGCCATAGATTATGAGCTGTGTTCAACTTTGCATTTATTCACCGCACTTGTCTACATCAATAATGCAGTTCTGTATGTTAATGCCACCAAAACAAAACTGAGTCACGGGTTCTAATATGAGATACAGAGAGTGAGTGAGAGAGAAAAAAAAACATACTTCACAGCATGATAGACTGTCCTGCTAAAACAAAGGATGTAGATGATTAGTCCGAATGCAAACCGAATTGGAAAGCAATCAAACGTTTTCCAGGGAGGTGTCGTGCAGGCTTTGTTGATTGCCATCAACATTTTAGATGACGCACCTCTATTTTCTTTCTCTTTCCAGAAATACTCTGGCGCTGCTACTCGCCACAATATTATATACAATATATGAGAAAATCAAAAATAATTATGCACATATTTCATGTACTGTGAAGACCCACAGACAAAATCGCTTTAATATCTCAATTTTTCTTCTAGACTGTAATAAGATTAAAGGGAGAGTAAAACTGAATCTTAAAAGGAATAGTTCACCCAAAATGTAAATTTGCTGAAATTTTACTCACCCTCAGGCCATCCAAGTTGTAGATGAGTTTGTTTCTTCATGTGAACAGATTTGGAGAAATTTAGCATTACATCACTTGCTCACCAGTGGATCCTCTGCAGTGAATGGGTGCCGTCAGAATGAGAGTCCAAACAGCTGATAAAAACATCACAATCATCCACAAGTAATCCACACAATTCCAGTCCATCAATTAACATCTTGTGAAGCAAAAACCTGTGTGTTTTTAAGAAACAAATCCATAATCAAGACGTTTTTAACTTACCGTTGCTTCCAGAGATAATACAAGTCCTCTAGCCATAAGAAGAGCCATCAGAATCAGAAGAGAAATACGCACAGATAAAGCACTGTTTACAAGCCAAAACAATTATATAAAAAAAACAACATGTTATGAAAGCACAACCTTTAAAGCAACATTTTTTCCCTCCTCTGGAGAAAACAACACTTTTGGTATAACTTTAATGATAAAGTGAAATCAAGAATGCGAAAGGAACACATTTTTCAAGAGATATTTCTTAAAGCTATTTGTATTTTCACACTCTTTCCTCTGTCTCACACTGTGATAGCAGAGATTGGAAACACATGGGTAAATAAGATAAAGGATGATCAAAGATAAACCCAGACATGCTTTCAGTTGAATAAAATATTTATTTGTTAAATTCATATCAAATTCGTATGAATTTTGAATTTTTTATATACTTTTTTTGTTTAATTTTTAATTACTATAATGTGTATTTCTTGGTGTAAAGTTGTGACTAGTCACATGACAGGAAGCAGGAAGTACAACTGAATAAGAGAGCAGCATAACAAACAAATGCAAGTAGGTATAACTGCAGCCCGGAGATCTCCAAAATGGGGCGTGAACTCCAAAAGTGGGCAGAACCTCCAAAATGGGGCGGGGTCTACTCGCGCAAAGACTTTCACCATTGGCTCTGGCTCCAGCCAATTGTTATTGACTTATATTTCAAAATAAAACTTTATAAATGTAACATTGTTTCTAGTTCATCTAAAATAAAATATGCTATATAAGTAAATATTCTCCGTGAGAACTAACCATTGTCCATTGTCCGGTGAGGTCCGGTTGGGGAGTTACAGAACGATCTCATATCGCATAATCTTATTTATCTCCTGAACTGCATCTTTCTTTACCACAATCCCGCCGTGGTGAATTTCACTGGTTAAGGTTAGGGTCAGCGGAGTTTGCACTGAAGCGGATTGGGGGAAAAAATTGCGCATGCGTGTCATGTGCCTGTCTGTAAATGGGAGGAAGCCACGCCCTATTTTGGAGCTCCCACCCCGTGTTGGAGTTCCCGCCCCCATTTGGAGATCTCAGGGCTGCAGTTATACCCTTCTCAACAAATGGGGTGAC
Organism: Sinocyclocheilus anshuiensis; assembly: GCF_001515605.1. NCBI lineage: Eukaryota > Metazoa > Chordata > Actinopteri > Cypriniformes > Cyprinidae > Sinocyclocheilus > Sinocyclocheilus anshuiensis. Next base: position 54,747 of record NW_015544316.1, on the reverse strand, counting down.
AGTCACCAAACTGGATTGAGGAGTTACCACTTTCAGAGATCAACTTTCCAGACACCATCTATGAACTTTGGATTACACTTTCTGTGGAAAAATATATATTGTGTGGTTTTAAAGTATTTTATGTGAACATTGTAAATACACCAATCCTATTTAAACCAATCTCTTTTTATGTCTAATATTTTAACCACTAGTCATCTCTCACAGTTAAATCTGGGCCCGTATTTATCAAACCTCTGAGAATTACTCTCAAGAACGCTGCCAATAATTGACTTAAGTGTAAAAAACTTCTTGGCTCAAAGCTGCGCTTAAACGTTAGTTATCAAGCATTTCAGTCATAATTTAAGTGTAGGACTAAATCTTAGAGTTGATTCACGGCAATTTGCTGTGCCACAAACGGGATTTTGGATGACGAAATACACATGGACCAATCACTGAATAGATTTCCTTATTTAAGAATATTCTCAGATAAATTCACATTGAATGGTTACATTCCTAATAGGAGTTTACATTCAACGCACATTTGACAATAAAGCATTTTAAAGAGAATACATGTCTGATAGGCAAGACGATTATTATTATTATTATTATTATCCGTCAAAAATATAGGCGCCTATCTTTAGTGATGCAACGCGGAGAGCCTGATAGTCAGAGATATCGCCTGTTGCTGATTTCTTTGACGACAGCAAGATGATTATTATTATTATTATTATCCGTCAAAAATATAGGCGCCTATCTTTAGTGATGCAACGCGGAGAGCTGCTTCAGAAACTTGCCGCGGCGTGGATGGTGAGTAGCCGTAATCAGCTCCGGTGGCCGTGTCGGAGCCGTAACGCACCGCAGATGTGTGCAATGTAAATAAGGGGTAAGATATTTATTCATGATACAGTGTAGGTAGCTTCACTGATTATAACGGGAGTGTTTTTAAAGAGCATATAATACTCGCGCTAGACTGAAGTCAGTTATGATGTTCTTTGGTAATGTAAATATTCTTTGCTCGTTTCTGTTTGAATAACTGAGGAAATGTAACGGTTTTATTAACTGCTCGTCGTCAAACATTTCAAGAACATTCTTCCTCTCCTGAAAGATTTGCGCACGTCTCTGTCTCCTCAACGCCATCACAAACCCCTACTAGCAACTCCTAACCACTTGAGAGACCTCTCGAGCTGTCTTAAATAACTGGGAGAGTAAGAGTGATTCTTAGCTTTAAGAAATTTGATAACTTGCTTTTATACTTAAGTTTGAAAGTAGGAGTGAATTTAATGAATTCTCAGCACTTAAGACTAAAATGGCACTTTGAGAAGCTTGATAAATACGGGCCCTGACCCCATTTTCCTCTGGTAACTCGGCTGATGAGGCCGAGCGTTACAAGTAAATAATAAGAATAATATGCAAGTATATATATATATATATATATATATATATATATATATTAGGGCTGTCAAAAAAAAAACTAATTTCGAATAGTAATCAAATTTAAAATAAAAATCTACATTTGAATGCAAAAATGTTGCATTCGAATTTTAGATGTGTGTCAGGCAGCCTTATCAGTGGTGCACGAGATGCGACGACGATGCAAGTGTCATTGCATTATAATGTTTTTGTTAGCCTATCCAGTTGAAGCCACTAGATGCGGCGCTGCTGCATTGTTCATAAAAAATATAGCGGAAAAAGAGAACATCAATGCGGAGAAGATCTTGTTTACATCAAAACTGAAGCCAAGCCGTTCACACCGAACACATATTTCGCGCATTTTCTAGAGGGACATCTATCACCGTTGCACTTGCATCTAGCACAAAGGAGCCAAACTTTTAGAAAGCCATGGCTGCGTCCGAAACTGCCTACTCGATGAGTAGGTACTTAATTTCATTAAGTACTTACTTAACGAGCGCTAAAAGAGTAGACTCTACAGCCAGCCAAATCTCATTAAGTATGAATGCGATCCAGACTTCATCCGCCATGTTGACTATCATGTGATCTACGACGTAACAAGCGCAACAGATACGAGCGACAGGTTTAATTAATCTCTCTGTAAATATTTTGATGTTTATGAAATTTCCTCATTTTGTGGTCTTGTTGAAGAAACAGCTGCCCTTTTATTGTGATTGTCGTATAACCAATACATTTTGGGTTGATTAAAATTTGTATATTTTTAACCCTACTAATATGACCCACAGTTTAATCCTCAAATATAGTATTATTTATTACTAAAACCCAAAATCGTTATCTCTTGAATATGTTACTTTATTTTGTGCGCAAAATTTTTCATCCATAAGCAAAACCGGGAAATCTCGTTTTCCTCTTTTTCTTGTTGAATTTCTCTCGTTTCATCCCTCCGGCTTATAAACAACAACAAATGCAATATTTTGATGCATTGATTATATGAATATTATGATTATTCAAAGATATTTAACTATTGTGCCTTTTTTTCTTGAGTAAAAATAAATAAAAGTAACCATGACAATAAATAAATACAAGTCATCGACACATGAAACAAAGCTTTATTCAAACATTGTTCTAACAATCATGTATTTACAGACGGTGAGCCCACATCTACTGCATCTCAACATAGCCGAGACGGTTCTGCAGCTTTATTCTGATGAAGCAGCTGACCATTGTGTCCACCTTCACCTGTCTCTGCCCTCCATCACGACCCTCACTGCTGCAGTCAGACTGAATCTGATCATGGATGAGAAAGGGGCATCGAGGCTATTGTCTTGAGTACACAGAGGGGATGAGGAAGACCATGATGATGCTCCTGATCCACACAACCCTGAATAAAAGCAGGAGAACATGTGCGGGACAATCTGACTGTCACTCTGTCTGCTCCAAACATTTGTGTGCTGCTCTCCATGAGCACGACTATCTGTAAAACATTTAAACAGAGTAAAACATTTTACAATTAATGTTGTCAGCATTTCATTTCATATGTTTACAATTACATGCTAATTTTTGTCATAGCTTCATTACTTTTGTGGTGTAGTGGGCTACAGC
>NW_015544316.1:42822-51626 GCF_001515605.1 Sinocyclocheilus anshuiensis | reverse complement strand
TTGTTTCTGTTCATACAATATCAGTCGATGGGAGACTGACTTTCAGAAGCTTCATGACATTATTTGTTGATGCTTTTAAAGCTTCTGAAACTCTGGTTGATATTGTATGAACATAAACCAGCAGGGCAAACTTGACCAAACTCACATCCTTGGTGTCTTTTGGTCTTTCTCCAGATGCTCTCGCTGGCTCTGGGGTCACTGAGGATGAAAGATTTAAAAGATGTTTTATTCATTTCTGTAGTATACTCACTCAAAGCCTTTGATGGCAGCATTCCGCTTTCTGGTGAAGGGGGCTTCATTAGCCGCTCTCGTCTCCGCCGGATAAGCAGACGTGTGTCTCATCTGTCGCTGTAACATCCAGACAAGAGTCAAGTTACCTCTGAGATTTGTGTGCTCAAAACTACATTTACATTTTGAGGTATTTGATGATGTGTAAAGTAGCTTTTTATCCAACACAAATGTTCCTACATTTTTCAACAGTACTGATGGACAAATAAAATAGATTACTTATATTTAGTTACTTTATGGACATTTATTTACATTACTTACATTCATCTCCATGTAAAATTAATGCAAGTTTAACTTTGAAAAAAACATATATCGAGACTTTGTCGAGTTTTTCCCCATCCCACTGCATCTCATGATTTTAAATGAAAAATGTACTCTGTGATTGGCTCTCCGCCCTTTGTATTAAACTATGCATACATGATGCTGTTTTGTTTATGGCTGTTTAATCAACTTAATGAATTATAATTGGTTTATAAACATTATTTTAAACATTATGCACTTTTTTTTCAACAGATAGTCATGTTATCTTATGCTTTGAATAAACGTGCATTAGTAATATGTTGCTTGATGCGCCCTCTTGTGGCCTCAGAAGAGAAGCCAAAAGCTTTTCTTCACCCTAACTGAAATTTTGCATTTTAAATTTGAATATAATTCGAATTTTGGTAATATTTAAGTACAAAATTTGAATTTAGTTTTTCAGCCATTTTGACAGCCCTAATAGGGTACAACGGGGCTAAAGGCCCACCTTAAGAAAAAAAATATGCCATTCACTGCACCTAAAATGTATAATTGCAGAGAGAAAATAAATAAATAAATAAATAATATATATATATGTACAGTATGTATATGTATTGAACATTAATGGAGCAACAGATTTTGTGTGAAAATAAATCATTCAAGTTGTTTATTTTGTTTAAAAATCTTATAAATGTATGAGGTGGCAAGAGGGGCCTCACCAGCATGGGGTAAAAGGCACATGGTATTAATGCAAATACTTCAGCTAAAATAATGTGGGGTTTTTTTATGTCTAAGTTAATACTTGTTCAAAACAATCACTTTAGCAAAGTGTGTACTATTTTCTGCTTATTTTGAAAAATAAAAGAATATATATTTTTTTAAATAAATATACTGTCATTCAAATATGTTAATATAAATAAAATTATGGGGTTTTGTCTGCCGAATTCGCCATTTACTTAGCTATTGGGCGAACACGAAAACTGCTAATACTGAATGGTTGCTGATAGGTGTCATATCCCTATAGGTAGACATGGATCAGCTGAGAGTCAATTATAAGTTGATCCCTTGTCATTTGAAATGTAACTTAAAGCTTAAAGAGTTAGGAATAAGTACGTAAAATGATTTATTTGCCAAACGGCAGTAATGTTCTGTAAATCTACGTCCGCAGCTTTCTCGCCTCTGCTCTGTTGCTATGACTCTTCAGGATTGTAGCACGTTCTGTGATTTGCTGGTCTCCGGCTGATTTCATGCACGAGGTAAGCTGTCCGCGAAGTGCTTGCCCAAGTGGAAAAGTGTGCTGTTCCTGTCAGATCTCGATTGCAGAGAATCACAATGTGTTTGATGCAAAACCAAAAGAAATCAAAAGAAAAAAAAAACAAAAAACAAACACTAACTGCATATTTTTGTTTTCTCAAGCAAAGCACATTTTAAAAGTCCACTGAAAACATATCTTCTTACATTTTTGGTCATATACAACGTATGTTGAAGATATACGTTATTGTCAACGTTATTGCCTAAGCGGTAAATAAAAAAAAAAAGTTCATAAAAACGTGGGCTATATAAAATTTTAATAATAACAAACATCATATTGTTCTCTTTGTTTTGCGTATGCTCGTGTCGCTTACAGTTGAAGTCCTTCTCTGATTTTATTGTTGTTGCAATGTTACTTTGCAATATTTTAAATATTTTTGGGTATTTAGCATGGTCTCTTATTGGAGTAGTGTCACCCGGGTGGGAGTTTTAACTCCTATTCACTGGGAATAAAAAAATAATTTAGCAGATGCAGAGACCTATAGAGCGGGGAAATCGCCCCATCTCCCCACCCTCTGATTATGTATCATAACGTAACTACGTGTAAACGTTATTTGACGGTTTTTACTTGGAAAACCAGCTATATTTTTCTAGCATTCGAATAACCTGGATGAACCTGAAACGATAGGAGGATTGGCGATGATTTTCCAATTCATGGGGTTGGGGGGTCTTATCACTCAGCATACCCGGTTAAAATATATATAATATGATTTTTTAACAATATATCTTTCTATATAGTACAATAGTATATTTATATATATTTTTTTTTTACAAAAATTCCAACAAACCTATTTTTAATCCAAACTGGATTGTGAGAAAATGTAGCACATGATTTTCAGGTTTCAGACACAACAATGACCTCAAATGAGGATCTACTATACAGTCATAGTATGTTAACTGAATAAACGTTTCATGTATTATTGTCAAATGGCTGACAAATAAAACATTAAGTTTATTTACACAACAACAATACATAAATAAATACAAATAAAATAAAATAAAATAAAATGGACTTCACCCTCTCTGTTTATCAAAGACAAGTGAGCAACCTTGAGGAGTAAAGAATTTCCCACATCTTTCAGCGCTGTATTGGGCTGCATTCCTCCTCCAGGGTAATTATTTGATGTGAACCAAGGAGACCAATTCCAAATGATTCTCTCAAGAATCTTGTTTACCTAGATATGGTCCAGAAACCTCTGCGACAGTAAGTGGACACGGACCTACTTGCGCACACACATCTACATCAATCATAACCATGCATGGAAATGTAACACAGAAGCAGAAAACCCTTGAAATGTGATCAGAGCTCGATCCAAACCCTACTGATCTGCTCTTCCACAATCATCTATTCTCTTTGAGTCCACCCCTGGTCTCCATTCCTCCCGTCTTTCTTCTTAGCACCCCTGTTCTATTTTTCTCTCATCTATTATGATCTCCCTCTACATCCTGTCAGCCAATCCCCATGATGTTTTGCTACTGGTTCGACTGCTGCTCTTTATGCTCCAATGTTTGTTCTCCCCTTTGACAGTCATCGTCCCGAATCTTCTCCTGTGTTCATCACAACGTGTCTCCCCTCTGAGTTAGTCCTCCCAACGTACATCACTATTATTCTGTCCTGCCACAGAAAGCCATCGTATTTTGGTGCAGTCAAATGGATCTGAGCTGCTAGGATCCAAATATTATCTACCCACGGTGACAATGAGAACAAGGTTTATCGTGGTCAAGATGCTGCTTGTATCCTGTATCTTTAAGGGAGGTTTGTCTTGCTAGTGTCCCACTAATTTAGTCTTTTTTTCTCTGCGTTTCTTGTTATTTCTCGCTCTGGCTTCTTGAGAATGTCTCCCACAACCCATCTGTTCCTCTAGTCCTATAAGTCATTCATACTGGCAGAGACAAGCCCACACAGCCACAAGTCATCCATCCAAAGTGTCTGTGATTCAGCTGTTGAAGTATTGTCATTTGGAGCCACAATTTTGTCATATTGGATAGAATTTATCAAATCCGTCACATGTAATTTTCCTGTGCATCTCCCAAGAGGAAATTTCTATTGCTCTTTCATAGCCCTTGGACATAATGGAGCTATGTTACAAGTGTTGTTTTTAACCCCATAAAGCCTACTGAATCATATTTGATACGCAAATTTCTTGGGCCTCTAAATGATCAGCAGAATCAAATATTTGCTAAATAATGTGCTGTTTACAATCGTTGATAGTTAGAAAGTAAAATTACTTCAATAGCAAAAATGTCCACATTCAGGTCATGATACACTAAATATTTACTTTTTTTTATGAAATAGAGAAGAACAACTTCTATATCTACTATGAACACAATGGTGGACAAACAACTTTTTTATGTTAAATGTTATAGCCAGGTATTTGAGAATGTTTGTTTGTTCATCTATCAATCATCATTGCATTGCAATGCATCACATTTATTTATTTATTTATTTATTTATTCAATAATAATATTTAATCAATTTAATCTAGCTTGGGCTCACTGTTGTACACGGAAGCAGCTCCGGGAGGATTGCGTAAGACGTCGCGTTGCGCATGCGTCACTCAGAAGTGACAAATGCAGAAGCGCAGGGGAGAGATCAAAACAAAACAATGGTCACGAATTAGAAGTGCAAAATGAGGATTTGTAAAGAAGAATGTCGGATGATTTCAATATAAGCCAAGAGGATACTGGTTTTCCTTTGCTAAAGTAAGGAAACTTTGCTTCCTTTGCTCCTGTAAACAAACGCTGGTTTTCACGAGACTCACTGGCGCATGTGCAACGCCGACCTCATACGTCATCAGCCTGCAACTGCTTCCGTGTACAATTGTTGGCACAAGCTAGATTAAAGTGGTTATTACGTTTTGAATATGGATATTTTTCTTACAAAAACGCATCGATTAGCTACAAGAGGTCATTGTTCAGAAGGCCAGTGGAAGATCAAAGTCAATTTTTAATATAACTCCAATTGGATTCATCAAAGAAGGAAGTCATATACACCTTGGATGGCTTGAGGGTATGTAAATAATGGGCTAATTTTAATTTTTGGGTGAATTAACCCTTTCAAATAAACAGAAAAAAAAAAGTTAAAACTAATTCAAAATATTAATAAAAGCTATAATGGTATCACATTTATACTCAAATAATACTGGTACTTTAAGCAACTTTGCATAGCAACTTTGTCTCAGATGTTGATTTTGATTAGAAATATTTGAGCTGAAACCAAAAACTCTTGCAGTCACCTTTTGGGGTCTTGGCAAATGTGAGCAGACTTTGTTGAGATCTCCTCTGAAATATTTGGTGTCTTTTTCTCAAGAGGGAAATCTGAAAAGTAGGAGCTAAAGCCTCAGTTTGTCCTCCATTTCATTTAATTACTGTCTAGAGGAAATCTAAATAGATGTCATTTGAGATTTTTCTTTCTTAAGGGGGGGGGGCATTTCAGTGGTATGACTGGTACCCGACCATGACAAGCACCTTAATCAGTTGCATGCTTTATTCAGGTCAAGGCAAATGTGGAGATGGGGCACTCAGGCTGTAAACAGGAGTTTCATTAGCAATGCCTTTGATTTTGTCCTTTGATCCATTTATAAGTGCCCATGCTATCTCATGAATACAGTATGGCCAGGGGACAGAGGCCGTCTGGAATACATAACCACTTAACAAATCACCTTCTCTTTGGCTGATAAACACCCACTGTCTCACTAGCAAACATGCACATACACACATCTCTGTCCCTCAGAGTCATCCAGGGCAGCACCATTCACATATACACAAATGCACCATTTTTGTTGGAAAGTTGATCCCAGCTCACACAAATGTGTTATATGAATGTTTGGTTACAGTTTAGACATTCTGCTGACTCTAAGTAATTTTGCAACTACATGTCAACTAACTCACTAGAGTACTATTAGAATGTTAGGTTAGAATTAAGCTTGCATTTGTACTTGCAAAGTTACTTATAGTCAGTTGAACTTGTGTTGGTGAGGTATAGGGAACACATTCACTATTAACTAAAGAGTTTTCTCTGAACAAACTTCTAACTTGCTGCTTATTAATAGTTAGTAAGGTAAGTTTAGTTATAGGATACAGTAGGATTAAGGGATCTAAAATTTGGTCATGCAGAATAAGGCATAAATATGTGCTTTATACATACTAATAAACAGTCAATATACTAGTAATACACATGCTAATAATCAACTAGTTAAACGTGAGAATTGGTCATTAAAATAAAGTGTTACCGTTGAGGGACCATCAAAATTAAGTGTTAGCAGATATTAAGCAGACAGTCCACTATAACACTAATGACTGCTAGTTGATACGAAGTCGCAAAACAGGATGTCCAAAGGAAAGCATCAAAATTTAAGTGTAAATAAACATTTTGCTAACATTCCTGTTAGGTTATGAAATCATCTTACACTTGACATGGTGTTCTAAAAATGTCGATATATATATATATATATTTATTTATTTTATTTTATTTTTTATTGTTTTTACATTATGGGCAGTAGTGAACAAAGTACACACATCATGTACATATGCCTTAATAAAATATTACTTCAGTAAAATGTAACACTTCGCTCAATTTGATACAGACAAAAGTCTGAGTATGGACCAGTCGAATCAGAAGACTAAATTCGCCTACCGAGAATAAGGATATCACAACAGTAATGAACCACTCACACAATGTATTAAGTTTAACTGATTGTATTATCTTTCTTAGAAGATATTAGATCTCTAATGTATACCATAGCATGACAAATTAAAATACAATATGTAGTTCTCAAAACAAAATAAACAAAATGAAATCGTTTAACCAGTAAGTTAATCCATTCTAATATTCTTAACACTTTTCCCTTTTTTCTTACAGATTTCAAGAATCAAATGTACCCAAAAGGACTCAAAAGGTAAGTATAATCACCCGTCTTAACAATGTTTTAAGTAAATTAACCTTTGATTTTGTTCCCTTCTAGATTTCACTTATTTCAGTTTAAAAAAAAAAACTAACACTGAATTCACCTTATGAATGAAAATTCAATTCAATGAAATAATCAGTTTAAATTACTTATTTGATACCATTTTTTCAAATTTAAGTGGATTTCTCCTCGTTTCAACTTTGCAAAACAAAAGAAAGAAAAGATAGAAAAGTTACATTTGATCGATGAGCAATTAGAAGAAAAATAAAATAAAATAAATCCAAATAGATTCACATATAAATCCCTTCACAGAAATGTAAACCTGTTTACAAAATGAGTTGATTCAAAATGAACAATTCAGTCTCAAGTTATTCACAACTTTGTGAATATGGCTGAAATCAATGAACAACTGAATTGTTCGTAACTCAGTCTCTCCTATGTGACTCCTATGTGATCGAATCCTTCACAAGAACAGTGAACCCGGTGTATATGCTGTTAGTTCAATTTCCTACCGTCCAAATCGGCAACGACAACGTCAGTTTCACGCAATCACGACTCTGTTCGGTCCGTGTGGCTCGCCAGTCCCGACATCCTCCGCGAACACGGGAGTTAGAACGAAATCCAGGAATCCAGGAACTCCACTCCGGGAAGCATCGGTTCAACGCGGCATCGATTCAGCAGTTCACAGCATGCACTCGATCGGACAACGATGATATCAAATCAAGAAAAAAATTAAAGAAAAGGGGGGGAAAAAACCTGACCTTGAATACAAGGTCACAAAATCACCATTAGTATTCTTTCCATATCATACACATCATGTCTGTTACTACCGTTTAACACAGCATCAAAATGACAATCACATTTCGCATACGAACGTGCAAACACATTCGGCACATTATTTTACATCACACATTGGCAATTATATGAACTTCAAATACAGCTTTCCCTTTTATATTTCACTTGTATGAACATTTAATGAACTTTTCACCCAAATTAATACATGAAATAAAAGTTTTGACTCACCAAGACTCGATGAACTTGAATTGTATCCCTTTTATGTCTGAAAAACTTCGTTACATCTTGATCTTTTGCTTATCCTTCTTGTAGAAATTAAATTCCGTTTATATGGCTTTTTTCTTTACCAAAATATCTTGCTATGCGATAACGAGGCCTTATCAACTGCGTCACAATGGCCTTGACTGCGTCACAAATTATAAATCAATTTAACGGTCTTTTTCAAATCAACCTTGATATCTTTGTTCGCTACTTCATCTCTAAACACATATAACTTTAATTTTAATCAAATATCACTACTGACTCATTAAATTCTCAGCTTTCTCGGGTGAGATCTAAATTGCGTCTGCTCTCTTCCGCTCCGCCGATCAAAGAGAGCGTGAGTTCCTAACCTCGTGCAAGATCCGGAAACTGAAAATGCGCTATAAAACATATATGTATACCATAGCATGACAAATTAAAATACAATATGTAGTTCTCAAAACAAAATAAAATTGTTTAACCAGTAAGTTACTCCATTCTAATATTCTTAACACTTTTCCCTTTTTCTTACTGATTTCAAAATTCCAAATGTACCCAAAAGGACTCAAAAGGTAAGTATAATCACCCGTCTTAACAATGTTTTAAGTTAAAACATATTGAATCCTCATTGGTCAGTCTTCCCAATACAAAATAATTCAATTGGCTATTTATATGCCCATTAAAGCAATATAAAATACATAAAAGTGAAAAAAGAAAAAAATAATATCTTCATTCATTCATCTCATTTAATCATGTTTTAATGCTGCTAGTAACCTGGGTTACAAAAAGTATTAAGTACTCCTTTTCAGTTTCGCTTGAGTAAAAGTACAGAAGTATTTGATTTTTAATGTTCTTAAGTATTAAAAGTAAACAATTTTATAGTATGCATTTTATATAATCCTACTGCTCAAAATATCTTGGTGAGGGACTTGTCATACACTATCAAAACATTAAATATATTAAAATATCAATTTAGGTTACTGATACTTCATGTGAACAAACAAGTGAAGGAAAAAAAAACACACA
>NW_015544316.1:42023-42556 GCF_001515605.1 Sinocyclocheilus anshuiensis | reverse complement strand
GTTTTTTGTTTGTTTTTTGTTTTTTGTAAAACAGTTTTTAAAATTGAGGAAAAACCTACACTGTTATACACAAATGTGGACAGTTGCATTCAAGCATTTCATACAGTGGGCTTAATTAAACAGCTCACCCTTTTACAGCAGATTTAGGTCACAAACAACTGACAGTCGTTACCTATGATTTTCAATTACAATAAAAATCTTACCGTCAGTCATGGATCTCTCGTTCTTGGTTCATTTTAAGTCAGACTTGTGAATTCACTGAATTGTTAACTACTTGCCCTGACCAGATCATTTGAATCAATGAGTTGTTGACTTGAGAGCAGCTGCAATCCACTCAATCCAGTCAAATTTGTGAATGAATCGTTCAGCGTGATTTCCGAACCGAGGTAATAGGTTCATTGAAAAGAATCAGCTCGTTCATGAGTTGGACACAGCTATTGCGTCAAGGAGCATGTGACGATTTATCCAGTTCAAAATAACAAGGAACAACATTTTTTTAAGGAAAGTAGAGGAGTAAAAAGTATGATATTATG
>NW_015544316.1:19920-42013 GCF_001515605.1 Sinocyclocheilus anshuiensis | reverse complement strand
CCCGGGCACAAAATGGCTGCCCACTCCAACGGGTGTGTGTTCACGGTGTGTGTGTGTGTATGTGTTCACTACTCGTATGTGTGCACTTGGATGGGTTAAGTGCACCAATTCTGATGGTTACCATACTTGGCCACATGTCAATTTATAAAGTAGAGATACTTGAAATGTACTTAGGTACAATAACAAAGTAAAAATACTTTGTTACTGTCCACCACTGATTATGGGAACGTTACTTTTGAATGTTCTCTGAACCATCTGAAACTAGCAATAACATGTTTTAAAAAAGTTAGACGAATATCCAACTAAAATGTTTCAGAAAAACCTTGCCATGAACATTGTATAAATAATGTTTTTGAGGTAACATGTGGCTATTATTGTAAAAGAGCAGACACACAATATGTATATGTGTTCAACGCAAGAAGGAATGACACATGGGTGAGTAAATGATAAAAGGTCATATATGTATGTATGCATGAATGAATGAATAAATGAATGAATGAGTTCACAAAAAAAATGTGTTACACTGTGCTGCTTTTTAAATAATTAATATTTTTTTATATGTAAACATACAATAGAAGACGTTTACTGTTACTGTTTATGTTGACTGTTACGCTGTTCGCTGTTAGCTGGGACATGCTGATGTCACTGATAGATTCTGTATATGGAAACTAAGGACAATTAATGAACAAATTGACCAGTCAGTTTGTCTATCTAGCGATCTTCTCCACCAACTCTTCATCGTCTCTCACTCGCACAATTCCCCCTCAACAACAGTCACCTGGGTCGACCCAATAATGAATTACATCTTTCTCCACGCCAGGTAGCTGAGCACAGGAAAGCAAATATATATCATTACCCCTCCACCTGTGATCTCTGCCAGGCTGCTGAGTAGGGTTTTGTTCGAAGAAAAGAAAGACACAGAGAGAAAAGGGGGCACAGAAACTGGAGAGAAGCCAGTACATGGTGTAAGTCTGAAGAATAATTTACAACCCCAGCTGCTGAGGTAAAGCCACCCTGAAAGGCATTTTTGTTCCTCTTGAAAGATGAGACACAACAGTCGGGGAAAGTTGTCCTCCAAACTGTCAAAGCAGATTCTTTTCTGTTCCTTTTTTAAAAATGTTTTTTTTGAATAGGCTGCTCATGATCAAATACATGGGAGTGGCTTGAGCAATCTGTTTTCCTCTTTCAATTTTGCAGTCGGGGTGACACCAATAGTCCTCTTCAGCAGAAAATATATAGACTGCAACATCTTATAGATGTTTTCAGCAACTGGGACCACAGTTTAATGCTCTCTGAAAGAAATGAGTAAAAAAAAAAAAGCATGATTTAAGAGCAATAACTTTATTACTGAACCTTAAGCATTTCTTCTGTGTGGAACATTTTTTGATGAACTCTGTGTTCTCTCAGAGCATTTCAAGTTCAAGAATCCAAGAGTCAAAATGTTCGGTCCCACTTTATATTAAGTGGTCTTAACTACTATGTACTTACATTTTCATTAATCATTTGGTACAATGCACTTATTGTGTACATTCATGTTTTTACTTTGTACTTCTATTTGAAAAATATCTGCATGTAATTACATCTGTAATTAATTTATGTAATTACATTTATAATTACGCTGTTGACCCATCCCTTACACCTTAACCCACCCTTAAACCTACCCTTACCACCAAACCTGTCCCTAACCTTACCTCTTCCCCACCTCAATAGCAGAAAAAGTGTTTTGCAATACAATATGAACACAATAAGTACATTATGCTTATTTTTTGATGTAAGTACATAGTAGTTAAGGCCACTTAATATAAAGTGGGACCAAATGTTCTATATCAAATCTGTTTAGCATAAATTAGTTTTTGGATTTTAATGCGTTCAATTTAGAAAACCTATAAAAACTATTCTATCATACAGCACAAATTTCTAAGGCTTCTAAATGATCAACATGATAAAAACTTTGCCTGAAATACTTTGCAATCTGGCTCTGATGAAGACAGGAATCATGCCTTTGTGGCAGTTTTTTAGTAAAAAAAAAAGGTAGAGGGTTAAGAGCAATAACTTTATTACTGAACCTTAAGCATTTCTTCTGTGTGGAACATTTTTTGATGAACTCTGTGTTCTCTCAGAGCATTTCAAGTTCAAGAATCCAAGAGTCAAAATGTTCGGTCCCACTTTATATTAAGTGGTCTTAACTACTATGTACTTACATTTTCATTAATCATTTGGTACAATGCACTTATTGTGTACATTCATGTTTTTACTTTGTACTTCTATTTGAAAAATATCTGCATGTAATTACATCTGTAATTAATTTATGTAATTTAATTACGCTTTACGCTGTTGACCCATCCCTTACACCTTAACCCACCCTTAAACCTACCCTTACCACCAAACCTGTCCCTAACCTTACCTCTTCCCCACCTCAATAGCAGAAAAAGTGTTTTGCAATACAATATGAACACAATAAGTACATTATGCTTATTTTTTGATGTAAGTACATAGTAGTTAAGGCCACTTAATATAAAGTGGGACCAAATGTTCTATATCAAATCTGTTTAGCATAAATTAGTTTTTGGATTTTAATGCGTTCAATTTAGAAAACCTATAAAAACTATTCTATCATACAGCACAAATTTCTAAGGCTTCTAAATGATCAACATGATAAAAACTTTGCCTGAAATACTTTGCAATCTGGCTCTGATGAAGACAGGAATCATGCCTTTGTGGCAGTTTTTTGGAATAATTATGGAATAATACAAGATTTCTTCACCTTACAAATGGTTGTCAAAAAAAAAGAAAAGCAAAAATGCCACAAAATGCATCATATTTTGTAAGAAAATGTGACATGCAAGAGCAAAACAGCCCCCTAAAATGAGTAAAAAACAAGTATTGGATTTCATTCAGCAAATGCGCGCACACACACACACACCCAATCAAACTCTGCACTCTGCATGTAACTCAATATGGAATTAATCAGATGGTGCTCATGCACCCGTGAGCTTCATTACCATCTCGATGAAAGCCCCTGTGCTTTGGTTCACTGATCCAAATGCATCTGGTGCTGGTGCTATGTTAGACCACTTTTGTAAACTTCAGGATAAACATACTCTTTTTATGCAAGTCTTGGTGGATAAGCTATAAATGCAATGCAATAGTGAAGTCATAATACAGGATTTAAAAAGGGATTACGGCTTATCTGAATCAAAGTCATCAACCATGAAATCCTAATTTTTGAACCCCCTTGTCCCTACAGCACAGAATATAAATGTCCCTCTCAGAAAAACATATTGTAATCAAATGTTTACTGCAAATGTGGGTGAAATCCGTGACTGTAATTATAGTTCACTGTTAAATGTGGCTGGGAAACACGGCGGAAATAATGACATATAGAAATGTATTTATTATTTATTATTATAAATAAGATTTATTAAATTATGCTTCATATATATATATATATATATATATAGTATCTGATATAATGATAATGAGACATATATTCCGTATATTACTACTTGTTTAACTTATAAAATGTACTTTGGTTATGGGTTATGTAAGGGAAATTTATGTTCATTGTTCGACAGGATAACAGTAAATGTATTAGTTTTTTTTTTTCATATCATATGTCTTGTTACCTTATCAAACTGTAAAATTATGTACATTAATTGGGCAGTTTGTACTATATGCTGGTTGATCATATATTTTTTTAAGGCATATAAACTGAAACATTTGACTTTGAAATATTTCTGTCTAATAAATATTTATGATAGTTTGCTGGAGCTATTTTTATCATTTCCCCCATTTATATTACTTATATTATTCTATTCCAAATTATACACTGAGACTGTCAGGGAGTATCTGTCATCTGTCACCAGCTCTGGACTCCATATCCCAGAATCCTCCTCGGCTCACACCAGTTCACATTCACAATCACCAATCTCACCAGATCTCACTCACTTGGATTCTGATCACCTGCACCTGCTGCCACCAATCAAGCCACCTTCAAAAGCACGCTCCTTTCAGTCACTCACCGTCCGATCAACAGTTTACTACGCTACTCCTTACTTGATGCACTGAACCCGGATTCCATCCTGATACCGTCCTGTCGCTGTGCCATCCTCTTCAGCCCGATCCACCAAGGAACCCTTCATCACGTGAGCCCGATCCCTTTCCATAGCCTGTTGCTCTAACCCGTTTGCTCTCCATCTCACTCTCTCTCCCAGCACCTGTTCAATGAAGCACTGTTTACTTTACCTCTCCGTCCCTGGTCTCCTTCTGTACTGACAGAAGATCGGACCCAACGATGACTGCAGCAGAAGACGCGCTGTGGGGTTTGCGGCAAGGCGGTCAGAGGTTGGAGCGACTATGTGGAGAGTTTCCTCAAGCTCACCAACCAGGTGAGTTGGCATGACGACGCTCTAGGTGCGTGCTTCCTGCTGGGGTTGGATGGCGAAACAATCCGCTGCGATCTCCCTGCGAGTGATTTTCCTTTGATCGAGCTGATTAATCTCGTGCTGTTCTTAAATGGTTCAGATTTCGAAATTGAAGAAGTAAAGAAACTTCCTAAGCCTCGTCATCCAACTCCCGCGGGAATGCACCACGTCTCCCCAGCTCACCCCATGCCGAGAACCTCCACATACCACTCCAAAGGCTCTTACCGCCTGCCTAACCCCAAATCCCCCGGGGTCCTCAGAAGCTCCACCGGAGCCTTCTGCCCACACTGTTCACTTTACCTCTCCGTCCCTGGTCTCCTTCTGTACTGTGACAGAGACATAATAAATATATGCATTGTATTGGATAATCAAAACGTAGTTATTTAGTATTGTTGATGAGTTAGTGTACAAAGAAATGTTTTTTTGCAAAGATGATTCGGTTTTCATTGAGAGATATTATGTTCTTATTGCTTGATGTTTCTCTGAATTTCATCATAATGATCTTGACAAAATTGGAGACAGTTTAAAAAAAGTGAGCTATTGTTTTATTACTCATCTCATCAGACTTTCTGTTTGTATACTTTGTGTGTTTTAGTTTTCATGTGTGCAGATTTAGACAGCTTAAATTAATTGTCTATCAGAATCAAGGTTTGAAACCTCAATGAAAGCCATTTGCTTTGGCTCACAAAATTCAACATCTGTTGAAAATAATCCACATCACTTACTACGTCAGACAATAAACTGAGAAAAGTAATGTGACCCTGGACCACAAAACCAGTCATAAGGGTCAATTTTTTTTTGTCAATTTTTTGACTAAATAAGCTTTCCATTGATGTATGGTTTGTTAGTATAGGACAATATTTGGCCGAGATACAACTATTTGAACATCTGGAATCTGAGGGTGCAAAAAAAAAAATCTAAGTACTGAGAAAATCGCCTTTAAATTTGTCTGAATTAAGTTCTTAGCCATGCATATTACTAATCAAATTAAGTTTTGATACATTTACGGTAGGAAATTTACAAAATATATTAATGGAACATGCTCTTTACTTAATAACCTAATGATTTTTGTCAAACGAAAAATTGATAATTTTGACCCATACAATGTTTTTTTTTTGGCTATTGCTAAAAATATACCCAAAGACTGGTTTTGTGGACCAGGGTCACATGTGTCAGTGCAAATGTTTCAGAAAAGGTTGTAAATCTGAAAATTAATGATGTCATTAGTTGAATATACAACTTCAAAACGTTACTGGAGTACTTTATGATCTTGTTATATGTGTCTAAGTCTGTTAGAGAAAGGCTAATTAAGGTGAAGATCAACTGTTCATGCCCTCAGGGTGGAAATCCATAAAAAGTTTATTTCACAGTTGAAAATATACTGTAATTTACTTTGAAATGTCCATATTTTGGAGAGTCGTGTATATATCACAGCACTTAAAATGGTATTTAGTATGTAAAATACATGTATCTATCTAGTATATTGATATACAGATATTTTCATATCCAATTAAACCAGAAGACATGTCACAGGAATATGAATATTCATATGGTATCACTCA
Source organism: Sinocyclocheilus anshuiensis (assembly GCF_001515605.1). NCBI lineage: Eukaryota > Metazoa > Chordata > Actinopteri > Cypriniformes > Cyprinidae > Sinocyclocheilus > Sinocyclocheilus anshuiensis. The sequence goes on along the minus strand of NW_015544316.1, from coordinate 36,027 downwards.
AAAAATATATATTTAGGCCAGCATTTAAGATTAAGATTTATAACTGCATCTAAACTTTCCATTTATTCGGATTACACATTTTTAACGTAATAAACTTAATGTGATGCATATTTGTCAGTCATACATAAATGGTAAGAAACAGGTAGGATTTATTTAATAGTACTAATAAACTAATAATGTTATTTAAATACATTGAAGAGGGCTTGGTAACACTTTATTTTAAGGACCAATTCTTGCTATTAATTAGTTGCTTATTAGCATGCATATTACTAGCATATTGGCTGTTTATTAGTACTTATAATGCACATTAATGCCTTATTCTGCATGACTGTACTTTAGATCCCTTAAACCAACCCCATACCTAAACTTAACAACTACCTTACTAACTATTAAGCAGCAGCAAATTAGGAGTTTGTTCAAGGAAAACTCTTAGTTAATAGTGAATATGTCTTCCCTGTTTTAAAATGTTACAGAAGGTTTAAATATTTATCATAAATAAATCCAATTTGTTTCAATATTTTAACAAACCAAATATTTATTTATTAATTTATTAATGATAAATATTTAAACCATCGGTATCATTTTAAAACTGCAGGGAACACATATTGACATTTTCCCTTAACAAACCCCTAATTTAATAATATTAATACCATGTTAATACTTTTTTTAGCTGAATTAATGAATTTGTTTTCACAATAAACAGATTTATTTTGATTTGATGTGTGTATTTTCTTTGAGTAAATCCATTCAATTCCATGAAACAAATGTAATTAAGATTTTTTTTTCTAATGACTTAATTGTAAATTAAATAATTTAAACAAAGTTTTGTAAATTTTTTAATTGAATTTTGTAGTTTCCAGTGGTCTGTTCAAGTTTGTTTGTTTTATTTTTATTTTGTAGTTTGTTTGTTAGTTATCGTAAGGGTTGAAAACCTACTGCATGTCCAAGAGAAATGAGAAAGAGGAAAACATAATAATAATCATAATTAAATCACCAGATGTAGAGGCTTTAAGAGAGAGGAGTTGGACAAATTATCACCAGGATTATGTCAGTAGAGACATGGGTGTGTGTGTGTGTGTGTGTGTGTGTGCGTGCGTGTGTGAGAGAGCCTAAATATGCTTGGTAACACTTTATTTTAAGGACCAATTCTTGCTATTAATTAGTTGCTTATTAGCATGCATATTACTAGCATATTGGCTGTTTATTAGTACTTATAATGCACATTAATGCCTTATTCTGCATGACTGTACTTTAGATCCCTTAAACCAACCCCATACCTAAACTTAACAACTACCTTACTAACTATTAAGCAGCAGCAAATTAGGAGTTTGTTCAAGGAAAACTCTTAGTTAATAGTGAATATGTGTTCCCTGTTTTAAAATGTTACAGAAGGTTTAAATATTTATCATAAATAAATCCAATTTGTTTCAATATTTTAACAAACCAAATATTTATTTATTAATTTATTAATGATAAATATTTAAACCATCGGTATCATTTTAAAACTGCAGGGAACACATATTGACATTTTCCCTTAACAAACCCCTAATTTAATAATATTAATACCATGTTAATACTTTTTTTAGCTGAATTAATGAATTTGTTTTCACAATAAACAGATTTATTTTGATTTGATGTGTGTATTTTCTTTGAGTAAATCCATTCAATTCCATGAAACAAATGTAATTAAGATTTTTTTTTCTAATGACTTAATTGTAAATTAAATAATTTAAACAAAGTTTTGTAAATTTTTTAATTGAATTTTGTAGTTTCCAGTGGTCTGTTCAAGTTTGTTTGTTTTATTTTTATTTTGTAGTTTGTTTGTTAGTTATCGTAAGGGTTGAAAACCTACTGCATGTCCAAGAGAAATGAGAAAGAGGAAAACATAATAATAATCATAATTAAATCACCAGATGTAGAGGCTTTAAGAGAGAGGAGTTGGACAAATTATCACCAGGATTATGTCAGTAGAGACATGGGTGTGTGTGTGTGTGTGTGTGTGTGTGTGTGCGTGCCTGTGTGAGAGAGCCTAAATATATACGTGAAATTGTCTGTCTGCCTGTGTGTCTGTTTAAGCTGTAAGACTGTTACTAAGCAATATATATATATATATATAAATATAATCTCGTATAAACAACCATGAAAATATCAAAGGGTTCTAGGTACTTTTAATTTTCTTTGAGGTAGGCCAGGCAGTAAAGTGTGGCTTGTGATGATAAGACGAAACTGCTTGGCCACATCAATCCAGTTACGAAAAAGCTATTGGGAATTTTTTAATATTTCATTTTCCTAGACCAGAATGGCTTGTGCTTTCGGGTCTGGAGCATGCAAAGCCATTTCCTGCTCTGAAAGGATCACTATAGTCATTGATGGGTTTGTGTCTTGATACATGTGAGCTGGGGAATTGGAAAGGTTGGGCTAAGAAACAGCTTACGGCTTTTGCAGAAATGCTGTAATTCAGGTTCTCAAACTGTTCGTGCTTGAATCCTTGACTTGAATAAGTTTGGACAGAGTAACGGAGATAAGCCTTACACATGCTTTATCATTTTTGCCTGTTTCTCCACGTATGGCAACATTTAATTCTAATTGACTGTACATAACCAGCTTTCAAGGTATTCCTCTTAGTTTCTTTGATTTGTGCTTGTGTGGATGTGTAATGCATGGAAGACTGTTGCCTAGTCCTTGAGAACTGATACAGTATTCCCAAAAATAAAGCTTCACTGTAATGAATTAATTGCATCACATAGGTAATGCTATGCAATATAATTTAGGCATAACAAATAGGGTGAATTCAGATATATTGGTCAACTTTCTGACACAAATTTGGTCTTGAATTCACCATATATAAATATTGTAAGTTATTTGTGTCTTCATTGTGTATTCAAAAAAAGAACTGCAGTAATAGACCACTAGAAATGCATTTTACATTCATCAGCATAACCTGGCAGAACTTGCACATTCACACACACACACACACACACACACACACACATATATGTATATTCATCATCACATATATTCATTTTTTCACTTTTTTGTATTTTAAAACGTAATTTTTTTCAAATGCATGAATTAAGTTTTTCAGTTTTCAGTTTAATTTTTCAGTTGTAAGTATTTGAAATCTCTTTTTTTTTCAAATGAATGAATGATCAGTCGATCAATCGATCAATCGATCAATCGATCAATCAATCAATCAATACTGATGAATCAATCAATCAACTGCTACTGTATCTTCATCAAGTGACAAAAAAAAAAAATAATAATAAAAAAACATGTCAAAACAGCCATCACATTCAACTTTTTTTTTTTTTTTTTTGGTCACACAAAGGGTGACAGTGATGAGGGCAGATAACACCTTGTCAAATGTGTTTTGGCCGGCATGTTATTAATGCGAGCACTTGCTTAATTTATCATTAATCAAGTCACACCGTCTACCCTTAATTCAGCAGCGTGTGTGCTTCCTGTTGACAATGAATCACCTCCCCTCTGTGATTGTTCGCTCAGCAGGAAAGATAACAATTAGATTGTATTTTTTTTTTTTCCTCAAAAGGCCTTCAAAATTGATTTGCTGCCACAAGTATGAGACTCTTAAATTCAAGAGCACACAGCACTGTCTCCGAGGGCACACATGTGCTGTGTATCATCACAATTTGTGATATACTCGCCCCAAGAGACGTCCACCAGCCATGTGCAATGGCAAACGTTTGCACTAGTACACAATCTCCAATGTATGTATACATACACACGCTCATGTTGATGCATGTCAGCTTTTTATGGTGCATGCCAGATTTACTTGCTATGTCAGTTAAATATATATTAGAGGTGTAACGGTTCACAAAATTCATGGTTCGGTTCGATACGACACAATGGTGTCACGGTTCGGTTCGGTTTGGTACGGGGGTAATTGGTTAGGTTACAATGTTGAAAACATTTCTATTTTAAACCATGAAGGCGAGCCAATGGATATCGCACAAGCAACATGTAAATTTTGCGCAAGAGTTATGCCGGTGAACGTCTTAATCTCAGTCAATTCACTATAAGCAGAAAGTGAATGTAAAAATGAAATGACGGAGAGTTCGTCATCTGATGCTGCATATTCTCTCAGAGATGACGAGACAAATCTACTTCAACATATGCTGATAACGGTAGGATATAGCTAACTTGTTTCATTTATTCCCTTAATATTTCTAATATTACATAGTGAAAAAAATGAGAAGAAACATTTTGTGTTAAACAGATTGTTTTTGAAAGTCGGTGCTTGAAATAAAAGCTTTTTATTTCATTGATTTTTATTGATGACTGCAGTATTAATATTTTAATAGGCCTATAATTCATTGTATAATAGACCTGTTTTAAAATTATTAAAATAAAAAAAATAACTGAGGAGTTAATATATATTATAATATATAATATATAGCGTGGGGAGAATATCATCTTTAGCGGCCCTCCGTAGGCCTAACTCGGGAACAGTGGCCCTCCCTGGGCTTGACTTGGGAACTGGAGCCCTCCTTGGGCTTGACATGGGAACTGGAGCCCTTTCTATGCTACACTCGGGGACAGGAGCCCTCTCTGGGCTAGCCTCGGGGACAGGAGCCCTCACTGGGCTAAACTCGGTCTCTGGGCAAAACTCGGGGACAGGAGCCCTCCGAGGGCTAAACTCAGGGACAGGAGCCTTCGGGTACTGGAGCCTTCTCTGGGCTAAACTCGGGAACAAGAGCCCGCTGTGGGCTAAACTCAGGATCAGGAGCTCTCCGTGGGCTAAACTCTGGGTCTGGAGCCGACACTGGAGCGAGCTCTGGGGCTGGAGCCAGCCACCTTCTCCTCCTTAGATACCCCTTTAGGTTTGGGGTGAAAGGCGTGGTCGGCAGGCTTGAATGAGCCGCGGCCGGTGGCCTTGACTGAGGAACCGCCGGCGGACTTGAGAATGTCGCGGCCAGTGGGCTTGACTGTGGAACGGCCGGCGGAGGGGTTCCGGATCGTGATGACCGCCTCCTTCCAGTCGAAGTTGGTGGTGTCTGGGAGTTCCGTTGGCAGATGGTATGTGATCCCGAGCTGGAACAGCATCACCAGGGTCTCCCCATCCAGGGAGCTGGCGAGGGCAAGCGGCACGAATGCCCTCGCATAGGTGAGCGGGTTGTGACTCGCCTGAGCCACGGCGATGAACAAAGCTCGTTCCTCCATGTTAGCGGGGACAAACGAACAGAACAACAAAACATTTTTCAAAAAACTAAAAAAACAAACACAGGGAGAAGGGGCGCCGCTTACTGTCACGGTCCGGTATTCTGTCACATTTCACTATGGTGCGGGAGCGCGAAGCGAGGAGACGTGGAGAACATCAACAAGGGGAATTTAATGAAATCAAGGGAACCAGGAAAACACACGTAGCTTAGGAGGTTAACATTCACATACAGACATTCACAATACCCAATGCCGAACTGATAACATGGAACACTTTATATACAAATGATATGCTGATGGGACGACGAGATTGGAATCAAATTGGAAACAATCAGGGAGCAGGAACAGGAAAACCAAATAAGGGCATGGAAACACAAGAGGGAAAACAAGGAACACATGGGGAGGAAAACAACAAAACGGGAACACAAGTCTGACACTTTGGTGGCTGGAACAATAGTTCTGCCCGGATGATAACGCAGAGCCATATAGTTAATATCAGTAATACGCAGAATGCACGATACAAGGACATGGTCAGTAACATCATCACTTTGAGGTACGATATCTATATCAGTAAGATCAATTCCATGCGATATAATTAAATCTAGTGTACGATCAAAGCGATGAGTGGGCCCGGCGACGTTTTGCTTGACTCCAAAAGAGTTTATTAGGTCAGTAAACGCAAGTCCTAATGCATCATTTGTATTATCAACGTGAATGTTAAAATCTCCGACAATTAGCACTTTATCAACAGTAACCAATAGGTCTGAGAGGAAATCTGCAAATTCTTTTAGGAAATCTGTATATGGCCCTGGTGGTATAGACAGTAGCCAGAGCAAGAAATAGGATATATATATATATATATATGAAAATATAAATAATAATAATAATATTACTGTTGTACCATGGCGCAGTACGTTTTTCTCTAACCTTTTTCAGTTTGATGGGGGCAACAGCTTCTAATGTATTAGAGAAGATAGTGCCCATGTTGCTAATCATTTCGTCTAGTTCATGTGTATGTGATAAATCAGGCAGGTTATTTGTGAATCTGTCTTTGGTGGCTGGAACAATAGTTCTGCCCGGATGATAACGCAGAGCCATATAGTTAATATCAGTAATACGCAGAATGCACGATACAAGGACATGGTCAGTAACATCATCACTTTGAGGTACGATATCTATATCAGTAAGATCAATTCCATGCGATATAATTAAATCTAGTGTACGATCAAAGCGATGAGTGGGCCCGGCGACGTTTTGCTTGACTCCAAAAGAGTTTATTAGGTCAGTAAACGCAAGTCCTAATGCATCATTTGTATTATCAACGTGAATGTTAAAATCTCCGACAATTAGCACTTTATCAACAGTAACCAATAGGTCTGAGAGGAAATCTGCAAATTCTTTTAGGAAATCTGTATATGGCCCTGGTGGTATAGACAGTAGCCAGAGCAAGAAATAGGATATATATATATATATATATGAAAATATAAATAATAATAATAATAATAATAATTCAAAATATTACTAAAAAACTGCTACTAAACTATTACTAAAATAACACTGATCCACGATGTGGGAAAAGTGGAATGAATATTTTATGTTTGATAAACTGTAAAACAGGTTGTGAACGCCTCTTCTTGTTGACTTTAAACTTCATGTTGTCAAACCAGGGAAGATAAGGTAAACTTACATCACACATTTTTTAAGGACATTCTTATGTAAGGCCTCAATCTGTTGTGATGAATCACATCTCACATGGGTTGTCTTCAAATGTCAGTTTAAACTGTTGACAATCACACACTCGACGGAAGCACTGAGCACAAACTGGACAAAGGTCGAGTGAGCAAATACAGCTATTAAAGTATTATCTGCACATTTTCCACAGGCATGCACTTAGTTCCAAAATATATGCAGTATTGTTAGCCATTTTTACAGATTACCCTGCACAGTCCAAAGCGTATATCATAAATATGGGTCAGCAAGGTTTATGTTTTGGCTTATAAAGGTTAATCACAAAATGCAATTTAACAAGATTCTCTGCATGAATACATTTTATTTTTTTGTTTTATGGTGAGGCCTCGAGTTTCACAGCATGAGAGCAAGCAGATATATAATATTAATAAAACAGCTATCCTTTTTGCCAGTTAATTTGTCGTGAGCTTTTGACTGCAGCTCTTTATTGATATTTGATACCATTTGACTTTTTCATACTGCCGCTAGACCTGAAATGTATTATGTTTACTGTCACTGAAACAAGATCTGATAGTTCTCGCAGGATTCGTTAGATAAATCGGTGCGTTTGTTTGCTAAGTGCTAGGGCCAACAACAGTAATTAGAGGCAAAGACGATCAGGTCAAAAGATCCTCTGTGTTCTTGTGGAATGATGGATTAGACTGTGTTTGCTGTTGCTTATATTTCCAGCTCAGTGACTTATGATCATACATCTGCCATGATTTTCTCCAGAGAGATTTTTGCTCTATGTTTAGAGATGCATTTTAATGCTTTTCCCCCTCTGGAATGGCTCCTGAGGCAAACTGAGCCTTGACCTTTTAATATATGAAGTTAGAGCAATAAACACACTTATTGATGTGGTGTGTTTCTTGTTTGTTACGTATAAATCGCTAGTTTTAATTACTGACAATGTAGAAAATTATAATAAATCACAAATAAGATTGTTTATAGGTATTATGATTAGCTTTAATACCTATTGGTGATATTCATGCCACAATTTACAAAACAAGCCAATCCATATAAGCATATAGCATATATAAAGGTCACATGATTTATATAATAATTATATAATGTTGATGTATGCATGTTTCACAAAAGGCTTCAACTTCACATCTCATATTATAGTTACAAAAATAGAGGGGAGGGGGGTTGGGGCATGGTTGATTTCCATTGTATTTTGGAATGCTACCAGCAACTCTTTGGTTACCAACATTCTTCAAAATATCTTCTGTTGGATTCAACAGAAGAAATTCTCGATTTTCATTTCTGGGTGAACTATCCCTTTCAAAAAGTGTCAATAAGTCAAAAAGTGGCCCAATTTAATTTAATGAACACCTCTAAAGGATAATATTCTTTTAGTTAATGATCTGGGGTCTCATTTATACATCTTAGTAGCTTTCAGATATGAGAGAGCCGAATATATATAAACACAATTGTTTCTGGGTGTTTCTCCATGCAGGGTGCAAATTAATTGAAACTAAAAGTTTCCTTAACTAGACCAGTGTGATTCAGCCTTAGTGCAAAACTATCAAAGGATCTTGCTCAGCATACCTCTGTCTTTGTAAAATGTAGATCAATGATGTGAACACATAGATGACTGGCTGTATAAGTATGAGCTATAAGACCCTAAAAGCATAAGAAACTCAAGCCCAAAGCTCATGGAACATATATCTTCTTTTTATGACAATTCAATATCAGGCCATCAGATTATACATTGAAATACGTTACTGCTAAGTGTCATCGAGCTGCCATTAAGTGTGAAATTTGAAGTTTCTATAAATATCCGCAGTGGGGGTGGAAACTTAGTGGTTAATCTCTGAGTTTTCATGCATAAAACTTTGCATCTTAAAAGTCTGTGCTCACAGAGAGTCAAAAATGTCAGCCAAAGACCATTACACAATGTTAAGAGCCCTCTGAAAAATAAGGCACCAATGAACCATCTACAATAAAATAATGATGTCAAATTACACGGCTACTTCTGAATGCACATCAGTGTAGAACGATGCTTTCAGCCCAGCCGGAACTAACTGCCAAAACTAACCAGCCAAATCTTTACTGCCTGAATATGACAAGAGGAAATAGTAAAAATTCAGATCAGTAGTACTGGCCATTGCATTTTTTTCCTCACTTATTCTTTTAAATTGTGAATGACTGTCAGTCCATCTTGTTTAGAAATCTAAACACAGTTGCACTTCCTGCCCTTTCCTTATCTCAGAGTCCTCTCTGTCTTAAACATCCCAAACAGATGGGATACTCTGATTAAAAACACACTGATCGAACAGCTGTGAGATGATGTACACAGGCAAATAATGAATAATCAGAAGCTGAGCTCCAAGTGCCTCACATTAATAAGGTGTTATAATTAGTTTCCCAACAACTGCTCTGTTTCAACCTCTGAGCAACAGTTCTGATGGAAGTGACTCTCAGAAGAATCACTGACAATGATCAGTGTGTGAAAATAGTTGGAAATTGTGGAACAATTTGTGTTTACATCGCATTGACTCATTTGACAGATGCATTAATCTAACGCATCTCAGATTGCATTCAAGGTATACAGTACGTATAATTTATGAGTTCCAGAGGAATCAAACTCATGACCTAAATGCAAATCTGTGACGCCATGAAAAAATACATTGATAATAAATAATCAACATATTTTTTTATTGTCATTGCTGACTGCACACACACACAAACACAAAACATACACCACAAAGTGCTGTTTAATTAGCCAGTCAATCAGTTATTGCAGTGAATGAATCAGTCCAATTATTTATTATTAATGATATTACATTTTAAGGCAAGACACTACAGACAAAAACTGACTAGTAGAAAGACAATATCAAAAAACAATAAAATAAATAAAAATAATTGTATTGCACTTTATCTATTTGCATCTGTAGATTTCAATTATATATATCTTTAAAGTGTGATTACTTAAAATGTGCTTTTTTTCCTGTACTGAGCCAAGGAAAAAAAAAACTTTACAGTTTTATTCCTATCTATATTGTGATGGGTTATACTGAGGGATTTATTCAAATGTCATTGTCTGAATTTATACAAACATGCTGTTCCTAAAAACATAGTAAAAATGTATTTCTTTCTGGCTGATAACAAGATTTATAGAGTAATAGAAAGACACATCCAAAATTCCCTCTGTAAAAACCTTTACCTCTAATATGTCAACAAAATGAAACGGGAATTCTGAAATGTTGCAAATTAGTGCATATTTGATTACATCATTGACATATTTCAGAAAACTTTTAATACAAAAAAAAATCTAGAAGGAAGTACATATTGGTTACCGTTTTACCCTTACCTGGGGTGTTTTTCCTTAATACTAACATATTTGTGTTTGATCTGATCCATGCTGTATTTCTACACATTAAAAGTGGCGATCGAAACTGCATGCACATCTCTCTTTAGAATACTGCATGAACACTGCTAATATATTTATATGACCACGTTACATTCAAAATGGCATTTGCATGGCACTTCTGAACGATGTATTTTGCAAAAAACCTTAAATAAATGTTCTTATAGTTAATGTACATGAGGTCTTTCTGCCTACCTGTTTGTCAGTTATTGATTGAGTAAATAAAAACATTTGTTACTTTCCAATGTTTTATCCAATAAACATTTGATTTGACCTTTTTTCTTTCTTTTTCTTTTTCTTTTTAATCTGCAGACATTCCTGCTTTTATTGACATTCACAGGATAAGCAGATTTTATTACAATTAAACAGTGCAGAGGCTGTTTTAGCTATGTGGCAAACATTTGTGCTACATTTGTTAATGTTCCAATTCTCATGCCTGAGCTACAGTCTCAGAAAACGCTCCGGTGCTTCTTCAGCACACATTTGACTTCCAGTCATTTCAATCCTTCAGAATTTATCAGCCAAGCTTACAACACATAAAACTTTAGTGCGATAAAAGTTGACCACGTCTACAGGCGAATCGATACCTGCACAGGAATCCTTCAAGTTATTGGCAGTCGACTGGGCGCTCTCAGATAATATGACTCACTAGCCCTCACTTAAACCCATTCAAGCCCTATTATGTGTGTCCATTTCTCATTACTGGCAGGCGGCAGGCTGGATGAACTTGCGCTGATCATTTTTACGAGCCAAATTGAGATTGTTCCCGCTGAAAGAGGCCTTTGGAAACAATCTAATGCATAATGATGAACATTATTTTTCCTCCGGGGACTTTGCGGAGTTCATGTTCCCCAGACCCCTTACGGTGCATCAGATGTCTAATTATTGTTTCAAAGTGACTCACATGTTCACGGAAGTTGGTGACAGAATATATTAAGGGATAAGAGAGAATCGTGTGGCCAGGTGTTGTCTACCTTGATGATGCCCTTGTCTTTGTGTCCATATGGCAATGAGGCATCCATATGCATGAAGTTTTATAGGCTGACGAATCTATGTCACTACTTCTTAGTCATTACTAATTACTTAATTGTTTTGTCTAATCAAAATTTTCCAAGATGCTTTTTTTTTATCTGTTTGATGGTGGTCATTTCCTAGACTTTTCCTGTCCCCAATTCAATTTCCATTTTGTTAGTAAAGTCCCTTTAGCAAAAGAAAAGCCTCTTGCTGAAATGCATCATCATTTATGAAGCGACATCAACTTGGAGGGAAAACAACAGCACAACCTTGAGTAAGTCTTAGCAATGAATTTGATTTGTTTTGTGAATTTGATGTATTGTGGTTTTAGTTGGTTTGTGCCATAATTTAAAGTCTTTATTCATGTTTATTTATAAAATGAGTTTATGTTAATGCCATTGTGAAAATAATTATTAAGTTTCCAGGCTTGTGCAGCATTTTTTTTTTCTGAAAGTCTGTGTAACCATTTTATAGAAAAATATGGAAGACTGTCTCTACCTCAAGAGTTAAAAGAAAAAGAAATAAATAAATGCATTTTACATACATACATACATACATACATACATACATACAAGTAACATAATTTATTGGGTTTGCAGTTGTATTTCTCTTAATTGAAACTGACTTTCACAACTTGTTTCCCAGAATTGTGATTTTATATCACAGCTGCAACTTTATATTTGACAACTGCAACTTGGTTGTCATAACTGTGACTGTATCAGAATGTTGACATTGTGTTTTAAAATTGTGCACTTTTTCTTTCCTGACTGTGACTTTGTTACAGACTTTCTATCACAATGTGACTGTATTTTAAACTTCTTCACACAATTACCTGATTTATTTTTTTACTTCAAGTTTATAACTGACTTCCATTTAAATACTTTAAAGTACAAAACAAACTTATTCCATTTGTTAAAGTTTCTTGATTGCAAAGTTACAGCAGAACTGGAATAACTGTCAAACAAATTGATTCATTTCAGCTCAATTGCCATAGCTTTGGTGCAATTATGCTGCTGCATTATTAATTTCCAAAGCACTAGGAAAAGTAAATCAATACTCTGATTATTTCAGTTCTGATGCCCTAGTGTTCTTCATTTCATATTGCGTTCACCGAATCATATCACCTGGTGTGAAAATAAATCATCTCCACTTTCAGGCTGAGATTTGCAAGGTGATTATACCGATTTTTATCAGATATTGATTGTTTGCTCGCACAATCGCTATCAGTGGATTTCAGCAGCATCTGCATTCAGCTCTCCGAGGCAAACTTTACAAGCTTTGTAATGAATTTCACATGGTGTGACAGTACAATGTCAAGGTTCTTTCTGTGGGGCAACTCAGTGCTAACTTTGTATCATTTCCTTTGTAGAGTTGCGTCTTTGCCAAAAATCGAAATTTCTAGCCTTGACCAATCTTGCAATATCTGTGTGACACCTGAGTGCCTTGTACCAACTGTGTGGGGCTCCAAACAAAGCTGGCAGATTTCAAACTAAATTGCAAACCGTCTCACTTATCTGTTTGTTGAACCATATATTCTCCAGCTGCTTTTATTACAAATATCACTGTGTCCTCAGAAGCACCTTTGTATCTTCTAAGGTTGTAATAATATTTTGTGTGTATTGGCTTGTATATAATGTTTCTAACATCCTGCCACCCAAATTCAGGACAGGTGGTTATACAGATATGTTGTAACAAAAATGTGCATTTGTGTATGTTATGAAACATCACAAAAATTACACAAACACAGCAAATTGGATGATGCTAAAAGTTTTCACGTTTTTGGATTTTTAATCATAAATGTACTTCTGCCATGACAACTCTTGGAGAGTTTAGCATGGTAATGTACATGGCAATGTCAATGAGTTTCGTCCTGGCGGAATAGATCTGCTACGCTGCTGCAGAGCAAATACCAAGACTTGCCACTGCCAGTACATCCACAGACATGCTGCTGTGAGCATGTAAGAAATGCTGCTGCTGCACATACAGTATAACATTGTGGTGGGGGGGGGCGTGGTTTAGCGGAGTCTGCAGCGGGAGAGAGCGGTCGGAGACGAGCGGTGAGTAAGTAGGTCAATTGCATGATGACATTCACCTGCTTCTCATTTCAGTGATTGGCCTGGAGAGATCGTAAAAGGCCTCAGGGGGAACAGAGAGAGAGAGAGACAGACTGAGGACTCGTGGGAGGAGAGACTGTGGCCTGGGCATAGAGAACCACAGAAGTGCTATATAAGTTTTGTTTGTTTTGCAGCGCCAGAGCGCCTGTTTGTATTCGCTGTTCCTACGGGACGCTTAATAAATTACCCGAGCCTTAGTCACGCTGACTCCGACTTCTTCCTTCCCTACTAAAGAACCTCATTACACTGGTGCCGAAACCCGGGAGGAAGAAGTCCGTCCGCTGCCATCATGCAGTCACCGCCAAGTTCGCCCTTTGCGGAAGTGATCCAATCGCTCGCCGGCCTCCACCAAGAGCAGCATCAGGCGTTGCTGGAGATGCGGGACGACCAGGAGCGTCGTTTCCGCGCGCTGATGCAGGCGCAACAGGAGGACCGGGAGCTGTTCCGGAGCTGGGTGGACCAGGAGGGTCGGGCAGGAGGGCCGACATCGAGGACCACCGTCGGCCCCTCTCATCTGCCCCTGAACAAAATGGGACCACAGGACGATCCAGAGGCTTTCCTCGACCTCTTCGAGAAATCGGCCGAGGCGTGTGGGTGGCCCCAAGAGCACTGGCCAGTGCGTCTTATACCACTGCTTTCAGGGGAGGCGCAGGTGGCGGCCCAACAACTGCCCACTCAAAACCTCCTGGTCTTCACCGATCTGAAGCGAGCTATCCTGCAGCGGGTCGGCCGGAGCCCAGAACAACATCGCCAGCGGTTTCGCTCGCTGGATCTGGGGGAAAGTGGCTGGCCCTTTGTGTTGGCTCAACAACTCCGGGACGCCTGCCGCAAATGGCTGCTGGCCAGGGGAAGCGACGCCGAGCAGATCCTCGACCATGTGGTGCTGGAGCAGTTTATCGTCCTTCTCCCGAAGAAGACGGCGGAGTGGGTCCAGTGCCACCGCCCGTCCTGAGAGAAACTTGGGAGGACGGACCTTCAGAAACAAAATTCAGTATGTGCTGGACCTGAGAACAAAACTCCACACTTTGAGGTGGCTCTCTATAGAGAATTTGTTACAGGCCCAGGACAAACAGAGCCGGCTGTACAACAGGGAAACCAGACTACGTGAATTTGCACCAGGAGATAAGGTACTTATTGCTTCCTACGTCTAGCTCTAAATTACTCGCCAAGTGGCAAGGACCCTTTGAGGTCACACGGCGAATTGGGGATCTTAATTATGAGGTCATTCGGACAGATAGGAGCGGGGCACGTCAGATTTATCACCTCAACCTCCTAAAAAAATGGAGTGAGGCGGAGTCAGTGATGCTAGCGACGGTGGTGAGTGGGGAGGAGGATCTCGGGCCAGAGGTAAATACTAAACGGCAATCTCTAGCTCCAGGGGGAGATCACCTCTCCCCCTCGCAGCTCGCTGACGTAGCCAAGCTACAGGCAGCGGATGTGTTCTCGCCCCTACCTGGTCGAACGGACCTCATAAAGCACCACATAGAAACCGAGCCGGGTGTGGTAGTTCGCAGCCGGCCGTATCGTTTGCCTGAGCACAAAAAAAAGGTGGTTCAGGCGGAATTAGAGGCGATGCTGGAGATGGGAGTAATAGAGGAATCCCATAGTGATTGGGCGAGCCCGATAGTTTTGGTACCAAAAACGGACGGCTCGGTACGATTCTGTGTGGATTATCGCAAGGGGCAGATCCCCTTATCATCTCTATCCAAAGAAAAAACAGCCTTCACCACGCCGTTCGGATTGCACCAATTCGTTACGCTTCCGTTCGGGTTGTTCGGGCCACCGGCCACGTTTCAGCGCCTCATGGATAAGATTCTTTGGCCGTATACGACATATGCTGCTGCTTATCTAGATGATATTATTATTTATAGTAACGACTGGCAGCGGCATATGGAGCATGTGTGGGCCGTACTGAGAGCGCTGAGAAGGGCCGGACTGACGGCCAACCCGAAGAAGTGTGCGGTTGGGCGGGTGGAGGTTCGGTATCTGGGCTTCCACTTGGGCCACGGGCAGGTGCGTCCCCAAATTAGTAAGACGGCAGCGGTTGCGACCTGCCCGAGACCCAAGACCAAAAAGGAGGTGAGGCAGTTCCTGGGGCTGGCGGGATATTATAGAAGGTTTGTACCTAATTATTCGGACCTCACCAGCCCGCTGACTGACCTTACTAAAAGGGAAGCCCCAGACCCGGTCCAGTGGACGGAGCTGTGCCAGCAGGCTTTCACCCAGGTAAAGGCTGCTCTGTGTGGCGGACCGCTTCTGCACTCTCCTGATTTTTCTCTCCCCTTCTTGCTGCAGACGGACGCATCGGACAGGGGGCTTGGAGCGGTCCTGGCCCAGGAGATAGAGGGTGAGGAACGGCCGGTGCTGTACATCAGTCGTAAGCTCTCTAAGAGAGAGACGATGTACAGCACCATTGAAAAGGAGTGCCTGGCGATCCGGTGGGCGGTTCTCACCCTCCGTTATTATCTCCTGGGGCGGGAGTTCACTCTCTGTTCGGACCACGCAACCCTGCAGTGGCTCCACCGCATGAAGGATACCAATGCGCGGATCACTCGTTGGTATCTGGCTCTCCAGCCATTTAAGTTCAAGGTGATCCACAGGCCGGGGGCGCAGATGGCCGTGGCGGACTTTCTCTCCAGGAATGGGGGGGGTGGCTGCGGGCTGGAGGGCTCCCCGGCCCGAGTCGGGCGGTGGGGGGTT
>NW_015544316.1:11491-19766 GCF_001515605.1 Sinocyclocheilus anshuiensis | reverse complement strand
GACAACACATATTTCACAATGATTTCACATTTCACATTTCACAATTAGTGTAAATAGAAATATAGAACAAGCTAAATATAAATGTGGCGAGGGGGGTGTGGTTTAGCGGAGTCTGCAGCGGTACAGAGAGGTCGGAGACGAGCGGTGAGTAAGTAGGTCAAGTGCATGATGACATTCACCTGCTTCTCATTTCAGTGATTGGCCTGGAGAGATCGTAAAAGGCCTCAGGGGGAACAGAGAGAGAGAGAGACAGACTGAGGACTCGTGGGGGGAGAGACTGTGGCCTGGGCATAGAGAACCGCAGAAGTGCTATATAAGTTTTGTTTGTTTTGCAGCGCCAGAGTGCCTGCTTGTATTCGCTGTTCCTACGGGATGCTTAATAAATTACCCGAGCCTCAGTCACGCTGACTCCGACTTCTTCCTTCCCTACTGAAGAACCTCATTACAAACATATATGTGATAACTCCATATAAACCATACATGAAATCACCCTGTAGCAGGTCTATACAGTAGGGCTGTGTTTCACCAGCAAAGTCACAATACGATAAGTATGACGATATATATATTTTTATACAACAGTTCGTTCTGCTTTTCAAATCTGATTGGTTAAGAACCGTGAGATATTGTACTGGTATCTCTACAGGCACGCCCTTTCACAATTTTGCATCACTCCGCTTGTTCTAGCCGGGTCTATGTTTTTTAAAATTATTCACTGAACTAATCGTAGAGTACGTTGGTTAATATAAGAAGAAACGTCTAGCTTCGCGGTCTCTCTCGCTCTCATTTGGATGCGTAGAGTACGTTAGTTAATATAATCTCTCATTTGGATGCAAGTCTTGCCACATTGTTTCTCTCTTATAACCTCATTATTTCTCACTAATAACCTAACTGAAGCAGCACATGCCCTTGATACGAATTGTGACGTATGTTTAACTGTCAACTTGAGCTTTGAATCCGTGGCGGAAGGAAGTAGTTCCGCACAAAAGAGGGTTTTATTAGGCACTCCGTTGTTTCTTGTTTAATTACACACGTTCCGTCGAACTGTTGTATAAATGCAATATCACTCTCGTACTCGAGCAATACCGGCTCTATAGCGGCTGTGATTGCCTCCAGCACTCGGCCTGCGGCCTCGTGCCTCTGGCCTAATCACAGCCATGCTGATATAGAGCCGGTATCACTCTCGTACTCGAGTGATATTGCTCATATAAACATCCGTTTATAAAACACTGCATACAGTAGGGATTCTTCTAACCATTTCTAACTATTGACAGAGCAGGCTTTAACACACTTTCTACATTTAAAAAATAAAAATTAGAAGAGTTCTAAACTAATGCGCTGTCTTCAGTGTACCTCACACGCACACGTTCAGTCACTCACACAGATCACGTTGCGCGCGCACACACAGACATTCAGCAAAACAAACTTTTTAGTGCTGCCCCGCAATTTTATCAATAAAATAGCTTAATTGCTCAAGAGCTACATTATCTTTCTCAACAAGGAGCTGGTAACATCATTGTTTCTAGAGTAATTAAAGCCACAGCTTCATTGTTAATAGAGGTTGCCAGGTTGACAAAGATAAGCAACACACTTAGCAGATATTTCAGTATTGCGCAAGTGTGAAGCTCTGCGTTGGGGATTACGTCTCTTTATATCAGGCAACCCCGGTTGTGTTCCTCTTCGGCCAGATTAAACCTTGTTGTTGCCTATATATTATGCTCTATTCGTTATTTTTTTTTTAGAAACCTCGTACTTTTCTGCTCTATTTTAAATAGTGCTCTTGTGCGGTCCACTGCTGCACACGTGCCACAATATCGATACAGAGACAGCTGTATAGATACTCGTATCGTCAAATCTCTGTGACGATACGTCGTCGTATCGATGTATCGAACACAGCACTACTATACAGGTGGAGCTGGGGAAGATGAAGGTTTTCTGAAGTGCGCTGCAACTGCTACAGCAAGCATTTCAATTTTTGATCAGCAAGCTCGATACAAAAAGAACAAATCAGCTGTGCCACGTGAATAATAATGTCATTGTCAGATTGAGTTAGAACCTATCGACCTGCACCATCTAGAGTTTCATGACAGAACTTTGTATTTCCTCTTAAAGTAGCTAGTTGTGTTACACCATTACTTACATTATTTATGGAACTTTTTTCCCTACCCTTATCCAGTTATTAATAAAAAAAAAATGTGTAAATGTGTTTTTAAGATATAAAGAGCATTTACACAATAATTGCAATGACAAAAACATATCTTGCACGTTTCTTTTTCTTCTTCTCCAAAATGAAAATTGCTTTTTTGAGGGCCTAGACATGCTAGAAAACCCACAAAACTTTGCACACATGTCAGAACTGGCAAAAATTTACATCTGATATGGGTTTCAGAATTGGACGTGGCAAAATGGCTCGATAGCACCACCTATCAAATTTCAACGAAGCGCCCCTTCTGTTATGAATGAATTAATGAATGAATGATGCATTTATATAGTGCTTTATTGTGTATTTTTGTACACCCGATGCGCTTTACAATCATTTGGGGGGGTTGCTTAGCTTCAGTGGGCAATCAGTCTTGGGCTGCAGGGTGATATGTTATGTTTCATGTACGTGTACGAAATTCAGTACATGCATGTAATGTCCCAATACCTACAAAAAAAATCTGATAAGAGTCCTGTCCTGAACACATGTCTATGCCCATATTCAGTTGTAGTCATAGCGCCATCTGCTGCCAACAGGACGTGGCATGTTTTACGCTGTAGCAAACTCCTCCTAGATATTTAATGACATCAACATTACATTTGGTCAGTCTAATCTAAAGGCCTTTGCAATGTTAAACTGTGAAGATCTTGAGTTTTCTTTTAAGGGTATGTCCGTGGCAGCCTGACAAAATTCGATGTTTCGCCATGGAAAATTATGTTGCTGTAACTCAGCCATACACAATGTCCGATCAGCCCCAAACTTCACACATTTGTTAAGAGTCATGGCCTAAAGACATCTAAAGGCCAATATTAAGTTATAATCATTGCGCCACCTGCTGTCAACAGGAAATTACTTGTTTTATACTAACTTAAACATGCAATGTCCGATCTGCCCGACATGCCAATATTCAGATATAATTTATAGCGCCACCTGTTGGCACCTGGAAATGCCATGTTTTACACTAACTAAAATATGTAATGTCCAATCTGCCCCAAATGTATTGTTTGATAAGAGTCCTGGCCTGAAGACATCTAAATGCCAATATTCAGTTATAATCATATTGCCACCTGTTGACAACAGGATATGTCATTTACACAAACTCAAACATGCCATGTTCAATCTGTACCAAACTTCACATGTTTGATAAAAGTCCTGGTCTGAAGACATCTACATGCCAATACGCAGTTATTGCCATAGCGCCACCCGCTGTCAGCAGGAAGTTTGGCACATATAAATGACTTTGTCATATTCCTCCTATATTTACCACTTTAAATGCATATTACCCACCATTCACTGTTTTCCTAAAGTCACCCTGTATGTACCTAGTAATTGAAATGACAAAATAACATATCTTGCACATGAATATAATTTTTTTTTAAAGGGGTTGCCCCTTACCATAGCCGCCTGCCAGCTTCAGTGTAAATACTGCGTCAAAATCAAATCAATTTGAGCACGAATTAAACCTGGATGATTGGAACCACTCTAAGTTCGTCTGCCTTGGGAAAGCTAGCGTGTCTCCGACATGGTGATAACACTCGTTGCCTTTTCTAGTGCAGCTCGACCAGGTCTCGTCTCATTCGTCAATATTTGTGATATCACAAATCCCGGAAAATATGCGTTGTAGTCCAAACGAGTCGTTCGTTGTAGTTTTTGAAAAGCGATTTCTGTTAAATAAAATATCTCCTTTTGAAGTGGACTTTGAGCTTTGTAACTTTGCAGATCTTTTTTATGCTCAAACAGCAACATTACAGACTAACTAAAGTTGAAAAAGTGAAAAAGCATAATATGACCCCTTTTTTTAAATTGGCTGGCAATTGCTATCTTACTAAGTAAATATGTTGTTCTTGTGGGTAAGTTTAAATGCAATTCAGCTTACACAATTTTGGCATATGAGGCTTTTTCACTGACCATAAACATGACATCCATATTTGGCTGACCTAAGTGTTAGAAATAGCAGCATGGTTGTTTTTCTTGTAAAAAAAAGTTAGTGCAATAGAGTTTGATAGATATAGTGATCTAATTATACTAAATCATTAGATATAGTACCATAATTGTGTCATTTATTCATCGTTTGGAAAGAAGAACATTGGACATTAGCCAAAAAAAAAAAACTATATATCCCACCTAACAGGGTGTGCCTGACAACCCAACTTGTGTATCATAAGCATAAAAGCCTTCAGCACTGTCTGAAGTACACTGCTTTAAATGATAATTATTGCACATCTTATGTATGCATAATGTTGCAGCATGTCACAAGATTTTTTACAGTGACCCAAAGCAGTCAAGTACACATCAACAATGTTCACCACGGTGGGGCCAACTTCAGAATGCATGCTCTGACAGCCAAGGTCATAGGCACAAACCTGCTCTAACCCGATTGCTTTGCCTGGCCTGATGCGAAGACAGCGATATATGCTTGTCAAGTGGGATTACGGATGCTCACCCATGCAGAAAAGGCAGTTACTCCCAAGTGCACATCTCCAGCTTTGGCAGAGCGCTGTCGGGCCAGACCATAAATGAATGTATATTACTTGTTGTCACCTTCTTCATTGCGCGTGATAGCATAAATCTAGACTATTTTTGGATGATGTCATAAAGTAAACGTCAACAAAATTGTTTGAAACTTATAGTATACTTATCTGGCATGCATTACGAGTTGCGAGTTATAGAGAGATGAAGTCGGAGGGTTTGTGGTGTTTAAATGGCTGTGGTTTGTGGAAAGGGTTAGAGCTCTTAACACACTACTCTCAAGACTATATTCGACGCTGGTGCATGCAATGCATTTTTGGCACACCGCTGACATTTTTAGAGCACAATTTCAAAGTTCAAAGGGATGAACCTCTTAGTTCTCAATATGTGCTTCTCTGTTGTTTCACAAACTCGCTGTATGCATGAGATTTTTGTGCATTTCTTCCCAAATAAAGCTGAGCTTACCGATTGAGAAGCAATTAGCCTTAAGGCCATACCAAACAACACAAGAAACATGGCACCAAGCTTTTCTACACCATCTGAATTGCAGGTCTTTTTAAGAGATGGCCAACACTGAGAGTTCATCCATTGTTATCTTGTAGCACTATATTGATTTGTAGCTGTTGGGCTCTATTACAGATATAGGACAGAGGCGGGTTGAATTGCATTGCAGTGTTTAAGGAACCAAACAAATCAAGAAATATTGACGACTACAAGGTCTTGTAATTAGAGTCATTTGTAAGAAGATGATATGGAGATGCATCTCTTGTTTTGGTGTTACATAACGGCTCTGTTCCAAAACCTAGTGAGCTGTCTTACTGTCTAATGCATGCACAGGCTGGTAGCTTCTAAGGCAGTGCAACCTCATAAGTGACCATTTTTAAACACTACATAGGCAGCAAATCCTACAAATAGCACAGCTCAGTTGAAGTGCATGAGACTTGACTCTGAATTCATGTCAATATTGAAAAAAAAGGCCTATTCTTAATGAGTTTGTGACATTCTCCAGATAAATGTCTTTGAAACAATGCTGCATATTAAGTCTTGTTTTCAGAGAATTTAAGTTTAATACAAGTGCATTTGTGATTATACTGCACTGAATTATACCTTTTTTAAAAGATATGAACAAGTTAAAAATAATTAAAAATATAATGCTTTTAGATAATTAATTTTTAATGAGTGAATTTTTTGTTCATCACAGCATGTTTTATGTTATATAAGGTGACATTTAGATTATATGCTGTATGCAGTTTTAATGGCTTACATTTTGCTAAATTGAAACTTAATATGCAGTACTGCACATCACTACATTGCAGAAGTATCACCATTATGATTCATACACGGATGACCTATTGTTTGCCTTCCCAATGTTCAGTTTTTAAGGATATAATCTATGTAGATAATTATGCAATTATCGTCCGATTCATAAATACCCTTGCGGCAAAGAAGTGCAGACACTACTCACCTCTCCTGCCCACTCAAATCTAAACAAAGCCATTGTTCATTTGGATTTCTTTCACTTGCTGTCCATATCTATCTTTCCATCTGTCTAGTATCCTCTCCCGTCTTTTCTCCCCAGTCTATATCTAGTTTATATTGTAGAAAACACCAGAAGATTGATCTGTCTTATTGTTACTTACTGCATACACTATATGAGCTCTCAAGCATTCATGTATTGAGTCACCTACTGGATGCATTATACATTCAGAACCGATATTGACAAGTTTACCGCTGCATTTCTAGTTAAGCCTATAATAGAGCTAATTATTTATCTTAACACACCCCAAAACAAGGTCAGTAAGACAGTGTGAATTATTCAGAGGTTTAACATGAGCTTGTAGCTTGTGGATGTTGTAGTGAAGCTCGAGAGACTTTTAAATTGACAGCTATATTGTCCCAATAATGCTTTGACCAAATTAATGCTGTGAAGGACAGTCCTCTGAAGTGAACATGACAAACCACATCAATGATAGATACAGAAGCTACTTTGCACCAACATACAGTACTCATGAACATGTCATGCTAAAATTACAAATGTGTGAGTGGCCCAATACAATCCTACTGGGTTTCTTTCTTTCTTTCTGAATTTCTTTCTGAAAATATCTATATGTTTTTCTTATATGATTTTTTTTTAGTACTTATAAAGAACATATTAATGCCTTATTCTGCATGACCATATTTTAGATCCCTCAATCCTATCCCAACTATTAATAAGCGGAAAATCAGGACTTTATTGAGGTAAAAGTCATAATTAGTTAATAGTGATAAATGGTCCCCAAACTAAAGTGTGACTCTTTCATGCTGTAATGTAGTTAAAAATGTATTTTTCACCCTGTGATGCAAAGCTGATTTTTTTAGCAGCCTGAAAATTCTGCATCAATGTGCTGCTTCCTATTTTTGTGGAAACCATTATACATTTTACCAGTTTAGTTGCTGAATAAAAGTATTAATTTCTTTTACCACATACTTTTGAACAGTGTGTATTAATGATATTATATTATATTATATTTATAACCAGTATAATACTGCCGTGCAAACGCAAAAGGCCGTAAATTAGATTTTTGTCGAAAATTAGTTATTGATATTTTTGGGACATTCAGTTTGGGATCTATAAGATTTTTTAATGTTTCTTGTGCTCACCAAAGCTGCATTTGTTTTATTCTATTAATAGAATAAAATAGGTATAGTATTATTGATATAGTATTCCAATTTTAAATAACTGTTTTCTATTTTAATATTTTAAGGTATAATTTATTCCTGTGATGCAAAGCTGATTTTTTTAGCAGCCTGAAAATTCTGCATCAATGTGCTGCTTCCTATTTTTGTGGAAACCATTATACATTTTACCAGTTTAGTTGCTGAATAAAAGTATTAATTTCTTTTACCACATACTTTTGAACAGTGTGTATTAATGATATTATATTATATTATATTATATTTATAACCAGTATAATACTGCCGTGCAAAGGCAAAAGACCGTAAATTAGATTTTTGTCGAAAATGAGTTATTGATATTTTTGGGACATTCAAGACATCCTTTATCATGTGCATAAGTATCTTGGGTCAATTTCGTTGTATTTCCGAGAAAATAATGGGTCGTCTCAACTGTAACTTCGAAAAGCCCTGGTTTTTTTTTTTTTTTTACTGTCCATTAAAGTCTGCCGCATTTTAATTACGGTTTTACGAATTACGCCTGTTTCACACATGCTCCGTATGCATTGTGTTTTTTTTAAGCACCCATGTTAACGGATTAGAGCTTTCACACTGCACGCGGTTGCGGTCCCTCAGTGCGATCCAGGAGTGGCGCGTCTGCAGCAGAGCAGCGATCGTTTACGCACTGATGCCTGTTTCACACATAGGCCTACTCCGTCTGCAGTGCATATGCGGTCCGTGTGCGTTACGTATGCGGTGCAGAAGCAGCACTGACTCATTGTGCTTTCACACAGGACGCGTTTGCAGTCCGCTCCTGATCCACGACAGTTTACCACAAACACAACATTTATCCATTATTTTGATTTCAAATCCAAACGTAGTTAGCCTATACCAGGGGTAGGCAAGTTCGGTCCTAGAGAGCCGCAGTCCTGCAGAGTTCAGCTCCAACCCTGAAAA
>NW_015544316.1:3786-7591 GCF_001515605.1 Sinocyclocheilus anshuiensis | reverse complement strand
CTAAAGATCCAGATTCCGCTAATCCGCTCCGTGTTTTCCCGCCTGCTCCGCAGCATCACTCACGATCTGTGTGCTGCTCTCTGGAAGGGAGACCACAGTTCCCAATGTTGTTGCATTAACAGGTTAGATGCATTACAATCCACATGGTAGATATGTGGGGGCGTGTTAGAACGAGCCGTTTTAGGTAGGTGTGGTCGACTCTTAACTTTTATAAAGAATATCTCTTTGGATTTGAGACTTTAGTCTTTGCAACTTTACAGATCTCAGGGGGTCACAGGGGGTATGTGGGTCGTTTAGTTTAATTTTACATAATGATTACAAAATTTGTCTAATTTTTTAAACGGTTTTTATTTAATGAAATTAGCCTTATTAAATTAACTATTATTTATAAGCTTTTTTTTTTCTTCTTGGGCCTGAAATGGAGGAATTTTGGTCAATATTGATAATTAAACAATATTGCTAAATGTGCTGAAACCTTGGCTGGTTTAGGCCTGTCATGGATAAATAATGATAATAAAACCACCAGTAGGTGGCAGCAAGCCCCTTTTTTATAAATTATTTATTAAATCGTTCAAATCAAAAGATTAGTTAAAAACGACTGATTCAATTAGAAACTAAACAAGCCTACGTCCCAATTTGCATACTATCCATCCTAAATTCTACGTGATATTAGGCTGGATAGGCTGGATAGTATGCACATTGGGACGCAGGGGAAGTGTCCATCTGAATAGGCTGTTGAATCACTGGCTCACTTGATTCGTTCAAAAACTGATTTATTCAAGAAACGAAACACTACTATGCACTGTTGTATAAAATTAATAGCACGTTTGTGCTCGCGCATGTAGGCCTACTGATATTCAGAAAAGTACATTGCTTGTGCAATGAATATACAAACATAAAAACTCATACATGGGTATTTATTTCTTTAATTGCTTGAACTATAAGGTTATTTTACCTGTATTTTAATAGGCTTCATCGCGCAGTGAATGCTTTTGGACTCTCAATATGTGTTTTTGTTTGGTTTTTGCAAGGTCGATGACTCGATAATGTCAGTTCTCCTATAATCTCTCAATCCCTCACAGTTACACATAAAGCACAATAACATTATGTCAGGGGAATTTTTTTTTTTAATTCTAATGAATGAAAAATCATAACTTTTCTGTTGTCTTCTTTTTAAAGAAATTCAAAAGTTGCGCTTGAACCATTTTGCCCGAAAAATGATGAAAACTTGCTTTTGTGCGCAGCTTGTTACAGAACCGAGTTCTGACTGGCCAATCGCCGTTATTTGTGAATTATTTGAAGTAGATCATTTTAACATTTATTAATTTCATGTGACATTGAAGACTGGGGTAGTTATGCTGAAAATTCAGCTTTGCATCACAAGAATAAATTACATTTTAGAATATATTAAAATAGAATACATTTATTTTAAATTTTAATAATATTATCCACTATTACTAATTTAAATGCATCCTTGGTGAGCATTAAATACTTTTTACAAAAACATTTAAAATATAGAGTTTAATTAAAAAAATAGTTCTTTAGGCGAGAATGTACTTGTTTAGACTGACCTTCCATTTCAAGTGTGAAGTTTGATTGGGGTCGATAAGATTTTGTTGTATTTTTGAAAGAAGCATTTATTTGATCAAAACTACAGTAAATATTGTACAGTAATATTGTAACTGTATATTATAACTGTTTTCTGTTTAAATATGTGACCCTGGGCCACAAAACCAGTCATAAGGGTCAGTTTTTATAAATTGAGATTTATACATCTAAATAAGCTTTCCATTGATGTACGGTTTATTAGGATAGGACAATATTTGGCAGAGATACAACTTTTTGAAAATGTGGAATCTGAGGGTGCAAAAAAATCTAAATATTGAGAAAATCGCCTTTAAAGTAACTTTGTTGTCCACATTTCTTAGCTTTCTTAGTTTTCAAAGTTCTTAGCAATGCATATTAATGAAGCAGTAAATAACTGGACATTCTCCACAGACTTTTCTTGATTGGATTTTAATACTGTTGAATAATGAATAATGTTTTCTTGCACTATTACTCGCAGATGAATGTGAATAGTTCATAAATGTGAACTCACCTCCTCTACCAGATCCAAAGGCGAAGAACAGGAGGATGAATTGAAGTGAAGGCAGAACATTAAAGCTTATATTAGCCAGAACCACGAATATAGTTATGATCCGCTGACTTAATTTACCAATCAATCTCACCAACACTGTAGAAGAAAACAACAACAGTTAATAAATCAATCCAAACATTTGATCTGACTCTGAATTAATATATTATATATTCAAAAATAAGTACAGAAGTAAAATAACTTCACTAATTCACAATTTGCCCCTTAACCTATACAAACATAAAATATCATATAATCTCAAAATCTTCAACACACAAGAAAAACTCACTGTTTACTCTGCCTCATGTTCAATTAATATTACACGCATTAAAAGCTTTATGAAGACATTAAGACAAAACACTGATCAGACTGTACATGAACATGATATTTCTGTCCTGTCTTTAGTGTTCGACCACATCACTGAACTTCTGTGAACATGTATTCTGGTTATTAATCTCTGGTCAGATCGAGGTAAATATGATGGAAATAATATCATTACAGGAGAACAAATGAACCATTCACTCTGCTGATTATTATGGTCTGTCTCGAGCTGTTTCTCTGAGGAGGGAACGATTACTAAAGCAGTGTTTGCTCAGTTTTCTGAAGGTAAGTAGTTGCACAAAATTAATTTCTCTTAATTTTAGACAGATTTTTAGTTGAATCTTTAGTTGTATGAGCTCAGTCATATCGAGTAGATCTGAATAAACAGAAAGACCTGTTAGTGTTTGATGTTCATTCATGTAGTTTCTGTAAGTACAGTTGCCATAAACTCTACTGGAGACCTCACAAACCTCAACATAACAGAAACTCTTCTGAATGTCAAACATAACTGAACATTAGACATTAACATATGTTTCCCTTCTCTTAAAAACACATAAAATAATATTTAATTTCAGCATCTGATCCAGCCCAGTGCAAAGCATGCTGGGAACTACAGATCCACTGCCCGCTTCAGTTAATGAAACAAAAACGATTACTGTAATCCCACACAAACTGATAAAGTGAACTTCTATTTTTCATATATTTAAGCGTATTGAATAAATGTCCTCTCGTTGCTAAAGCCTGTGCTGTATCTGACCCGCGTCAGTGAGCATTTGTGCATCAAATCTGATTGGTTGAGAACCGTGAGATATCGCCACAGGAACGCCCTTTCACCGTCTGTTCTCACCGCGGCCAGATCTGCTGGAATGTGCCGCTGGCTCTGATGTCTCTATAGAGGTTAAACATGAGATATAATTCGTGTTGGGTAAATCTGACGGGCAGTCTTTGGTCTCATTCATCTATTTTTTGTTCCAGAGCAAATAGTTTCGGCTGAAGGCAAAATCTCATCACGTTATATTTAATGTAGCTTTAATGCTGTATATTGGAGCATGGCTTTTATGATGGCTGTTGTTGTTGTTTATTATTCAATAAATAATATTTTATATACATAGTAGTATTTAGTATTGGGAAACAGTGTGTGTGCGTTCATAATGGTGATTTTTGTGATGGATGTTTTTTAACGGAAAACGGAAGCTTGAGCTCAGCTTGTTAAACTGTCAAACTGAGATTTGAATCTCAGTTCAAAAAGTAGTTCCCCGCACAAAAGAGTTTTTATAGACACTCCGTTGTTGTTTTTCTTATATATTTACACTCGTGCCGTCGAACTGTTGTATAAATGCAATATCACAA
>NW_015544316.1:2781-3728 GCF_001515605.1 Sinocyclocheilus anshuiensis | reverse complement strand
CACACACCCACACACATACAGAAAAAAAAAAACAAGTAGATAGAATAGAAAAAAAAAATAGAACGCTAGTGCTAGTTTTATTTTTATAAAAAAGAAGATAAATAGATAAAGTAGAATTAAAATAGAATAGAAAGTTCTAGAGTTACAGGGTCAAATAAAGATGGAACAGATATGTTTTTAGTCATTTCTTGAAGATGGCTAAGGACTCAGCTGCTCGGATCTCAAATTTTACTCCCCATAGTAAAATTTGTATTATGTACATACAGGGCCTAAAATTAACACTCGCCAAGCGCCAAATCAGGTAAAAATCAGCGTTGGCGAGTCAATGTAACAGTGTCAGTCGCCAGTTGGCGGGTACAACTTTTACGAATTATAACAATGCAATCTAGTGGGAACAACAGCCCGTTTTTAAAGAGATTCGCTTTTTCTGATGTAAGCGAATAAAATAATATTTTTCGAAGATAAGATCATCGTGATTAGATGTTCTTTTATAAGCGACAAGCGAATCAAATAGGATACAAACGGGCTGAAGGTCAGAGCAGTGTGATGGCCAGCTTGCCCCAGACACGGTTCTAATAACTTTTACCTGAGAAGATATTGCTGCTTCATTTCAGAAGATTAACTTTTCCCTTCTTTATTCTTCATAACCCGAGAATGTGGCGACACATACCTGGGGTTACGCCGCAGAAACGGTGCAGTGAAGTAGGCTATAGTTTAAAAGGTTGCTCATTCGGCTGTTTCACAGACGCTGAGCCACTTAGACAGCGCACCAGTAGCGCTTCAACGGACAAAAACACACAATTATGTCAAAATACACGGTTTTGGCGAGTAACCTCGTAAACGTAGTCTTAAATGAGTTATAAAGTCTTAAATGACCGTAAAAAGTTTGGAGAAGATCAGATATGTGTCAGATCCGCTTCATATGCATCAGGTTTTAAAGAGACAGC
>NW_015544316.1:512-2699 GCF_001515605.1 Sinocyclocheilus anshuiensis | reverse complement strand
ATACAAATGGGCTGATAAGGTCAGAGCAGTGTGATGGCCAGCTTGCCCCAGACACTGTTCTAATAACTTTTACCTGAGAAGATTTTGCTGCTTCATTTCGGAAGATTAACTTTTCCCTTCTTTATTCTTCATAACCCGAGAATGTGGCGACACATACCTGGGGTTACGCCGCAGAAACGGTGCAGTGAAGTAGGCTATAGTTTAAAAGGTTGCTCGTTCGGCTGTTACACAGACGCTGAGCCGCTTAGACAGCACACCAGTAGCGCTTCAACGGACGAAAACACACAATTATGTCAAAATACGCGGCTTTAACCTCATAAACGTAGTCTTAAATGAGTTATAAAGTCTTAAATTACCATAAAAAGATCAGATCCGCGTCATGTGCATCAGGTTTTAAAGAGGCCGCGCTGCTTTTAAAGTAAAACCTGCTGAAGTCTGTGAGTCAAAGAACAAAAGAAAAAGAGAAATCACTGGACTGCTCTAGTCGCTGATTAATAAAGTTTAATCTGTATAGTTTATGCGTATACAATTTATAGTTTATGTGAAGATTGTTTTAAAATCACTTAATATTTCAGAGCTTATTAAATGTTAAAAATAATGGCTTTCAATTATACTGTAATGTTGAATGGCTATAATTAATAGGTAAAATTGAGGGGAAAAGTATTTTATAGAGACACCAGTAGCAGTATTGGTATCAATACTTCATTAATAATATACTACTTAGCCTAGTAAAAAGATGCCATTTAAACATATTTAAAATATACTATCTTTATGTTCTTTCTACATTAATTTGGAGGATCGATGTGAAATTGTGACTATAAATATGCGATTAATCATGATTAAGTACAGAAAAATTGGATTATTTTTTTAATCGATTGACAGACATCACTAATGTTTCTGATTTCAATTTAATTTCTAATTTTATAAGTCCCCCCAGAAAGAGATCGGGACGGCCCCCACCCCCTTGGCCCCCTTCAAATTTTCAGTTTGATAATTTTGCCCTCAAATTAAGCTAATTATACAGCCCTGCTCTAATCTGTTAACATGGATGCGGAAAAACCCCTTCAAATTTTCAGTTTGATAATTCGGCCCTCAAATTAAGCTAATTATATAGCCCTGCTCTAATCTGTTAACATGGATGCAGAAAAAAATACGCACCACATACGCACTGCAAACTGAGTATGTGTAAAACAGGTGTAGCACGATGGCCTGCTCCGTTTGCCGAAAACATGCAAAGAACAAGAATCTCAAAATGTATATAAAAAAATATATAAATCAATAAATCTGTTTGTTGTTTTTTTCTTGTAAGTAAAGTAAAGGACAAATTAAAAACATTGTAAATATGTTTTGTCATTGTAGTAGTAATGACTGCCTGTTTTTGCAAAAAGAGTTTCATGACCGGTAAATTTTGGCCGGTAAATTTTATCACGTCACCGGCCACTGGCAGGTGTGGCAAAAAGTCAGTTTTAGGCCCTGCATATATACTGAATTTCTTAATCACGAGTAAATGCAATGTTTCAGATAAAGCACATGGTGTTAAAGCGAACATGCAATTTAATTTCATTAACATGCATTTTCATAAGTTTGCATAGACACTGAAAAATACATCACTAAGAGCATCTATAATGTAAGCATTGTATAGTACTGTATATTTGAACCGCTTTAGAGATTTACAAATGATTAAAGGAACAGTTCTCCTAAAAAAAAATTTACTGAAAATTGACACTCTCAGGCCATCCAGGATTACAGTTCTCCTAAAAAAAAAAATTACTGAAAATTGACACTCTCAGGCCATCCAGGATGTAGATCAGTTTGTTGGTTCATCTGAACAGATTTGGAAAAATTCAGCATTTCATATCTTGTTCACCAATGGATCCTCTGCAGTGAATGCATGGGTGCCATCAGAATGAGAGTCCAAACAGCTGATAAAAACATCCCAATAATTTGCATGTAATCCACATGACTCCAGTCCATCAATTAACATCTTCTGAAGCCAAAAGCTGCATGTTTGAAACAAATCCATCATTAAAATGATTTTCACTTCAAACGTCTCAGGTTACGTATGTAACCATGGTTCCCTGAGTAGGGAACGAGACACTGCGTCCTCTAGGTTTATTGCCATGCTTCGGACGCAAGCTTCAGACGAAGAAGTGGATGATGTGTTCTCCCGACGAGGCGTTCCTCATA
>NW_015544316.1:0-401 GCF_001515605.1 Sinocyclocheilus anshuiensis | reverse complement strand
ACATTCCCTTTCGAGGGAACTTCGAACTGCGTCCTCTAGGGGTCGCTATGGGGAACGGTATACCTACGCCATCATGCTGAGGGGAGTGCATGCCAGAAAACCATGGCGAGCACTAAGTACCAACTCTACCATAGCCATGGGAGTTGGCCCTGGGACGTTAAGACGGATGTCAGTGACATTATCCCCTACGGCCAAAGGCCTAGGCTACATACCCCAAAAACTTACCTGTTAGGGCCAGAACTCCTGGGCCCGGGTTAGAGCTCAAGGCTTGGAATCAGGAATAGATTCCTTTAAGGGAATACGACCAAGAGCCTAGAATCATACTAAGTGTTGGCCTGTCACACAGGGGCTACCGCATCTCAACAGACCCCTAGTAGCAACACCCTGTTAAAGTAGGTATC
>NW_015544315.1:0-689 GCF_001515605.1 Sinocyclocheilus anshuiensis | reverse complement strand
GAGCAGAACAGAACATAGAACAGAACAGAACAGAACAGAACAGAAACTAGCAGAGCAGAGCAGAATGGAACAAAGAACGGAACAGAACAGAACACAGAGCAGAACAGAACAGAACAGAAAAGAGCAGAGCAGAGCAGAGCAGAACAGAACACAGAACAGAATACAGAACAGAACACAAAGCAGAACAGAACAGAACAGAACAGAACAGAACAGAACAGAACAGAACAGAACAGAACACAGCAGAGCAGAGCAGAGCAGAACACAGAACAGAATACAGAACAGAACACAAAGCAGAACAGAACAGAACAGAACAGAACAGAACAGAACAGAACAGAACAGAACAGAACACAGCAGAGCAGAGCAGAGCAGAACACAGAACAGAATACAGAACAGAACACAAAGCAGAACAGAACAGAACAGAACAGAACAGAACAGAACAGAACAGAACAGAACAGAACACAGCAGAGCAGAGCAGAGCAGAACACAGAACAGAATACAGAACAGAACACAAAGCAGAACAGAACAGAACAGAACAGAACAGAACAGAACAGAGCAGAGCAGAGAAGAGCAGAACACAGAACAGAATACAGAACAGAACAGAACAGAACACAAAGCAGAACAGAACAGAACAGAGCAGAACAGAGCAGAACAGAGCAGAGCAGAACAGAACACAGAACAGAATACAGAAC
>NW_015544314.1:756-992 GCF_001515605.1 Sinocyclocheilus anshuiensis | reverse complement strand
GGCGATTTAAAAATAATCATAAAAAAATATAAAGTGTTAGACTTATTCTGGAGGTGCAGCTGGATCACGAACAATTGGTACTGATCTATCCTTGAGTTTTAACTTTTTAACAAAACATGCCTTGAATTGTCCCTCATTCAGAAAGCAGTCTGGAGTAAAATTATTTGCGCAGACATAAATTAATGTAGGTGTATTCGGTGGTGCATTACAATCAAAAACAAAACTAATGCACTGTT
>NW_015544314.1:0-262 GCF_001515605.1 Sinocyclocheilus anshuiensis | reverse complement strand
TGTTGAATACTACTGTAAGGTTAACCCTGCCTGGTTTACATGTTTGAAAATGATTAACAGTTTAAAACATTAAAAATGTTGAAAAGTAATAAAAAAGTAATCAAATGTAATCAGTTACATTACTTTAATAAAGTAATTGAAAAGTTACACTACTTATTACATTTTAAGTAGGGTAACTTGTAATCTGTAACCTATTACATTTCCAGTGTAACCTTCTCAACACTGGTGGTAAGTGTGCACGTTATGCTTTGCCCACTTTTCT
>NW_015544313.1:244-532 GCF_001515605.1 Sinocyclocheilus anshuiensis | reverse complement strand
CAGAACTGCTCAAGTTCAGTTCAATTTGATGCTGACCGTTTGTGGGCCGCAGTCTGAAGTCATTCCACAGATTTTCAATGGGGTTTAAGTCTGGGCTCTGACTAGGCCATGCAAGGACATTCACCCTTTTCTCCTTCAACCACAGTGGTCAGTTTTGCTGTGTGATTTGTGTCATTGTCATGTTGGAAGGTAAACCTTCTTCTCATTGTCAACTTTCTGGCAGAGGGCAGCTGATTTTCCTCAAGAATTTGATGGTATTTTGCCCCATCCATTTTTCCTTCTATTCTG
>NW_015544313.1:0-124 GCF_001515605.1 Sinocyclocheilus anshuiensis | reverse complement strand
ACTGGAGGAATGCTGTTATTTGGATGGTGAGCTGTATTGGATTTCTGCCAGACATATCGTTTGGTGTTAAGACCAAATAATTCAATTTTAGTCTCTGCCTCTGAATCTTCAAGGTGTGTTTTGG
>NW_015544312.1:0-3086 GCF_001515605.1 Sinocyclocheilus anshuiensis | reverse complement strand
CTTTGAGGCAGGCTGGAGAGACACCATCTGGGCCTTTGGCTTTCCGTATCTTCTGCTTTCTGAAGACTTTGCATACATCCTCTTCACAAATCTTGAGTGCAGGATGAGAAACAGTAGGGGGGAGGGAGGGGAGGGGGAGGGTGTTGATGGCTTTTGCTTTTCAAACCTGCAGTAGAACTCGTTCAGGTCTTCAGCCAGTTGTTGATTGGCCTCAGTGCTGGGGGATGGGGTCTTGTAGCGGGTGATGGCTTTCAGGCCTTTCCACACTGATGTAGAGTCATTACTTGAAAGCTGTTTTTTTAGCTTTTCAGAGTAGTTTAACTTTGCCACTCTTATCTCCCTATTCAGTGTGTATTTGGCCTGTTTGTACAAGTCTTTGTCCCCACTCCTGTAGGCGTCCTCTTTGGCCTGGCGAAGCTGTTTGAGTTTTGCACTGAACCAAGGTTTGTCGTTGTTAAATGTTAAATAAGTCCTGGTGGGAACACACATGTCCTCACAGAAACTGATGTAGGATGTCACGGTGTCAGTAAGCTCATCCAGATCAGTAGCTGCAGCCTCAAAAACACTCCAATCAGTAAGTTCGAAGCAGGCCTGTAAATCCTGCTCTGCTTCAGCAGTCCATCTTTTTACAGTTTTCACTACAGGCTTAGCAGATTTGAGTTTCTGCCTGTAGGCTGGTAGAAGATGAACCAAAAAGTGATCAGAGAGTCCCAGAGCAGCTCGGGGGACAGAGTGGTATGCATCCTTTAAAACAGTGTAGCAGTGGTCCAGTATATTGCTGTCTCTGGTGGGGCATGTGATGTGCTGTCTATATTTAGGCAGTTCACGGGTGAGATTAGCTTTATTAAAATCACCGAGAACGATAATGAAAGAGTCCGGGTAACGTTGTTCTGTGTGTGTAATCTGATCGGCCAACAGTTCTAGTGCGGCACTCACACGCGCGTCAGGAGGAATGTACACACTCATCAGAATAAAGGAGGAAAACTCCCTCGGTGAATAAAAAGGCTTACAGTTAATGAAGAGAGCTTCCACTCTCGCAGCGAATAAAAAGGCTTACAGTTAATAAAGAGAGCTTCCAAGTTTGGGCAGCACATCTTCTTTAAAACTGTCACGTCTGTACACCAGCCTTCATTGATATAAAAACATAATCCACCGCCTCTCGTTTTCCCCGATGACTCCGTGACGCGGTCCGCTCTGAACAGCTGGAAGCCCGTTAGATGTAACGCGTTGTCCGGGATGGCTCCGTTCAGCCAGGTTTCCGTGAAGCAGAGCGCAGCGGAGTTTAAAAAGTCCTTGTTTGTGCGGGTGAGGAGTCGTAGTTCGTCTGATTTATTTGTTAGGGAGCGGAGATTCACCAGATGAATGAGTCCTAAAACCGCGCTATCGGAATTTCACGAGCGCGCCGGCGCGTTTCCCTCGCTTGCGTCGCCTGGAGCGCTTGTATAGGAATGCAGCTCCTCCGACTAAAATGTCCAGTAAAACATCTGAATGCTCAAATGTCGGCAGAAAGTTATTTGGTGTGCTATTTCTGATGTCCAGGAGTTCGTTCCTAGTAAAGCTGATCGGGAAAAAATTGCTTAAGACAGGACAAACAAACAAAAAAAGTACAAGTACCAAGTAGCGACAAACCATGGCTGCCATCTGCGGCGCCATTTTTTAAATTTATTTTAAATTTTTTTTTTGAGTCAGATCATCAGTCAGATGAGAGTCTGACTGATGATTATATAATAAGACACTCATGAACTGTTTCTCTGTGAGTCTCTGTCACAGCAGGATCTGCTCAAGTCCACTATGATCCTGTTCTTCTAGATCTCTGTTACCTGCAGGAACTGGATGTGATCCTGTGTGTGTGAAAGCTGCTCCAGCTCAGCGTCTCTCCTCCTCAGATCATTGATCTCCTGCTCCAGTCGCTCCAGTCGTCCTTCAGCTCGACTCACTGCAGTCTTTTCCTGATCTCTGATCAGCCGTATCAGCTCAGAGCGGCTTCTCTCAATGGAGCGGATGAGCTCAGTAAAGATCCTCTCACTGTCCTCCACTGCTGTCTGTGCAGAGCGCTGTTAGGACACACAGTGATTCAGGCTTCAGTGAGTCTGAACTGAGACGGAGACAAACTTCTCTTCTTCTCCAGACTCACCTTATGAGACTCCACAGCCTCTCTCAGCTGCTGAAGATCTTTCTCTCTCTGCTGGATTCTCTGCTGGAGTTTTGAGTCTGCTTCAGCTGCTTCTGCAGGACAAACAGATGATAGTGAACCTCACAGAAAACTACTGGCACTAAATCATCAAGTGAACAGATGAATCCAGTAAAAGTGCAGCTGATAAACAATGGGTGTAGGTTCAAACTCCAGAAGTGATGATCAGTTACAATACACGAATCACACATGAATTAACATGAAGATTAAGGCTTGTTTCACACTGCATGCGTAAGTATTATAAAAGTGAAACTGACACAGACATAGAGCTTCACACTGACAGTGTTTCTGTGTAATTAAGATGTGACTACACAGAAAATAAACAGACTACTGGATCACTACACTGAGTATTAACTTGATGATTAATTTTAAATACCTGTTTCTCTGTCCTCTGGTCTGCAGCTGGTACAATGTCATGGTTTTTATGTTCAATAATCGTACACAGCATGCATATACTACAGTCTCATGATTTTTATGTTGATCCATACACAGCACACATATACATTTCTGATCAGTGCGACAGAAAACCTCAAGGAGCTTCTCATGTTTCTGGCAGATCATCTCCTGCAGTCGTCCAGTGGCTTCGGTCACTTTGTGTGGCTTACGTGAATGAAACTCCTCATGATGATCGAAATGAGTCTGACAGTAAGAGTTCAGACACAACAGACAGGACTTGACGGCTTTGTATTTTCTTCCAGTACAGACGTCACACTGCACATCTCCAGCTCCAGCGTCACAGTCAGCAGAGTTTGGTCTTCAGTTTCTCCACCACTTCAGCCAGCATGGTGTTTCTAGCTAAAGCAGGTCTTGGACTGAAGGCCTGTCTGCACTGAGGGCATCTGCAGACTCCCATCTGATCCTCCTGATCCCAGCAGCCTGTAATACAGCTCTTACA
>NW_015544311.1:0-1578 GCF_001515605.1 Sinocyclocheilus anshuiensis | reverse complement strand
TTTACAGCCTCAAGTCTTTTTGGGTATGATGCAACAAGCTTTGCACATAAGCATTTGGCAATTATCTGCCATTCTTCTCCTCACCTCTTCACCTCTCAAGCTCTGTCAGGTTGGATGGGGGTAGATGCAGATTTTCAGGTTTCTCCAGAAATATGTGTTTGGGTTAAATCACAGGCTCTGGCTGGCCCACTCAAGGACATTCACACAGTTGTCTATAAGCCACTCTTGCTGTGTGTTTAGGGTCATTGTCCTGTTGGAAGGTGAACCTTCTGCCCAGTCTGAGGTTCTGAATGCTGTGGACCGGGTTTTCATTAAGGCTAACTCAATATTTTGGTGCATTGAGCTTATCTTCTACTCTGACGAGTCCCTCGGTCCCTGCCACTGAAAAACAGCCCCACAGCATGAGGCTGCTACCAGCAAACTTCATTTTTGGGGTGGTACTCTGCATGTGATGAGCAGTGCCTGGTTTCCTTCAAACATGATGCTTGGAATTGAGGCTCATCAGACCAGAGAATCCTGTTTCTCAGAGTCTGAGGGTCCTTTAGGTGCTTTTTTGAAAATTCCAAGTGTGTTTTCATGTGTCTTCACTGAGGAGAAGATTGAGTTTGGCCACACCGCCATAAAGCACAGATCGGTGGAGTGTTGCAGTGATGTTTGTCCTTCTGTAGGTTTCTCATATCTCCACATATGATCATGGAGCTCAACTAGAGTGACCATCAGGTTCTTGCTCACCATTCTAACTAAAGCCCTTCTCCATCAGTTGTTCAGTTTGGCCAGGAGGCCAGCTCTAGGAAGAGTCCTGGTTGTTTCCCAAACTTCTTCCATTAAGGGTAACGGAGACTATGTGCTTCTGTGCACCTTCAATGAAGCAGATTTTTTTTTCTGAACTCTTCCCCCGATGTGTGGCTTGACGCAAACCTGTTTCTGAGCTCTACAGGCAGTTTTTTTTTTTCCTGGCTTGGTTTTTTCTCTGATATGCATTTTCAGCTGTTAGACCTTTTATTAAGATGTGTGTGCCTTTCCAAATCATACCCATTCGATTGAATTTTCCACAGGTTAACTTGTAGTAACATCTACAAATGATATGTATGCTCCAGAGCTAAACTTCAACTGTCCCAGATAAGGGTACGAATACTTACGCAATTTAATCATTTACATTTTTTATTTTTAATAAATTTGCAAAGGTGTTAACAACCAGTTTTTTTTGCCTAACATTTATGGTGTATGGAGTGTAGATTGATGTGGAAAAAAGTAATAGCAGCAACATAATGTCACGGGTTGCTTGGAAAACGAGCTTGAAGGAGTACAAAGGAGGCAGATAGTCAAAAAAACGGAGTCTTTAATAAATCCACATGGGAAAGTAGGAGGAAACAAACTCTTTACACGACGGAGACAGGACAAAGAAACTGAGGAAAGGCAGGGCTATAAATACTAAACCAAACGATGGACTAATAAGATGATTAATGAACACAGGTGGAAGCGAATTAACTAACCAAGGGGACTAAGGGAAACTAGGTAAAAGAAGGTAGAACATAAACGTGACACATAAAATGTGAAAAAAAACAAAACAATAATAAT
>NW_015544310.1:1020-1249 GCF_001515605.1 Sinocyclocheilus anshuiensis | reverse complement strand
TGTAGATTGATGTGGAAAAAAAGTCATTTAAAGCAGTTTAACATACGGAAGCAACATAAAATGTGAAAAAATGAATACTTTCGCAAGGCACTGTAAGTAAACTACGGCTCTGTGTAGTAAATGCTGCTCCATCTGAAAGCACGTGATGATAATTTACTGCTGATTACAGAACCGGCTTTACTAACAAAATGCGCATGACAATCGCATTCGATTAATCGTGCAGCCCTAC
>NW_015544310.1:285-559 GCF_001515605.1 Sinocyclocheilus anshuiensis | reverse complement strand
GAGTAGCGCTTGTTGTTTGTCATTTCTCCGATCACAAATGCAGACATGGTTTTATGTTTACGCGGCGCGATGCAAAAGACAGTATAAGTCATTATAATCCATAATTATGTCCCCACTGGATGCAACAAATGCCTCGTGTGTAATGGGTTTCATTTTGTCTTGTCGCTCCGGGACACGGCATCACAGTATGGTAAGGGCCGTAACATTTCCGTCACACTTTTGAGGCATTTGGCCAATCACAACACACTGGATAGCTGACCAATCAGAGCACACC
>NW_015544310.1:0-127 GCF_001515605.1 Sinocyclocheilus anshuiensis | reverse complement strand
CAAATACACAAAATAATGTTCTTTTTAGCAACGTCATATGACCCTGTTAAACTTGATCCAGACTTAAAGATCAAGATCAAGATCCATTCTGTCACCGATGGGAGTTTTGGTTCCTTGCCGCTGTCGC
>NW_015544309.1:257-555 GCF_001515605.1 Sinocyclocheilus anshuiensis | reverse complement strand
CCCCAAAGACTTACCGTCTACTGCGTCGTGATGCGCGGCAATGGCAGCAACATACACTTTAATGGTGGAGGGAGACAGCCTTCGCTCCAACCCATCCTGCAGGGAAGAAAGCATGACTGCGATCGGGCATCTACGGGGGTCTTCCCGGCGGGAAGAGCACCAACCGACGAACAGGTTCCACTTCAGCCTGTAAGCGTGTCTAGTAGACAGGGCTCTAGCTGAAGCGATGGTGTTTACTACCGATGGAGGTAGCCCACCTAGAACCTCCGCGTCCCGTCCAGGGACCATAAGTGGAGAT
>NW_015544309.1:0-181 GCF_001515605.1 Sinocyclocheilus anshuiensis | reverse complement strand
CCTCTCTGAGAAAGGAGATCCCTCCTCAGAGGAATTCGCCAAGGAGGGGCTGTCGCGAGGAGCATCAGTTCGGGGAACCAAGTCCGGCTGGGCCAATATGGCGCTACCAAGAGAACCTGCTCCTCATCCTCCCTGTCCTTGCACAGTGTCTGTGCGAGAAGGCTCACTGGGGGAAACGCAT
>NW_015544308.1:0-1267 GCF_001515605.1 Sinocyclocheilus anshuiensis | reverse complement strand
TTAATGGCTGTGTGTTGAGTTATTTTGAGGGGACAGCAAATGTATTCATTTTTTTAATAAAACTGCTTTAAAAAAGGAACGAATGCAGTTCCCACTCAAAACGGCAGGTAGTAAATGCTTTTCACATGGGGTCGAGGCGCTGTGTTTTCATGAATATAAATGGAACAGCAATGACACAATGATGCCTCAGCGAGTGGCTATATGTGGAGCTCGTAGTTGCTGGAGAAGGGTACTTGCCGGTTGAGAAGGGTTTAAAACTTCAAGGGATAGTTCACACAAAAATGAAATTTCCGTCATTAATTACTCACCTTACCCTCATGTCGTTCCAAACCCGTAATATCTTCGTTCATCTTCAAATATTTTTGATGAAATTCAAGAGCTTTCTGACCCTGCCAGCAACGTAACTACCACGCTCAAGGCCCAAAAAGGTAGTAAGGACATCATTAAAATAGTCCATGTGACATCAGTGGTTCAACTGTAATGTTATAAAGCTACGAGAAAAAAAATAATAAAAAAATCTGCTGCATTGAAGGTTCATATAAGCATGTAGCCTCCATTAATGGAAGAAGTCTGGAACAACCAGGATTCTTCCTAGAGCTGGCCTCCTGGCCAAACTGAGCAATCGATGGAGAAGGGTCTTGGTTAGCGAGGTGACCAAGAAGCTGATGGTCACTCTAGTTGAGCTTCATGATCATATATGGAGATGGGAGAAACTTACTGAAGGACAAAGATCACTGCAACAACTCCACTGATCTGGGCTTTATGGCACTGTAGCCAGATTCAATCTTCTCCTCAGTGAAGACACATGAAAACCCAATTGAAATTTGCAACAACAAACAAAAAACACCTAAAGGACTCTCAGATTGTGAGAAACAAGATTCTCTGGTCTGATGAACCAAGCATCATGTGGAGGAAACCAGGCACTGCTCATCACCTGCACAGCAGCATCCCAACAGTGGTGGTTCGCAGCCTCATGCTGTGGGGGTGTTTTTCAGCGGCCAGAGTAGAAGGAAGCAAAATATAGAGATAGCCTTAATGAAAACCTAGTCCAGAGCATTCAGAACCTCGGACTGGTTCACCTTCCAGCAGGACAATGACCCTAAGCACACAATGAGTGGCTTATGGACAATTGTGTGAATTTCCTTGAGTGGCCCAGCCACAGCCTGGGATTGAACCCAATCAAATATTTCTGGAGAAACCTGAAAATGTGTGTCTGCCCAATTCCAACCTGACAGAGCTTGAGAGGTGAAGAGATGAGGAGAAGAAT
>NW_015544307.1:0-465 GCF_001515605.1 Sinocyclocheilus anshuiensis | reverse complement strand
TGGGACTGATTGTGTTTGCCCATGTTTTACCCATATGGTTTGACCGAGAATGCCTGTTTCCCCATTCCCCATTCTGAACCCATATAGACAAGAGGGCCCCATATGTGTTTCCCCATTCAGAACCCATATAGAGGTTGCCTATGTGGGTACTACCTTGGGCCTGTGTAGGCAGCCTATATGGGATTAATTGTATTTGCCCATGTCTAACCCATTTGTTAAACCCATATGGGCCCCATTTGTGTTGCCCATTTAGAGCCCATGCACTCATTTCCCATTTGTGACCCAACTAGGACCCACATAGGGAGCCCATCTGTTTTTGCCAATGTGGGACCTACTTAGCTGACCCAAGTGGGCCCCAGATAAGATGCCCATTTTGGGACCATGCCCACTTGGTACCCATGTAGACCCATCAGCTGCACATCAGTAGGTGCGTTTCCATTACAGATTTGCGCAAAACTTTGGCGA
>NW_015544306.1:0-1244 GCF_001515605.1 Sinocyclocheilus anshuiensis | reverse complement strand
GATGAATGCACAGAAGCTATATCCATGATGAAGCATTCAACGGACTCACCAGTTATTAAGGATAAAAACTTTGCGCGAGACATCTTCAACAACTGAGCAGCTGTCAGGTGATGAATGCACAGAAGCTATATCCATGATGAAGCATTCAACGGACGCACCAGTTATTAAGGATAAAATGAGGACAACATTCAAGTACAGGCAGAATTTGATACATGATCCAGACAAATCTTCACTCATCCTTGATTACTTTCCCCGATTTTTGGATACACCAGGCTTGGTAAGAAATATTAAAATGTTGATGTTAATTGTATATGTAATTGTAATGTTTGTTATTTACATGATTTCTCTGTGTGATAGATTGACCAAGACTTTACTATGCTTTTTGGAGATGACATCTCAAGCAAGTTTATTGCAAAATGGCCAACATTCTACAAGCCAAGAATAATTGCTGACTGCAAAAACCTGCACCCTGGTGCACATGTGGATGACCTTCTGTCTGCTCTGGAGGAGTCTGATTATGGTAAGTATAAATGTTTTTTTTTTTTTATAAATGGTTTAAGGTTTAACTGTATACTCTATTCTGCTAGGATGGGACAGTGATGTGGCAGCTATTCTCTTGCTCGTTCATCTCTTGCCTCCAACTGGGAAAATCAGTGCAACTGAAGCGGCTGATCATGTTGTAAAGTTCATAAAGGTAAAATAAAGTTGTTGTTAGATTTACTCATTTAGTCTTGTCCGCAGTTAGTGTAATCTGTAGGTGTATCTGCGTAGTCATTTACAGGTTCAAAAATATAGGACTGGGTAGAAAACTTCATCAAATCTTCATCTCAAAACTTCATTTGTTAATTTTGGTTAATGTAGATCTCAACATAATACATTTTACAAATGTTATTTGTGTACGTTTCTCATATGTCACCTCTGAGGATGAGAATATTATTTGTGAATTTGAACATGAAAGATCTGCCAGCTGTTATACAAAACATTGTTTAAAATCTCTCATCATATGCTCTTAAGTGGGGACGAGCATCAAGACATTTTGAGCGAGTTGGATCTACACAACCCTTCCTCCTCTGTGTTGGAGAAAAGAGGAGTAGCATTCAGAAGTTTTACATCATCCTGGACCAGAAGGTCATTCCCTGCATGATGCAGACAGCTGTTGCAGCCTTTGATGAACTCTTTAAGGTGCACGTTGTCTTTGCGTCGTATGATGAGGCCTTGTGCAACTTCTACACGTTCATTCAAAC
>NW_015544305.1:1248-1621 GCF_001515605.1 Sinocyclocheilus anshuiensis | reverse complement strand
TTTGTGATTTAAATTTTGTGAACCGGAGTTCCTATATGTTATAACTGGGCTTCGGGCTTCAGATGCTTTCACTTTCACTTTCGATCTTGGTGTCACGTTTTACAAGAAAAGGTAATTGTCTGTTTTTCTCATATCTATAGGCTACACCTTTCACATTTAAAGACTAAAACAAAAGATGGATTCATTGTTATTCTTAATTAAAAAGCACAACAACAAGAAAACAGTAGGCTACAATGACAAACTATCTTACATAACCTGTATTAACAAAAATGAATAAGATGAGGCGTGGCATATAGGACTACACCACATGCTGTATTATATACTGACTAATAAATTACAGAATGTTTAGCAAACACTGAGGAATCAAATAAAT
>NW_015544305.1:0-289 GCF_001515605.1 Sinocyclocheilus anshuiensis | reverse complement strand
AAATCTATAGATATAAAACAGTTCAAGCATATAACAATGTTTAAACGTTAAACCTAGATAAATGTGCGCTGTATCCAATAGCTTGCGCAGAGAGTGGAAGTTGAAGCGCGCTTTGCAGGACATGGAGGCGCCAGCGCG
Organism: Sinocyclocheilus anshuiensis; assembly: GCF_001515605.1. NCBI lineage: Eukaryota > Metazoa > Chordata > Actinopteri > Cypriniformes > Cyprinidae > Sinocyclocheilus > Sinocyclocheilus anshuiensis. The sequence continues at coordinate 151 of NW_015544305.1, read as the reverse complement.
ATCACTTGCATTTTTTTTCCAGTGGATACACCGTCATTTTTGCTCATAAAGGTAAGAGTAATACATCATTCGTAACTGTAAAAGGTCTACTTTTTTTTTGTGTGCTCTCACAATATCAACAAAACTTTGTGCTTTTATAAAATAAAGAAAT
>NW_015544304.1:0-881 GCF_001515605.1 Sinocyclocheilus anshuiensis | reverse complement strand
CCTGGTCTGTCTAGATGTTGCAGAACATAATGCAGTCCCATGTTATCAGATGATTATCAGAATAAAACAGTCAACCAAACATATAGATACACTATAGAATCTCGATACACTGGTTAATTAAAACAGCCCGTAGTACAATCCGTGCCATTCAGCCTGAGCTCGGGCCAAGCACATATTTGCTCATGTGAAAAGGATGATTTTTCATATGAAGAAGACCATGTTTTTTATTAAAAATTTTTTTTGGAAAGCGGGTTAAGTACAAAGCCTGGTTTACATAGGCCTAATAAATAATAGTCTGTTGCATTCAAATTCAAATAGCCAACATTGTGAATATGGAAACATTTGGATTCGTGCCAAATGAGAGAGTAAGAAAGAGGATTATAGGGCCAAACAATTAAAAAAAAAAACATCTCCAGAATAAAGTCATTAGCCTATAATGCGAGATTAAACTCATTAAATATCCAGAAAAATGTAGAAATAAAATATTGAGAATAAAAATAATTAAATTTCAAGAATGAAGTCGTTCATCAGCATCGTCAACTTCATCTTTGCAGACACTAACTCAAAAAACAGTTTAGTAATAAGTAGCCTAAATAAAATATGTTTTAGCTATTTATGCGATTCGCATGATGGCGTAATAGGCTATAGCCTATAAAACGCTCATTTAGTATAGTTTAGTTTTTGTTAATTTAATAGTTTAATTAAATATAAACGTGTGATTACTAATGGCTTAAATGAGCGACTATAATAGCCCTTTTAATAATAATAATAATAATAATTATGATAATACAAAGAAGGAATAACTGACAACGTGCCGTTGAATTACAGAAAAAAACCAAGGTACCGTCACAATGTTCTTGTTTGGCAAAATTAATATAAGC
>NW_015544303.1:396-2191 GCF_001515605.1 Sinocyclocheilus anshuiensis | reverse complement strand
CAGGTCCACGTGGAAGTGGAGAGACCGGGGACTGAGGCAGGACCGAGCAGAGCAGGTAGAGCAGAAGACCCCCAGAGCCAGACAGCAGACCACCAGAGCCAGACGGTAGACCACCACGGCGGCGCAGAGGACCACCAGAGCCAGACAGTAGACCCCCACGGCGGAGCAGAGGACCACCACGGCAGAGCAGACGGAGCCGGGACCCATGGCAGAGACTGGGACCTAGGGAAAACAGAGACAGACAATGCAGGAAGCGCATTCATGGTTTCAGGGGCCAAGGCAGGGAACACAAGAAGTTCATCAATGTTCTCTATGGCAGTGACAGAGTTAAAGAGACAGAAACAGACAATGCAGGCAGTGCATTCATGGTTTCAGGGGCCAAGGCAGGGAACACAAGAAGTTCATCAATGTTCTCTATGGCAGTGACAGAGTTAAAGAGACAGACACAGAGTGCATTTATAGTCCTTGAGTTCATGACAGACAGAGCTAAGAGTTCAAAGGAGGATTTTTGGGCTGTGACAAGGCTACTAGAGCCTACAGGGTGTTCAGGTAAGGTTTCTGGGATCGTGACTGGACTAATGGGGCAAATAACATGTTCGTTAACGGCCCCTATGGCCATGACAGAGTTAACTGGGCAGGGAAAAAGTACATTTAAGGCCTCAGTCGCAACAGGCTGGTTTGAGAGTTCCAGAATGGCTCTTGCAGCCGCAACAGAACAGTCAGGAAATTCACAGACAGCGTCCTTGGCTGTGACAGACAGGGCTGAGAGTTCATAGGCAGCCTCCTCGGCTGGATCGGAACAGGACAAAAGTCTATAATTGGCCTTCATGACGGGTTTACAACAAGTCGAGAGTTCCGAGATAGCCTCCTCAGCTGGTTCAGGGCAGGAAAAAAGTTTATAAGCGGCCTCCGTAGCCGCGACAGGACAGGAAGAGAGTTCACAGATGGCCTCCATACCCGTTACAGGACAGGCAGAGAATTCACAGACAGCCTCCATAGCTGTTACAGAACTGGCAGAGAGTTCACAGACGGCCTCCATAGCAGTTACAGGACAGGCAGAGAATTCATAGACGGCCTCCATAGCCATTACAGGACTGGCAGAGAGGTCCCAGACGGCCTCCCTGGCCGGAACAGAACAGGACGAGAGTTTATAAGTGGATACCACTGACACCTCTGGAGGTTCTGCAGCGGATGCCGCCACCTCTAGAGGTTCTACAGCCGTACCATCAGGAAACAGGGAAAGTTCATGAATATTCTCCTTAACAAAACAGGCAGAGAGTTCAGCAACGGTTCCTTCGACCGTGACATGACAGGCTGAACGTGTATTGCTGGGCACCACCACCGTGCAAGGAGCTGAAGCAAGCACCGCCGCCTCGGGAGGTTGTGCAGCGTGGGCCGCCACCTCTGGAGAAGCTGCAGCAGGCGCCATCGCCTCGGGGAACACGGCAGCGTGCGCCACTACCTCGGAAGGATCTGCAGCATCAGTCGCCACCTCGGGAGACATCACAGTGGCCGCCGCCGTTTCTAAAGTTTCAGTGGTGGTGTATGCAGCCCAAATACACCATAAAGCGATCCCCATTGTGGTAAGCGCTACAGACAGGGGACTTAGTTCAGGAACAGGTGGGCTAGAGTGAGTGGGTTTGGGGATACCAGCTGCGACTGCTGACACCAGCGGTGGATCCTCCACGCTAGATACCAGTCGGGAGTACAGACGAACTGACCTTCTGGGTGCAGCAGACAGGGAGTAACCAGACTCTGGATGACCAGCTGTGATGTGACATGACTCAGGATCATC
>NW_015544303.1:0-127 GCF_001515605.1 Sinocyclocheilus anshuiensis | reverse complement strand
AGATCAGCTGTGACTTGACTTGACTCATGAAGATCAGCTGTGACTTGACTTGACTCATGAAGATCAGCTGACTTGACTTGACTCATGAAGATGAGCTGTGACTTGACTTGACTCATGAAGATCAGCT
>NW_015544302.1:0-818 GCF_001515605.1 Sinocyclocheilus anshuiensis | reverse complement strand
AGCCCTCAAACAACTCATATATGACCAGTTTTGTCTGATTTTGAACAGCTCTAAAATGGAATCTCCCTGTTTCCACAGACTAATTTCAATTCAGATTAATAGTCCAGTACCCCAGGGTGTCCCTCAGCCAGTTTCAGGACGATCTGATGTTGCATTACAAAATAAAAGTCCTCCAAAACTCATGTATGACCAGTTTTGTCTTTGATTTTGAATAGCTCTAAAATGGAAACTCCCTGTTTCCACAGAAAATTTTCAATTCAGATTAATAGTCCAGTACCCCACGGTGTTCCTCAGCCAGTTTATAGCTCTAAAAAGGAAACTCCCTGTTTCCACAGAACAATTTCAATTCAGATTGACAATCCAGTACCGCAGGGTGTCACTCAGCCATTTTCAGGACAATCTGATGTTGCATTACAAAATAAAAGCCCTCTAAAATCTCATATATGACCAGTTTTATCTTTGATTTTGAATAGCTCTAAAAAGAAAACTCCCTGTTTCCACAGAAAATTTTCAATTCAGATTGACAGGCCAGTACCCCAGGGTGTCACTCAGTCAGTTTCAGCACGATCTGATGTTTCATTACATAATAAAAGCCCTCCAAAAACTAATTCTACCTGTTCTGCCTGTACAGCTGGATAGCTCTAAAAAGGAAACTCCCTGTTTCCACAGACTAATTTCAATTTAGATTAACAGTCCAGTACCCCAGGGTGTCACTCTGAAAGTTTCAGGACGATCTGATGTTGCATTACAAAATAAAAGTCCTACAAAAACTTATATATGACCAGTTTTGTCTTTGATTTTGGATAGCTCTAAAAAGG
>NW_015544301.1:0-874 GCF_001515605.1 Sinocyclocheilus anshuiensis | reverse complement strand
CGCTGAGAACGCCTCGTCTGGATCACCTCCCTCAAATCTTGCCTGATACCCTTTGACTCACGCCTTGCTTGAGCCTTAATCGTAGGTGGGGGAGGGGCACGAGTCGAGATACTAGTCTTCTGTGCCCGCCTCTGACTCTTAGATCGAGACGGGCCAGGACCCCCCTGTTGTTCGGGCTCAGACCTGGACCTTCGCGTAATGAAGGATTTAAAGGTAGCCGAGCTTGACATGTTACATCTTTTTGATAAAGCTCTAATTGCTTTCTTTTGGAAATATGTTTCAAATTCACACTGAATGCATTAATGACTGTAAAGCATGTGTGTGTGTGTGTGTCGAAATCGCAAAATTGATCAAAGAAATTGTGATAGGTTTTTTTTTTGTCCATATCGCACAGCCCAAGTTCACACACAGATGCCTCTCCGTAACCACCATGCCCGCCATAGATCTGCCAATGGCAGTGGCAGTCTACTTAGTGGCACGGAGAGCGAGATCTGTGGTGCGACGCAACTCAGCCATCTCATCAGGGGATAAACCCTGGCCTTTTCCAACAGGTCAGCCTGATAAGCCTGACGCACCGCAAAGGTGTGCAATGAAGCTGCAGCCTGACCTGCTGCTGCGTACACCCTGCCATTCAAACAAAATGTATCTTGAAGGGGTTTGGATGGCAGGGAGGGAGCCTTAAGAGAAGATGTCTCACCCACAGAGAGATAGCTGGCTATCGTCTCTTCAATATGGGGCATCTTCTCATAACCGTTCTCACGCATCCCCTCAATATTGGCATAACTAGTATGCTGAAACCTATGGATGCGGGATGAAAATGGAGTTTTCCAAGCCTTCTTGATCTCCACATGGAGATCAGGAAGAAATGGAAGGC
>NW_015544300.1:439-2742 GCF_001515605.1 Sinocyclocheilus anshuiensis | reverse complement strand
AAAACAAAAGTGTTGCGTTTATAATTTTGTTCAGTGTAAATAATAAATTACTAAGGAATGCATAATTATCAAACTAAAATTACATGCTCTGAATTATTACTATTTATTTGTTTTGCATCTTTTCTCATATTGTACAAAGATTAAACATAAACCGTCTGAAATGACCCAAATTGCATAAAAATATATTCCAGATTATACTAAAATAAAGTATTTTATGTATGTAAACCATGTATATAAAAGCACAAAAACTGCCAGTCTGGGACATATATCTATAATGGAAAACACTCTGCAGTGGTCGCACCACATGATATTTTCAAATTCAGTCAAAATTTACAAGCAAAGAATTGGTCACCTAAACAAAACAAGCTAGCTTCCCACAAAAGATCACTATAGCATTTGTAATGAAAATAAATAATTGCAGAAATAACTTATTATTCATTGTTTTTTTGAGGTCATACCACATGATGTCCAAATGTGGTAACTACATACCAGCCGTTAAAAAGGTTATTTTTTTCCAAATTTGAAAGAGACTTACAAACCTGCTTGATGCTTCCATGGGTCCTTGGCAAATTGGTATATGATGCAAAGTCCTATCTTTGAATGAATTTCAACAATAAAGTCCCAAAATGGTAGTTTCTTGATGGTTGCACCACATGATATTTCATAAAATGTAAAACATTGGACAAAGTTTGTTTGTATATTATGATGGAAATATAAATACACAAATGCTTTGCAATTTTATACAGGATTACAAAACACTTTGGAAATCATGCCAAATAGTGCAGAAAATTCATTTGAATAAATTTAGGGTAATTTCAAAGATGTTTACTAATAAAAAGTTATGGCCGGACAGTCGCACCACATGACACTTTGAATAACAGAAAAAATTACAAATAACTAATGTTTTTTGAAAAGTTAAAGTGAGTTCATACATGGGAGAGGTCCTTCATATATATGGCATCTTTTTTATGCATTTAAACCAATTTTTAACGGAAAAAAATGCAATTGGACAGACAATTTAGGCGTCATGTCATTGACCCTAATATCATTTAAATAGTAGTTTAAATAGCATTAAACATTTCAGAATATCAAGGGTTACTAGTTTAAATGTTTAAATTTATCTTCAATGTCCAGCATTGTATACACAACATTTTCCAAACACACTAGAAATGACACACTAAAAGTGCAAGATGTTTAGTATAAGAGCAATACCTTTTTTTTAACAAATGTAACACTAGTGTACCAGTGTTAGAAAGGACTTACAAGTGCAAGATGTTTAGTATAAGAGCAATACCTTTTTTTTAACAAATGTAACACTAGTGTACCAGTGTTTTTTTTATTATTATTATTAATTTAATTAAAATTAAATTAAATTTAAAAAAAAATTATAATTAAAATGTTGTCTTGTGCAGCCCATTTTTGCATGCATGTAAATATAGGTTATGGTTTCCTCTGTTAAATCACTGTGCAATAAAAAACTATCTACATTAAACAACTTCAAATATGACAATGCATGTATTGTCTTTGATTGAAATTGTGTAGATAAATGACATTGAAGCTAACCAGAGGGAAGAAAAATAAAATAAAAAAGAGATCTTTTTACCATTTCAAATATTTATCCTAGACAGAAATGAGGTTACCTTAAGATTGAATGGAAACTTTTGCTTGAGTCTCCTGCTTCTCAAACTTGTCTCCTGAGACAAAAACTCTAACACTCTCACAATGGTCTTCTTTAAAGCTTTAGAAGAGATCTCAACAACATCACACACTGTGCTCAGATTTTTCTCCTTAGCTAAAGACTCTGGATATCTCACATTTGTCTCTTTTAAAGCTTTAGAAGAGATCTCAACAACATCACACACTGTGCTCAGATTTTTCTCTATACACCAAAGACTCGGGAGCTCTTACATTTGTCTCTAAATTTCAGAAGTGATCTCAATAAATTTACAAAGTGTGCACCAAGTCAAATGCCTCAAAATGAGCTCAAACATGTCTACCATATAATATGCATTAATAATCAAATTAGTCAAATAATAATCAAGACTGAGTCATAAGCCATTTATGTGCCTTTCAGCAAAGAAAGCTCCAGGGTTACATTTTCTGTAGATCAGTTTTGATTAAGGCATTACTATTTCAAGTACATAAACATTGTCCTATAAAAAGTAACTATCCTTATTTCTGCATAATTTCTCTCTCAATATAGCCTTTAACTCTGACTTTATGATTTCCCCCCTTTAGTTAGTGCTTTTCAAGTGCCTGACTTGATGCACACTTTGTAAAGTTGTTGAGATCTCTTCTAAAGC
>NW_015544300.1:0-127 GCF_001515605.1 Sinocyclocheilus anshuiensis | reverse complement strand
TTGGAGGAGACAAATGTGAGACCACCAGAGTCTCTAGCTAAGGAGAAAAATCTGAGCACAGTGTGTGATGTTGTTGCGATCCATTCTAAAGCTTTAAAAGAGACAAATGTGAGAGATCCAGGGTTTT
>NW_015544299.1:2187-2444 GCF_001515605.1 Sinocyclocheilus anshuiensis | reverse complement strand
TTACTTGAGTATATTTTTTCAGTACTCTTTCCACCACTGGTTATGAGGATGCGGAAGTGAAGAGGATTGACGGTGAAATCGCTAGAGAGAAAAACATGCGACCCTGCTGCTAATCCATGTTTAACAAAAAGGGGAGGAAAGACAACGATCCAGATAAGTGACTGTGCTGGTCGCTGAGGAAATACATCAACTTTCACCATGGACGAAGCGGAGTCCAGCCCGGGGTCCGTCACATGTGGTTGCCGCTCATTCGTCGG
>NW_015544299.1:1691-1982 GCF_001515605.1 Sinocyclocheilus anshuiensis | reverse complement strand
GCTAGGCCGGGGCTTCCGCTAGGCCGCTGTGTTTTTCGTTGTGAAAGCGAAACTACTTTGTTTGATCTTCCAAAGGAGGACACGACTACAAATCAGTGGTTAACTTGTATTTACCACACTGTTCCAGAACAGTTTATCCCAAATATCCAGATGTGTGCAGCACATTTTATGGAGGACTGTTTACTGATCCTGGGAGAGTAACATTAGACAAATATGCCGGCAGTTCTGACTCACGTAAGTACGTTTTCATTTAAAGGATTTGCCACTGATGATTCAAACGCGAGTTTTGGG
>NW_015544299.1:0-874 GCF_001515605.1 Sinocyclocheilus anshuiensis | reverse complement strand
TTCGGAAACACAGTGAAGTTTTCAAACAGGAGCTAGGCAGCATGGAAGGAATCAATGTGAAATTAACTGTTGAGCCGGAATGCCAGCCAAAATTCTTAAAGACCCGACCCTTGCCATATGCACTCAAACCCAAGGTAGAGGCGAGCTTAACTGAACTCGTGGAGAATAGTGTGCTTGAACCAGTAAGCGTCAGCAAGTGGGCAACACCTATTGTTCCAGTTCTAAAAAAAGATGGAGGCTTAAGAATTTGTGGGGACTTTAAAGTTACTGTAAATCCAGTGTTGTCTGCAGAACAATACCGCTTACCTCACATTATTGACCTCTTTGCGGGACTGACTGGAGGGCAAAAATTCAGTAAAATCAATCTCAACCAGGCATATCTGCAAATGCATGTTGAGGAACAGTCCAGAGAACTTCTCACTATCAACACACACAAGGGCCTATTTCGGTATAAGCATTTACCTTTCGGAATTACTTCGGCTCCATCCCTGTTTCAGTGAGCGATGGACCAGATTCTGGCAGGGCTTCCGGGAGTAGTGTTACTTAGATGACATTCTTGTGACCGGCACTGACGACGAGTCACACTTGCAGCATCTGGACGCTACCCTCAAGAGACTGAAAGAGTACGGATTAAGAGTGCGGAAGGACAAATGTGAATTTTTCCAGTCTGCAGTCGAGTATCTGGGCCATGTCATTGATGCCTCTGGTCTACATACGTCCCCATCCAAGGTTAAAGCCATAGTGGATGCTCCAGAGCCCAAAAATGTCAGCCAGCTGCGTTCTTTCCTCAGCTTGCTTAATTATTACGGGCGGTTCATTCCAAACATCGCTACCCTGCTGAAACCCCTGCACAAATTGTTGTGTCATGAAAATA
>NW_015544298.1:0-853 GCF_001515605.1 Sinocyclocheilus anshuiensis | reverse complement strand
TTTATATATATTTATATGTGTATCTTAGGGCTGGGCAAGTTAACGCATTAATTGATTAACGCCAACAATTATTTTATCGCGCGTTAATGCAGTTTCTTATTATTATGAAAGTCCGTTGCTCACTGGCTCTGACTACACAAACAGACAAACCATGGGTCACAGGAGGGGTGGAATGTTGATCAGTACTGGCTTGGGATGTGTAACACCTTATGGACATTTGTGTTTGTTTTTATTTCTTCCCACGTGTTCTTTGACCTAGTTTCTGTCTCCCCTTGATTGTGTCATTTTGGTTCAGCGACCCTTTATTAGTTGTGTTCAGTTCTCAGTTTATTGTCTGCCTCGTGTTTGCCGTTGTGTGGATTTATTAAAAAACGGTTTCATTGAAACTGCATCTCCTTCGTGCGTATATCCACTGAACTGTGACAGAAGACCGGACCTTGAAAAAGTATAACGGCGTGTTCCCCTCGTTTTTGTTTTTTGTTTTGAAACTTTTTATTTTTGTGTTCCCCTCGTTTTGTTTTCTGTTTTGAAAGATTTTATTTTCGTTATGAATGACCCGGCCTGCTTCCTCCTCATGCTGGAGCAGAGGAGCCTTTCCCTCGAGGATCATACAAGACTATTTGTGGAAATCGTCAACCTTACCCACTACCCGGACTACTGCCTCTGCACTTTCTACAAGATCAGCCTGAACGACGAGTGCAGAGCGCGGTTGTCCGGAGATGGTCCTCGGGGGAATTTCGCCGCCTTTGTGGAGTGGGTGCTGGTGTCCTGTGGATCGCCGCTGACTGTGGACATCGCGGACGATGACACCAGCCCCACTCTGGACCCAGAGCCCAGCCCACCATCACCCGTA
>NW_015544297.1:78958-95905 GCF_001515605.1 Sinocyclocheilus anshuiensis | reverse complement strand
AACATTTGACTTCACAAGTCAGAAACATCTTTCATGTTGGCAAGCATTGCTCTTAACATTGCATAAAGCAACTTTTTTTCATTGAACGAGAAGCTTTGCAGCATATGTGAGATTGTAAGTCAGAAACATCATTCATGTTGGTAAGCTTTGCTTTTAACATTGCATAAGGCAAATTTCTCTCATTGAGAGAGAAGCTTTGCTGCATATGTGTGCTTGCTTTCACTTCATTTGCCCAGAAACACTAACACAGCATTAGTGTTCATAGAAGCTCTAAACTGACAAGGCTGTGCGGTGAAGATCTAACATAGTTTTATGTGCATAGATCTTCTAACACATCAGAATCTGTCTTTCTTCATTGCAACTAAAATTTGATTTGATAAGTCAGAAACATCATTCATGTTGGCAATTGCTCTTAACAATGTATGAATCAACTTTCTCTCAGAGAGAGAAGCTTTGCAGCATATGTGGCCTTCCTTTCACTTCATTTGCACAGAAGCGCTATTAGTGTTCACAGAAGCTCTAAACTGACAAGGCTGTTCAGTGAAGACCTAACATAGCTTTATGTGCATAGAACTTCTAACACATTAGAATATGTCTTTCTTCATTGCAACTAACATTTGACTTCACAAGTCAGAAAAATCTTTCATGTTGGCAAGCTTTGCTCTTAACATTGCATAAAGCAACTTTCTCTCATTTAGAGAGTAGCTTTGCAGGATATGTAGGTATGCTTTCACTTCATTTGCTAGAAGCACTAACACAGCTTTAGTGCTCACAGAAGCTCTAAACTGACAAGGCTGTGCACTGAAGCTCTAACATAACGTTTTTTCATAGAAGTTCAAACACATTATAAACTGTCTTTCTGCATTGCAAATATCATTTAATTTCATAAGTCAGAAACATCATTCATGTTGGCAAGCTTTGCTCCTAACAATGTATAAATCAACTTTCTCTCATTTAGAGAGAAGCTTTGAAGCGTATGTGGGCTTGTTTTCATTTCGTTTGCCTAGAAGCAATAACACAGCATTACTGTTCACAGAAGCTTCAAACTGACAAGGCTGTGCAGTGAAGGTCCAATATAACTTTCTTAGCATAGAACTTCTAACACATTAGAACCTGTCTTTCTTCATTGCAACTAACTTTTGACTTCATTAGTCAGAAACATCTTTCATGTTTTCAAGCTTTGCTCTTAACATTGCATGAAGCAACTTTCTTTCATTGAGGGAGAAGCTTTGCAGCACATGCGGGCTTGCTTTCACTTCTTTTGCTAGAAGTACTAACACAGCATTATTGCTCACGGAAGCTCTAAACTGACTAAATAAGCTCTAAATTAATGCATTGAAGCTCTAATATAACTTTCTGTGCATAGAACTTCTTACACAATAAAAATTTATTTCTTCATTGCAAATAAAATTTCATTTGATAAGTCAGAAACATCATTCATGTTGGCAAGCTTTGCTCCTAACAATGTATAAATCAACTTTCTCTCATTTAGAGAGAAGCTTTGCAGCATATGTAGGTTTGCTTTCCCTTCATTTGCCCAGAAGTACTAACACAGCATTAGTGTTAACAGAAACTCTAAACTGAGAAGGATGTGCAGTGAAGCTCTAACATAACTCTCTGTGCATAGAACTTCTAAAACATTAAACATTTTATTTCTTCATTGCAAATAACATTTTATTTGATAAATCAGAAAGATCATTCATGTTGGCAAGTTTTGCTCCTAACAATGAATAAATCAACTTTCTCTCATTTAGAGAGAAGCTTTGCAGCGTATGTGGGCTTGTTTTCATTTCGTTTGCCTAGAAACACTAACACAGCATTACTGTTCACAGAAGCTTCAAACTGACAAGGCTGTGCAGTGAAGGTCCAATATAACTTTCTTAGCATAGAACTTCTAACACATTAGAACCTGTCTTTCTTCATTGCAACTAACTTTTGACTTCATTAGTCAGAAACATCTTTCATGTTTTCAAGCTTTGCTCTTAACATTGCATGAAGCAACTTTCTTTCATTGAGGGAGAAGCTTTGCAGCACATGCGGGCTTGCTTTCACTTCTTTTGCTAGAAGTACTAACACAGCATTATTGCTCACGGAAGCTCTAAACTGACTAAATAAGCTCTAAATTAATGCATTGAAGCTCTAATATAACTTTCTGTGCATAGAACTTCTTACACAATAAAAATTTATTTCTTCATTGCAAATAAAATTTCATTTGATAAGTCAGAAACATCATTCATGTTGGCAAGCTTTGCTCCTAACAATGTATAAATCAACTTTCTCTCATTTAGAGAGAAGCTTTGCAGTGTATGTGGGCTTGTTTTCATTAAGCTTTGCTCTTAACAATGTATAAATCAACTTTCTCTCATTTAGAGAGAAGCTTTGCAGTGTATGTGGGCTTGTTTTCATTTCGTTTGCCTAGAAGCACTAACACAGCATTACTGTTCACAGAAGCTCTAAACTGACAAGGCTGTGCACTGAAGCTCTAGCATAACGTTTTTTCATAGAAGTTCAAACACATTATAAACTGTCTTTCTGCATTGCAAATATCATTTAATTTCATAAGTCAGAAACATCATTCATGTTGGCAATTGCTCTTAACAATGTATGAATCAACTTTCTCTCATTGAGAGAGTAGCTTTGCAGCATATGTGGGCTTGTTTTCACTTCATTTGCCTAGAAGCACTAACACAGCATTAGTGTTCACCGAAGCTCTAAACTGACAAGGCTGTGCACTGAAGCTCTAACATAATAACTTTTTTTCATAGGATTTCAAACACATTATATACTGTCTTTCTGCATTGCAAATAACATTTCATTTCATAAGTCAGAAACATCATTCATGTTGGCAATTGCTCTTAACAATGTATGAATCAACTTTCTCTCATTTAGAGAGAAGCTTTGCAGCATATGTAGGTTTGCTTTCCCTTCATTTGCCCAGTAACTCTAACACAGCATTAGTGTTCACCGAAGCTCTAAACTGACAAGGCTGTGCAGTGAAGCTCTAACATAACTCTCTGTGCATAGAACTTCTAACACATTCAACATTTTAACACGTCTTTCCGCATTGCAAATAACATTTGACTTCATAAGTCAGAAACATCTATGTTATTTGCAATGCAGAAAGACAGTATATAATGTGTTTGAAATCCTATGAAAAAAAGTTATGTTAGAGCTTCAATGCACAGCCTTGTCAGTTCAGAGCTTCTATGAACACTAATGCTGAGTTAGTGTTTCTAGGCAAATGAAGTGAAAGCAAGCACACATATGCAGCAAAGCTTCTCGCTCAATGAAAGAAAGTTGCTTTATGCAATGTTAAGAGCAAAGCATGCCAACATGAAAGATGATTCTGACTTATGAAATGAAATATTATTTGCTATGAAGAAATAACATTCTCAATGTGTTAGAAGTGCTATGCACAGAAAGTTATATTAGAGCTTCAATGCACAGGCCTGTCAGTTTAGAGCTTCCGTGAACACTAATGCTGTATTAGTGTTTCTGGGCAAATTAAATGAAAGCAAGCACACATATGCAGCAAAGCTTCTCTCTCAATGAGAGAAATTTACCTTATGCAATGTTAAGAGCAAAGCATACCAACATGAAAAATGTTTCTGACTTATGAAATGAAATGTTATTTGCAATGCGGAAAGACAGTATATAATGTATTTGAAATTCTATGAAAAAAAGTTATGTTAGAGCTTCAAAGCACAGCCTTGTCAGTTTAGAGCTTCTGTGAACATTAATGCTCTGTTAGTGCTTCTAGGCAAATGAAGTGAAAGCAACCCCACATGTGCTCCAAAGCTTCTTGCCCAATGTGTTAGAAGTGCTATGCACAGAAAGTTATATTAGAGCTTCAATGCACAGCCTTGTCAGTTTAGAGCTTCTGTGAACACTAATGCTGTCTTAGTGTTTCTGGGCAAAAGAAGTGAAAGAAAGCACACATATGCAGCAAAACTTCTCTCTCAATGAGATAAATTTGCATTATGCAAAGTTAAGAGCAAAGCTTGGCAACAGGAATGATGTTTCTGACTTATCAAATGAAATGTTATTTGCAATGAAGAAATAAATTTTTGATTGTGTTAGAAGTTCTGTGCACAGAAAGTCATTCTCTCTCAATGAGAGAAAGTTGCTTCATGCAATGTTAAGAGCAAAGCTTGCCAACATGAAAGATGTTTCTGACTTATGGTCAAATGTTAGTTGCAATGAAGAAAGACAGGCTCTAATGTGCTAGAAGTTCTATGCTCAGAAAGTTATGTTAGAGCTTCACTGCACAGCCTTGTCAGTTTAGAGCTTCTGTGAACACTAATGCTGTGTAAGTGTTTCTTGGCAAATGAAGTGAAAGGAAGCACACATATGCAGCAAAGCTTCTCTCTCAGTGAGAGAAATTTGCCTTATGCAATGTTAAGAGCAAAGCTCACCAACATGAAAGATGTTTCTGACTTATGAAATCAAATGTAATTTAGAATACAGAAAAACAGTTTTTAATGTGTTAGAAATTCTATGCACAGAAAGTAATTTTAGAGCTTCCATGCACAGACTATGCAGACTACAAGAGCTTCAGTGAACACTGAAGCTTCTGTGAGCACTAATGCTGTGTTAGTGCTTCTAGGCAAATTAATTGAACGCAAGCCCACATTTGCTGCAAAGCTTCTCTCTAAATGAGAAAAAGTTGATTTATACATTGTTAGGAGCAAAGCTTGCCAACATGAATGATGTTTCTGACTTATCAAATGAAATGCTATTTGCAATGAAGAAATACATTTTTTATTGTGTTAGAAGTTCTATGCACAGAAAGTTATATTAGAGCTTCAATGCACAGCCTTGCCAGTTTAGAGCTTCTGTGAACACAAATGCTCTGTTAGTGTTTCTGGGCAAATTAAGTGAAAGCAAGCACACATATGCAGCAAAGCTTATCTCTCAATGAGAGAAAGTTGATTTAAGCAATACTAAGAGCAAAGCTTGCCAACATGAAAGATGTTTCTGACTTATGAAGTCAAATGTTATTTGCAATGAAGAAATACAATTTTTATTGTGTTAGAAGTTCTCTGCACAGAAAGTTATATTAGAGCTTCAATGCACAGCCTTGTCAGTTTAGAGCTTCTGTGAACACTAATGCTGTCTTAGTGTTTCTGGGCAAAAGAAGTGAAAGAAAGCACACATATGCAGCAAAACTTCTCTCTCAATGAGATAAATTTGCATTATGCAAAGTTAAGAGCAAAGCTTGGCAACAGGAATGATGTTTCTGACTTATCAAATGAAATGTTATTTGCAATGAAGAAATAAATTTTTGATTGTGTTAGAAGTTCTGTGCACAGAAAGTCATTCTCTCTCAATGAGAGAAAGTTGCTTCATGCAATGTTAAGAGCAAAGCTTGCCAACATGAAAGATGTTTCTGACTTATGAAGTCTAATGTTAGTTGAAATGAAGAAAAACAGGTTAGAAGATGTGTTAGAAGTTCTATGCTCAGAAAGTTATGCTAGAGCTTCACTGCAGAGCCTTGTCAGTTTAGAGCTTCTGTGAACACTAATGCTGTGTAAGTATTTCTGGGCAAATGAAGTGAAAGCAAGCACACATATGCAGCAAAGCTTCTCTCTCAATGAGAGAAATTTGCCTTATGCAATGTTAAGAGCAAAGCTCACCAACATGAATGATGTTTCTGACTTATGAAATCAAATGTAATTTGCAATACAGAAAAACAGTTTTTAATGTGTTAGAAATTCTATGCACAGAAAGTAATGTTAGAGCTTCCATGCACTATGCAGACTACAAGAGCTTCAGTAACACTGAAGCTTCTGTGAACACTAATGCCGTGTTAGTGCTTCAGGGCAAATGAAGTGAAAGCAAGCCCACATATGCTGCAAAGCTTCTCTCTCAATGACAGAAAGTTGATTTATACATTGTTAAGGGCGGCAGTTGCATTTGCTACCTTAAGCCTTGCAGAATTTACGAGGCTAAGATGTTGATCAGCATCCAAGCCAGATATTGGTTGATCCAAGTGCAACTGTGAGCAACATTCAGCAAAGCACAAGTTGAAATTTGTGCTAAACTGTGGAGAGTAGAAATGAGAAAGGTTTACAGGTGTATTAGAAAAATTTGAGAGATCTGCTAGAGACAGTGAGAATAATATAGGCTTATGGTCAGAGATTATAAAATCTGAGAGCATAATATCAGTCACATGTGTGCCGCAAGAATGTGGAGATTTCAGGTCTAGCAGATAGTCTTTTCTCCAACGATTCCACAGATTGGTCATGAGTCTGTTTCTGTATCTCTACCTCCGTGTCATCTCTTCCTTACTCACAATGGTATGATCATGGTCTGCTGGGAATGGCTTTGACTTCAGTGAAGTTAGTCATTCACCAACCAGGAAGTGTGCAGGTTTCAGTGGCTGTGGTTGGTCAACCTCATTGTGGACAAAAGTAAGGGTTCTGGAATTCAGTGTGGCTTCTACTTCTTTGAGGAGTGTAGACATTTCTTCAAAAGTGAGCAATGCTATTCCTAGTACCTTTCTCAGGCATGTCTTTGCAGACCTCACTAGCCTCTCTCAAAATCCGCCCCACCAGGCCACCCAGACAGCAACATAGTGTTGGCCCAGATTCGGCCCACATATGGCCTGCGTGATGTGGGCCGGATCTGGGCCGACACTGCATGCTGTCTGGGCACTCAATCTATGATGAAGCATCAGGTGATGCCCTTCCCTGAGAAGTATTCCAGCAGTTGTGGATATTTGATGGCTTGCCACAGCTCACTGAGGATTTGATTTGCTCTTTGGAAAGTTTTGGCATTGTCTGAATAAATTACCTTGCACAGTCCTCTTCTGGAAACAAATTGCTTAAGTGCTAACAGGAAACTTTCTGTTGACTGACTTGGAACCAGGTCCAATGCACTGCTCTAGTGACTGCACATGTGAACAGAGCAGCATAAGACTTGAATAGCACACAAACATTCTTCACGTATAGCCGACCTTCAAAGTCTATGCCAGTCACTTCGAATAGAGGGGTCTCTGTTATTGTCTTGTGGGAGTGGAGCAGTGTCCTGTTGTGCGGGCATTGCTTTAAATCTTTTGCAAACTGTACATTTTGACAGGATACTTTTTACAAGTTGTCTGCCTTGCAAAATCCAGTGTCTACTTCTGATTTGTACAAGAATGTCTCTCAGAGCAGAATGCATGGTAACTTCATGGTTGTACTGAACCAGCAGCTCACAATATCTGCCTTTGCTAGGTAGAATCCATGGATGTTTTTCTCTGTAACTGAAGTCGGATTGTTGCAGTCTGCCTCCAACACAGAGTAATTCATCAGCATCAAGGAAAGGTTTCAAATCTCTGATTTTTGAATCTGAGTTCAGGGTTTTACCAAACTGATCTCATGACTAATGCTGCAAACTTGTCACTTTGGTCCAGTACTTCTCATCCTCAAACATTTCTTCAGCAGTCAACTCACGTCGTCTCTTTGAGCTGGAACTTGCATTGTGCACGAACCTCTTAATCCAAGCAGTGACCCATAATACTTTCTTCAGTTTACGGTACTTCAGTAAATCTAGCACAGGTTCCTTTCCATTTTGGTCGCTGCTGCTGAGTTGCACACTGATCTGCTGAACTTGTTAGCTCATTACTCACATCTTCATCACTCTGATCTTTGTTACTCTCCTCAGACAGATTTGGTGTAGTCAGAAATGGGGGTCCTTTCCACCACACTTCGCTTTCCTTCAGGTTAGCTACAGTCTGACCTCTGGTAGGGAGATCTGCTGGATTGGCCTTGCCTTTACAGTGAGACCACATTGCAGGGTTGGTTAAGGACTGTATTTCAGCTACTCTGTTTGACACAAACTGTTTCCATTTGTGAGATGGACTGCGAATCCACTGTAGCACTATCATTGAATATGTCCACAGGTGAACCTGTCGTAGCTCTATATTTAGAGGCTTTAGCAATTGTTCCCTAGTCTCCCTCCAATCACTGCTCCCATCAACTCAAGATGTGGCAGGGACATCTTCTTTAGAGGGGCTATCCTGTACTTTGAAGTGACGAAGCATGTAGTCTTTGTTCCATCATCTGCCTCTTGTAGCAGGTGTGCAACTGTACTGTAAGCTTTCTCACTTGCGTCACAGAACACTCGAAGTTGTTGTGCATCATGCTTGTGCTCAGATTTTATTCCATACCAGTGAGGGATGACTATGTGGTGGATCTGTGGAAGTTTTGAACACCATCTTTGCCATTCTTGTGCAAGATCTGTAGGCAGCTCCTCATCCCAGCCAAGGCCTTGTATCCGCATTTCTTGAAAAAGGCATTTCACATGCACAGTGAAAGGGGTTAGAAAGCCTATTGGGTCTAATATTCCAGCAGAGAGTTTCATAACGTTCCTTTTGGTGTTTTCTCTTTTTGCTACAGCGTCCGGCAATGCAGTCAGATCAAAGATTAAGTCATCTGTATCACTCCTCCACACGAAGCCTAGCACCTTCAGCACAGCTCCTTGTGTCTCTGTCTCTGGTGGAAGTTTATTCATCGTTGTTTTCCATTTGTCCTTCAACTCTGGACAGTTCGTTGTCCATTTGCAAAGGTCCATGCCAGCTGTGGATATAGACTGTCTGGCATTGGCAGTCATGGAGAAGGCATTCTCAACGTCACTTGCACTTGAAATGATGTCATCCACATAAAGTGATTCCTTTATTATCTTTACTAACTCAGGAAGTTGGGCTTTATTTGTCTTCAAATGTTTTCTCACTGTAGCTGTGAGGAGAAATGGGGTGGGGGAGATTCCAAACACCACCGTCGTCATCCATAGCACACGGAACTTCTCACCTGTGTCTTCATGATGTGGTGCAGCGAGCCAGAGGAAACGCACCGTATCTCGGTCCTTCTCAGCAAGAGAAATCTGAAAGAAAGCCTTTTTGATATCTGCTGTAAATGCAATCACATGCAGTCTGAATTTTATTAATATACTGAGCAGATCTGGATTCAGGTTAGGACCAATAAGCAGACAGTCATTAAGTGATGGAGAGCCAGTGTCATGTGATGAGGCATCAAACACTACTCTTGAGTTTTGTTGTTACCTTCTCTTCGTGGAGAACAGCATGATGAGGCATACAGTATTTCACAGAAGTCGGAGATGACTTCTCCACTGCATCTTCGACAATGCCCTGCTCAAGGTAATCATTCACAACTTCATTATATCGGTGACACAGCACTACATCTTACTGCAACTTTCTCTTAAGGCCTTCAAATCGTTTCCTTGCGATTCTGTAGTTGTCTGGTTGTTCTGGCTTGTCAGGTCGCCACGGCAGCTCAACTTCATATCTTCTCAGCACTTAAGACTAAAATGGCACTTTGAGAAGCTTGATAAATACGGGCCCAGATTCAGATAACTAGTTCATTAGGAGAGAGCTTGATGCATGCACTGTGTTCTGATTGACAGGGTCCCTGCAGTGTTCACTGCTCCCTACTCCCTGAGCATGGGAATTCTCTTAAAGTTGACTTCACTTCGGATCATTCATTCACAGATGAAGACTGTCTGCAGTATCTTCACACACAGATGAAACTTACTAGAGAGGTGTGAAGTGTTACAATTTAAATTCATGTCTCACACACTTTAATGCCCTTTGAATGGATCATAAACACTCCCTTCAAACTGAAATCATACAAAATATGCAGAGCGGTGGGTCGAGAGGACTGGAATTGAGAACCACTAAAATACATGATCAACTGGCTGAGATCAAGCTATATTGTGTTTATTGTTTTATCTGGCAGATATATCAGTACCACTTTGTCATATGATGTGGGTTAGTTTTATAAAATTATCTTTTGTATGATTTTGCAGAGTACCAGCTTGTTAAAAATGAGAACTTGCCCCACAAATTCTATGCATGACTGGACCACCACCTACATCGTTTGATGACAATTTTCCAGCAAAAAGTAACCAAGACTGGCAAGACAGCAGTCACCATGGCTAATCTGTTGAAAGTCAATGACAGATGGGTATGTCGTGTGTCATATTTGGCAAAATATGCATTACATACTATATGCAAATTGTGATTTTCCTTGTGATTTTCTCAGTTTTCATGTTCACAGCAACTGCATGATGTTAACCCATGGTGTACTACTGTAATCAGAGCTCTTCTGGTTTCACTGTGTGACAAAGACTTGGGGTTCTTTAAAACCTCCCTAGTTATTCTTCATACATTGTTTTCACAATGAGGCATCCCTAATGCAAAATAAATATCTAAAATGCATTTGAAATACATGTATTTCATGCTAAGTATGTTGAAAATGAATTTACACTTTTATTTACTTAATACAAATACCCTGCAATTGTACTTTTAGCATACTAAACTGGTTTGATGGTTGATGGTTCGGGGCAGATAGGAGGTTCAGAGGATGGCAGAAGACAGGGCATATCACTATAAAAATCCAAATAGAAGTTTATTAAGTCCTCAGTGTCCTGGGGACGCTCACCCTCAGCGGTGGTGCAGTTCTGTTGCAGCTGAATAACATGAGCAAAAAGCAGCAGTCTACAGAACACTTAGGCCTACAAGAGGGCTTTCTTCCAAGCCCTGACACTCCCTTGCGCAGTAAAGTGGTACTGAGCGCGTGCTCAGTTGCCTACTCTCGCATCCGATCTGACGGGTCAGGCTCTGGCTTCGGGGCGATCTTTGGCTCTGTCGCTCTCTCAGGCGATGGCTCTGGCTCTCCATCAGCAGTGGGCTCAGGCTTTTGCTCGGCACAGCGGGCTGATGGTGGGCTGGGCTCTGGGTCCGGAGGTATTCTGGATCGGTGAAGGACACTCTCCAGACACCAGATAATCGCCTCCCTCCAGTTAAGTACCGTGGTGTCTAGGAGGTCAACAAGATGATGGCAATTCACCCCGATCCAGAACAGAGACTTCAGGCACTCGTCGTCAAAAGGGCAGGTGACGGCAAGACGATAAAAACTGAGGGCAAACGAAACAATATCGTGGGTCAGGAGAGAATTTCGCTGCCCATTCCATTCTTTTTGTCCGGTATTCTGTCACCACACGGTGTGTGGAATGAGGTAGGATGATGATGAAGACAAATAAGTTCAATAATATTTAATAATTCCACAACAAGAGTAATCCAAACAGGGCAGGAACACACACACAAGGTAATGTATACACAATACCGGACGAAGACAAAATAAACAGACTTGAACTTAAGTAGATGGGCAAATGAGGGTAATTAATAGGACACAGGTGAACAGAATGACACAATCAGACACAAGGGAAAACTAGGTCACGGGCACATGAGGGAAGAAAACACAACACAAAGTCCAGGGGTGTGACAGTATCATGAGCTGTGTACCAAACTGAAGTGCGTGGACTCCGGAGTGCGCATTTGAAGTGCGATTGCGTCACAGCGGCACAACGAAGGCTGTCCCAAACTGAAGTGTGTGGACTCCGAAGTGCACATTTGAAGTGCGATTGCATCACAGCATCACGACGTAAGCTGTCCCAATTCAGAATGCACCCTCCGAAGACCGCATTCCAAGGCCGATTGCGTCACCGCAGCGCGACGAAGGCTGACATATTTCGAAAGCGACTTCAAATGCACCCTCCATTTCCCAGGAAAATGAAGTGCACGTCTGATGACAACGGTGTTTATATTCAAAGAACAGGGCGGGGTTTGTCAACCGCCATAAAACATCAAACGAAGAAGAAGAAGAACAGGGCAGGTGAGAGTTCTGTGGGGGAATTCACATTGAAATGTAAGCATTGTGTTTTGATTTACTCAAATACCTAGCGAAAGTGTTAAAAGCCAGGGTTGTTTTTAAACACAAAGGCCACAAACAATAAGACAACCACTATATAAGGCAATAGTCTTTCCCTTTGTTGTGTTTTTGTATTACTGTCATTCAAGAAATGTCTACAAATATTTTAACCAAACTTTAGCACTTCAGTATTTTGTATGCATGTCCTGCTGTGTCATATTTTCTAATGTTAAGATTGCAAACCTGTCTTTATATTTTTCATAAGTGTTTCCATTTTCTCTTGTTTTAGTACTATTCTCGAGAAAATGAGCCTGCTGGGGAAATACTTAAAAAATACTAAGTAAGCAAGTTAATACACACATTTTTGCTGAAATTCATTGTGCTGTTGTTGTTAACAGGCATGGTTTATTTGTTATGCCTTGGCCCTTAGGATTGCAAGTGTCCTGGGACAGGTGAAGGAGTGAGTGGAAGCTGGTGGAGCTACTCAGGGAGGACATCAAACTCCAGAGAGAGACAGAGGAGAGAAGAGCAAGGAGAGAATGGAGAGACTGTTTTCTCCTCTTGAGAGAATGCTTAACAAATACATTATTTATTAGCCATTCTCTATTAGGCAAGAGAAAGCAGTGGAAAAAATGGGTACATTACAGTTTTTCAATATCTTTTTTTAAATGTCATATTGTCAGTGAAACAACCTAATTTATGTGGTTTATTTTTGTGATGTAAGTTAAAAATGAAATAAGTTGTATACATTATTCATTTTTGTAGTGTAATTTATTTGTAAATGAGCCTGAGTACTTTCTGTACAATTTGTATTTTTGTTTTGCATATTCACATATGTAAATAAAAGAAGTAATTATGTACATTGTTAATTTTTGTAATGCAGCTTATAATTTCTTCACAAAACATTATTCTATACATTTATTTTTTTTGTCCTGTACATATATTTTTTAGCTACTGTTTTGTTATTAGTTTAAGTATTTGCTATTGACTGTTCAAATGCGGAGTTTTGCGCATCCTGTGTGTGTTTGTGTGTGAGAGAGAGAGAGAGAGACAGGGTCACATCACTTAATATGTTTATTTTTTTGTCTTGTAAATATTTTTTTTTACACATTAAAACAAATTGTTCTGTACTTTTTACAACTATTTACAACATAGCTTAGGTTTAACATCGGAAAAAAACAAATTTTGAGCCCAGCCCTGCCTCCATGTGTTCTGGGGTCTTCAGGAGGTGAATCTCTTCCTGCTCAGCCGGACTGTTAAAAAAAACTGTTAAAAACCTGTCCAGCACTGGCACATTCAGCTTTATCCTGCAGTGCAGGGGTCTGGTCTGATTTAAGAAAAGAAGGAAAAGATAAATTGTTTAGGGCTATGACAATGTAATTAGTAAAAGAAATATTGAGGTACTTTAGTAAACTACTTTTAGTAACTACTAACACCACATTGAGGAAAAACTACTAATCATATTTATAACCTTAGCTAAAAGGATTGTTCAGCCAAAAATGAAAATTCCAAACCTGGAACAACTTAAGGGTGTGTCACGAATCCGGTCTGTGGCTTTCCGTCCGATTGCCACCAGAGGTCGCCTTCTGATTATATTGACTCTCACACTACACAGACTTTCACATGTCATCACGAACTACATTTCCCATACTCCATTTCACTGATTACGTTTACACCTGCAGCCGATTACACCCACTGTAAGAATCAGTCTCAAACAACCATTCACTGCCGAGTATTGTAAGTGCATATCGCTACACTAGCTGATAGCTACTTTACGGAGCCTGCTCTAGTTTTCATAGTCTAGTCATTGTCATAGTCTTGCCTTGCCTGCTTTCCCATGTTTGGATTCTTGCCTGAGTATTTTGGATTACCCTTTCGTCTTGTCTTTTGGATTATGTTTGCACCTTACCTGGACTATTGCTCGTGTTCCTCGGATTACCCCTCTTGTCAAGCCCATTGGATTACGTTCACCATCGATCGACCCACGCCTGCTTAATGCATTACTCTTGTGTCTTGCCTGTGCCATATCTGTTTGCTGGTGTTCGACCCTGCCTGTATCTGACCATGTCTTCTAATAAAGCTTTGCAAATGGATCCGCACGTCTCACGTCTCGTTCGCCCCGTAACAGAATACTCGGCCACACAAGGATCCAGCAGCTGTTCAAGTGGACACTGGTCAGGTATGAACACAGGAAGAATATTATTAGCCCTTAAACAAGGCCCACGATTGTTAGAGAATCATATTCGAGAATTTGTAGCCATCGCTCACTATTAAAATTTATCGGACATTATTTTGATAGAGTTTTTCTGTGATGGCATTAACCAACCTCTAAAGTCTAAGCTTAGACGCGAGGCTCCGCGTTTGTCACTCAGCCAATTTTTGGATTATTCTTTGTTGACTGTTGGCTCTCTGTTCACTGTGGGTGTCGCGGAGGAGGAACGCGACAACGCATCTATGCCTGTAATGGTGGCTACGTAGTGTAGTCAAACACAAACTCCGGGACATTCAAGTGTACTGATCACTACTCCGGTGATTCAACCCGCTCGTGAAATGGCGGCCACACCGGAGTGCGCTCCCATAATGGCAGCGACAGCGGTGGCCATTCGCAAAATGGCAGCCACAACAACACCCCGTCATGTCACTCCCTGTGTCAAGTCAAGCCACCGCTGATCTTCATGAGTCAAGTCACGTCACAGATGATCTTCACGAGCCAAGTCACATCACAGATGATCTTCATGAGTCAAGTTATGTCACCACTGATCTTCATGAGTTAAGTCAAGTCACAGATGATCGTCATGAGTCAAGTCAAGTCACAGTTGATCGTCATGAGTCAAGTCAAGTCACAGCTGATCTTCCTGAGTCAAGTCAAGTCACAGCTGATCTTAATGAGTCAAGTCAAGTCACAGCTTCCATTCCTGGGTCAAGTCAAGTCACAGCTGATCTTCCTGATTCAAGTCAAGTCACAGCTGATCTTTCTGATTCAAGTTAAGTCACAGCTGATCTCCATGAGTCAAGTCAAGTCACAGCTGATCTTAATGAGTCAAGTCAAGTCACAGCTTCCATTCCTGGGTCAAGTCAAGTCACAGCTGATCTTCCTGATTCAAGTCAAGTCAAAGCTGATCTTTCTGATTCAAGTCAAGTCACAGCTGATCTTCATGAGTCAAGTCACGTCTCAGCTGATCTTCCAGAGTCACGTCACGTCTCAACTGTTCATCCAGAGTCACGTCACGTCTCAGCTGATCATCCAGAGTCACATCACATCGCAGCTGATCATCCAAAGTCTTGTCACGCACTGTCTGTTGCACCCAGATTATCAAGGTCAGTGCTTCGGTATCCCAGTGTGATGGATGCACCGCTGTTGTCTGCACGTGCCGCTGGTATCCCCAAACCCACTCACTCTGGCCTTCCTGTTCCTGAACTTATTCCCCTGTCTGAAGCGCTTCCCATGATGGGGATTGCTTTTTGGTGTGTTTGGGCTGCATACACCACCACAGAACCTCCTGAGATGGCGGCGCCCACTATGGTGTCTCCAGAGGTGGTGGCTGAGGCTGCAGAACCTCCAGAGGCAGCGGCGCTCGCTTCGGCTCCTGGTATGGTGGTGGCACCCAGCAATACACTTTCAGCCTGTCATGTCACGGTCGAAGGAACCGTTGCTGAACTCTGTGCCTGTCTTGTTAAGGAGAATATTCATGACCTTTCCCTGTTTCCTGATGGTACGGCTGTAGAACCTCCAGAGGTGTCAGTGGTATCCACTTATAAACTCTCGCCCTGTTCTGTTCTGGCCAGGGAGGCCATCTGTGATCCCTCTGCCTGTTCTGTTCCAGCAAAGGAGGCCGTCTGTGAACTCTCTACCTGCCCTGTTCCGGCCAAGGAGGCCGTCTGTGAACTCTTGTCTTGTTCTAAACCCATCATGAAGGTCAATTATAGACTTTTGTCCTGTTCCGATCCAGCCGAGGAGGCTGCCTATGAACTCTCAGCCCTGTCTGTCACAGCCAAGGATGCTGTCTGTGAATTTCCTGACTGTTGGGTTGCGGCTGCAAGGGCCATTCTGGAACTCTCAATCCAACCTGTCGCGGCTACTAAAGCCATAATTGAACTTTCTGTCAGTCCTGTTTCAGTCGATGAATTTAATCCTGAGCTATCTGAGTGTCCAGTTTCGACCAATAAGCCTGATAATGAGCCATCTGTCTGTTCTATTTCAAACGATATGACTGATTACGAACTTCCTGTCAGCCTAATGTCTGTCAATGAGCTATCTGTCTGTCCAGTTTCAACTTATGAGTCTGAGTTTGAATTGTCTGCCTGTTTATTGTTACTTACTGAAATGTTTACCAGTCCAGTTTCAGTCAATGCACCTGGTTTTGATCTGTCTGACGGTCCACTGCTCCCAAGTCTAATTCTGAACCATTTGTCTTACCAGTCTTATTCCATGAGTCTAAAAGTGAACTGTCTGTCTGTACAGCCACTCTCAAGGAAACCAACACCGAGTGTGCGGCCCTGTCTGTTACAGCCCAAAAACCCGCCTTTGAAACCTTAAACTTGCCTGTCATGAGCCCAGAAATTATAAATACACTCCATGTCTGTCCCGTTAACCCTGTCACTGCCATTGAGACCATTCATGAACTGTCTGCTTGTTCTGCTTCCCCATATGTGTATGAACTGTCTGCCTTGCCAGTCCCAGTCAGTAAGCCTGTTTTTGAACTGTCTGCCCGCTCAGTGGTCACCAGAGAAACGATTGATGAACTTCTTATGTCCTTTGCCTCGGTTCCTGAGACTGTGAATGCACTGTCTGTGTCGTCTGTTTCTGCTCTCCCTAGATCACAGTCTCTGCCATGATCTCCTGATCAGTCTGGCTCTTCGTGGTGGTCTTCTGCTCCGTCTGCTCCTCCGTGGTGGTCTTCTGCTCCATCTGCTCCTCCATGGTGATCTTCTGCTCTGTCTGCTCCTCCGTGGTGGTCTCCTGCTCCGTCTGCTCCGGCCTGGTGGTCCTTTGCTCCTCCGTGGTGGCCTTCGGCTCCATCTGCCCTGCCGTGGTGGTCTTCTGTCCTGCTCTGGTGGTCTTCTGCTCCACCATGGCTTCCTGTTTCGCCGGCTCCGTCCTGGTTCCCTGCTCTACCAGTCTCCCTGCCTCAGTCCCCGGTCTCTTCACTTCCAAGTGGACCTGGCCCTCCGTCCCTCCCCCTGTTCCTTCTCCGCTCCACTGCCCTCCTGGATTATATTGAGTTAGGAGCATCTG
>NW_015544297.1:66837-78890 GCF_001515605.1 Sinocyclocheilus anshuiensis | reverse complement strand
TTGCACAGCTCGTGCAAATATACCCATGCTGCTGTCACGAATCCGGTCCGGATTCTTCCGTCTGCTCGTCACCAGAGGTCGCCTTCTGATTATATTGACTCTCACACTACACACACTTCCACATGTAACCATGGACTACATTTCCCATACTCCATTTCACTGATTACGTTTACACCTGCAGCCAATTACACCCACTATAAGAATCAGTCTCAAACAACCATTCACTGCTGAGTATTGTAAGCGCATATCGCTACCCTAACTGATAGCTACTTCATGGAGCCTGCTCTAGTTTTCATAGTCTAGTCTATATATAATAATATACTAATATAGCACTTGCATATTATTGCTCTTTTGTTGGTTTTGATTGCTTCTATTGTCCTTATTTGTTTTAAAACAAACCCCAAATCAAATAAATAAGTAACACAAATAAAATAAATCTCTTCACATAAACAAAATAAGGCATTGTCTGTGCTCTTTCCATTTAAAATTAGAGGCAACCGTTGTCCTCATTTGTAAGTCGCTTTGGATAAAAGCGTCTGCTAAATAACAAAATTTAAATATAATGTGAATGTAAATAAGAAAACTAAATTTTAAAACAAGCCCCAAATCAAATAAATAAGTAACACAAATAAAATAAATCTCTTCATATAAAAAAATAAGGCTTTGTCTGTGCTCTTTCCTTTTAAAATTATAGGCACCCTGCATTTTAATCATGATCCAAACAAAGATGCTGCATACATGCAGCATGAGCAGTTTTTAATCTAAATTAGATTTGTATAATTTCGAAATTTGAAGCAAAAACAGAATGGTTTGAACTATACATAAAAAATATCTACATGAAAGCTGAGCTGAATGAGACGCAGATTCACTCTCTGCCAGCAGGTGGCGCTTAAAGCGTTTCCTTGATTTCCGCTGTAAACAAAGCAGCGCTGCACTTATGAACTTTAATATGCATTATACAGAGGCAAGATGAAAAGAAAAAATACCATCTAAACTTTTCTAAAGACAGTAAGTTCCCCTCAGCTCCTACACCTAAATGAATCGCGATTGGTTTAGCATCTCAACCGATTTGAATCGTCACATATTTGAATCGATTTCCAACTGGCTCGCAGTTAATCGTTACATCCTTAGTCTAGTCATTGTCATAGTCTTGCCTTGCCTGCTTTCCCGTGTTTGGATTCTTGCCTGAGTATTTTTGATTACCCTTTCGTCTTGTCTTTTGGATTATGTTTGCACCTTGCCTGGTCTATTGCTCGTGTTCCTCGGATTACCCCTCTTGATAAGCCCATTGGATTACATTCGCCATCGATCGACCCACGCCTGTTTAACGGGTTACTCTTGTGTCTTGCCTGTGCCATATCTGTTTGCTGGTGTTCGACCCTGCTTGTATCTGACCATGTCTTCTAATAAAGCTTTGCAAATGGATCCGCACGTCTCACGTCTCATTCGCCCCATAACAGGTGAGTAAATGATTACAGAATTTTCATTTTTGGCTTAACTATCCTTTAAGTAAAAGTATTATCTTGCATACTGTAATATACATAAGGTATTGAGAGTAAAAGTAAAGGTATACAGTATTGTTCTGAAAAAATAATTTGTCAGGATGGTTTTGCATTAATATTACTGCTGTACTGCTGTATATGTTGCATTTTACTTCTGAATATGTTCAAAGTTATTACATTTAAAGTTGCCTACTTCATATACTTTTGGGTAGTTTAATCTACAACAATGCATCATGTTATGCATAGTTTTGTAGTGCTGCTGTCCTGTGAGGAAAAAAAAGAAAACGTAGTACTTCATATTTGTTCGAGTATACTTAACGAATGTACTTCCTTACAATCCACCTCTGATTATTTTGAAAATGAAAGTATCAACATTTTGTCAGAATATTAACACATTTTTGCTAACTATATCAAAGGCTGCATCTGAAGGACTCGGACCGGTCAAACAGAGCACTGTTCAGCTGTCACAGCTGCCGCTGAACATTAAGCTGTACAATGATCTGTTTTTTTATTCACAGT
The DNA here is from genome assembly GCF_001515605.1 of Sinocyclocheilus anshuiensis. Taxonomy (NCBI): domain Eukaryota; kingdom Metazoa; phylum Chordata; class Actinopteri; order Cypriniformes; family Cyprinidae; genus Sinocyclocheilus; species Sinocyclocheilus anshuiensis. The sequence goes on along the minus strand of NW_015544297.1, from coordinate 76,869 downwards.
TTTATTTTTGCTAACCTGTCTACATATGATCACCATGGTCAAGACAATAAACTATATAAAATCGCACCTTTGTAAGATATCAGTCAGCATTCGAACTGCTATGTGTGTGTGTATTTTGTACGTTTTCATATGTATCATTACTTTATTTCAAGTAAGCTCCAAGCCAATTCCTGCATTTAAAGTTGTAATCCGACAAAGGACGCAGCAAACCAGTGTAACTTACCTGGCCTTGGTCTTGGCTAAGCCTGAGGTACATCACCGTCTCCTCCATTATGGCGTAAAACATAAAAACAAAAATGAGCAGTTCTGGCCCCACCTATCCTGGCAGGATTGTCCTCTTGTCAGCTCTCCTCTCGCACCATTGCTATGCGACAGAGCACTAATCGGGAACCTCTGGTGTAGCAATTAGGAAATTCTGTGAAGTCGGAGCATCTCACGCACTTCGGAGGGCCCTTCGTGCACTTCGGAGGCCTGGCCTTCAAAGTCTGTGGCCTTCGAAGTGTGCACACTCAACTTTGGGACACAGCTGTGGTGTGTATGTGTCCTGTCCTGGCCACATGACTGAGTGCTCGAATGAACGCAAGGGATTCAAATAGTAGTCCATTTATTCTAAGCAAGTACAAGCAGCTCTTAAAAATATGAACACAAATACAGTCATTTTTTCCTCAGGTGCTTTGTATTTGTTGTCATTGTACGCTACTTAGCATGTCCTAAAACATGGTGGCGAGTGACTACCCAAACTGCAATGCACATTGACGTAGATTCCCATTCTCTGTTAGCCGCCTCGCCCCATGCTGAAGCTTGTTGGCCAGTTAGATAATTTCAGTGTCCAGACCTGCTAATGAAAGACACATAATTCGTAAATTCACTTAAAAGTGGATTTAGAACTTCATGTTTTTAATTTGTTACTTATTTTTTGTAGTTTTTGTTTTAACCATGTTATTCACAACATGGATTCTATTTTTGGAATGCTTCATTTATACGACTGTGTGTCTGAAATTATATACATATCTTAATTCATATTTCATATTACAGATATGATCCTTGGGCACTTATTGTGTGCTTTGCATAATATTGAAATAGTTTAATTTGAGTATTATTTTGCATGCCTTATGTGTGTAAGTCCGTGAATACTTTGAACTTTATTTTTTACATACAGCTTGTTATTACTGTTTAAATCACAAACAGTAACCGTGTCAATGTTTGCATTTTTTTCTGATTTCAAATAAGATGGTGGACTGAAGTGCTAGTTGTGTAGAAAGATCCATCATTCCCATCATACCATTACACTACTATATACCGTATATCTTGCTTAAAGGCACAATATGTAATTTTTTGCCACTAGAGGGCCCGTATACAAAACAAACAAAGAAACAAAGGCGTAGTTAGATGACGCCGTGACTGAGAGTGGTATCATGGGAGTTGTCGTCTTCATCCCCACAGCCGAAGCAATCCGATGGGACTCGGGCAGAAATCATGTTCATGGATGAGCTAATGTATTAAAAATGTATTAACATCGTAGTATGAAGCAGGGTGAGGCTGAAAGCCGTCAAAGCGAAACGAGGCCGCTGAACGAGCGCGACACACGGCTCGAAAGCAGCGATGCTTTTATTATGCCACAGTCGACCGCTACCGCCTCCTTCCAGAAAGCAGCGGAAGTAAGCAGCGCTGTTTTATCATACTAGATACATTTGAACGTTCTGTTATAATGCTACTCTGTGCGGTCGTCACCTGTCTAATAAAACGCATAACACAATAAAGCGTCTTTGGTGTTTCCATGTTTTCTACAAAACAAAACCGGAAATCGAGGGTGTATGACATCATTGGCAGACGACAGAATGACATTATAGACACGGTCCGTGTCACTAGTTAAAATTGCTTATTTCTCTGGATTTAAACATTCTTCGAAACATTTGAGATAATGTAAGTACACAAGTCAGCAAAATTTATAAAGCTGTTCTAGTGGTTTTTGGATACTTTAATAAAAAAAATCTTACATATTGTGCCTATAATATATCATATGATGTGGGTTAGTTTTACAAAATTATCTTTTGTATGATTTTGCAGAGTACCAGCTTGTTAAAAATGAGAACTTGCCCCACAAATTCTCTGCATGACTGGACCATCACCTACATCGTTTGATGACAATTTTCCAGCAAAACGTAATTAAGACTGGCAAGACAGCAGTCACCATGGCTAATCTGTTGAAAGTCCATGACAGATGGGTATGTTGTGTGTCATATTTGGCAAAATATGCATTACATACTGTATGCAAATTGTGATTTTCCTTGTGATTTTCTCAGTTTTCATGTTCACAGTAACTGCATGATGTTAACTCATATTTGAAATCATCAATGAAATCTGACAACAACTGTATCATAAATATTGTTTATTTGCTCAAATAGCGTTATAAAAAAGTGTATTATTCAGGCTAGACCAGCCAGTGCGCGTGTGCAGACCTAGGCGCACGTCTCAGAACGCTGACTGTTTCTATAGCAACCGGGACTTCTAATATGTATACATGCCCCATTCGACCGCTTCAGATACGTTGATGCATCTGCCATTTTGGAACGGTAAACTTGACGTCATTCACCATAATAATCAATGAGTATTCAAAGATATACAAGCGTATAACTTGCTGTTGTAGAGGCACACATTCAACGCGCTTAAAGGTTCGCAGACTGTTCCAAAAATGGTGGATGGCTTATGTATCGCGGCCCATAGAAACAGTCGCTAATGAGGAATCTACGTATATATATATAGATTGGATCTTTTACTCAGAAGGCGGGGTTTGTTTCATACAGCGGACATACTGAGTGTTGCATTTTTTCTGCCATTCAAAACTATACAAGTGACACGTCTTGGATATTCTATAGTTTTTGAAATAGCTACTTCACATGATTCCACGTGACTTAGAATTCAAACTGTGCTTAAGCAATGATACGTTTCTCATAACACCAGAGAGTCTTAAGCATATTGATGATAATCAACGACTGCAACAGTATGTTTCCAATAACAAACAGAAGCCTGTTCAACAGCATGTTTGCTAAAACACAACTAGCCTTAACAACGAAAATGGTCCCAGTGATAAACATAAAATCCTGGTAAACAGTAGTTCCCTTTCATGGGAACTTCAAACTGCGTCCTCTAGCGGTCGTTAAAGGAATCTATTTCTGATTCCAAGCCTTGAGCTCTACCCCGGGCCCAGGAGTCTGGCCCTAACAGGTAAGTATTTTGGGGTATGTAGCCTAGCCTTTGGCTGTAGGGAATAACATCACTGACAGCCATCTAACGTCCCTGGGGCAACTCCCATAGCAATATGGTAGAGTTGGTACTTAGTGTTCGCCATAGTTCTGGCATGCACTCCCCTCAGTATGGTGGCGTGGGTATACCGTTCCCCATAGCGACCCCTAGAGGACGCAGTTCGAAGTTCCCATGAAAGGGAACGTCTCAGGTTACTTATGTAACAATGGTTCCCTGAGTAGGGAACGAGACACTGTGTCCTCTATGTTTCTTGCCATGCTGCGGATGCAAGCTTCAGACGAAGAAGTGAATGATGTGTGCTCCCGGCGCCTATTTATACTATAGTCGCACCGGTAGTGACGTCATGGCTGTCGCCGGGCAACGAGTTGGTGTTTTTTCAATGTATGCTTCAGACACGGGTCACGACGAGGCGTTCCCCATAGCGACCCCTAGAGGATGCAGTGTCTCGTTCCCTACTTAGGGAACCATGGTTACATAAGTAACCTGAGACGGTTTCAAATAGTGACTAAATAGTTTTTAAGCAACAACAGTTTCCAAAAAAGCTATGGCCAACAAGATCAGAAGACTATAGCGACAGCATGTACTGAGCAATTAAAAGCTTAACAACAAGCGTGTTGCCAATACCTGATAACTTTAGCATGAGTATGAAAAAGAAACTTGGCTTAGCTTCATGAAGACACGTTTGGATGAATGGAGAGTGAAGTATGTATATCCACATCTGTTGAGGATGCTTGATCTTCTTGATGTACAACTATTTCATGCAGGGAGGTCCGATCTCGACTGAATTGATCTTAAGTCACATCCAAATGAAACTGCTTATACTGGTCAATGCAGCGAATCGTGTGTTCAAAACACGACCGGAATCTGAAGTGAAATCTGTATGGTCAGCATCCTTTAAATACGTTTGAAAGCTGTCCTGAGTCAGAGTTTTTGATGAACTAGAAGACTGTTAAGCAAGTATCTGTGCAACGGATTAGCGTTTTGAAGCTGTCTTGAACCGAACTAGGAGCAAGTGTTTGTGCGACAGAACTGAGAACTGTCTCAAAGTTTGTTTGAGCGACAGACTAAACTGTTTTAGTGTGTGTCTGTGCGACAGAACTCAAGGCTGACTAAGCTCATGTCTGTGCGACAGACTATGGCAAGTGTGAGTACAGATGAACTTATGGCACTTTTCCACTGCGTGGTACAACTTGGCTCGGTTTGCATTTACACTGCAGTTTAGTACCGCTTTAGAGTGGGCGGAATTATTCACATGTCATTATAGTTGTGCCACCTCTACTGCCGTGACTCCTGAAAAACATTTTCGTTCCGCATCGCTCCATCAAGCTCTCGCTGAATCCGCTCCTCAGCTATCAATGAGAGGAACGTCTGTACTTCCTCAACAGACCACGAAACAGCCATTTTTTGGTTGTTAAAAAAAGGTGTGCTCGTTCAAAATAGTTGATTTAAATCTAGTGGGTCTGTTGTGTCTCGTGTCACAAGTTCAACAACGCAGGTAGTGACGATTCTCTCCGGCCAATCAGTGATAAGCAGAGTTTACACGTCACGTTTTGGTAATGGTACGGTTTGATTGGAACCTCAAATGAGGTGGTACTGAAAAAGTACCAGGTACCAGGTACTGTACCCAGTGGAAAACCTCTCAAAAGTGAACCGAACCATACCGTGCCGTACCATGGAAAAGCACCATTATATATCATATTAATTGTAGTGGGAGGAGTTACGAACAACTGATAGTCAGCTGATGCTGCACTCATGCTGTGTTCTGCCTGAACTATGCTTGAGCTCCATTCGTCGCTCAAACTAGATTTAGTGATTCATGTTACATTGACCCAATAATTATTATCATGTTCTAACGGGTTTTAGGTTTATTCATAATATTTCTTTTTTAATTTGATGAACCCAAAGGATACATTGAGGATGAAATGTTTTTTTTTTTTTTTTTTACAGGCAAAGGTTTTTGCAGCTCTCAAGTTATTTAAGTTGGTATTTGAAAATGCAAATCTCTCCAAAAATCTTTTTGTTTTGATATTAAATCTTTGTCTTTTTAATGTTACTTGGAAACAAAAGGTTTTAAGAAATGTGTACATTTTATAGGAGGTATGTTTACTGCAATTGTCAGATGTTGGTTTTAATAAAAAATAAAGTAGGCTGTTGGTACAAAATGGTATTACATGTGTTGTGTGTTTGTTTGTAAGTGACGATATATTTTGATACATTTATAGAATTTATACATTCAGATTTAACTTGGGTGAGTAAAGAAAATTATTAATTTGAGTTGCAACAACTCAAAAATAAGTTAATTAACTAAAGGTTTAATGTTAATTGCTATCAAAATGTTTGCGTTAGGTTACTCAGTACATCAAGTTAAGTGTAATTAACATGTAAGAGTTCAATAAACTCAAAATATAATAGTTCTGTTTTCTTAAAATTAGCTTTTTCAAACGTAAGTATAAAAGCAAGTTATCAAATTTCTTAAAGCTAAGAATCACTCTTACTCTCCCAGTGATTTAAGACAGCTCAAGGACGTTTCATTCCTGCCCACATGTAGAGATTGAATATTCAAGTTGCTTATTCGTTTTCTATCCCTGAACGTAAAAATGAAAAAAATTATAATTTTTTTTTTTATTTGAACAAATGAAAAATGAAAAATTTGCCTTTTTTAAATTTTTCATATTTCAATATTAAATAAAAAAACGATTGGACGGAAGATACCCTGGTCGTCCGTGTACCTTCGTATAATTATTTTTTTAATGTAATATTGAATCTGAAAAATGTAAAAAATAAAAAACGGCACATTTTTCATTGTTAATTTATTCAAACAAAACGAGAAATCAAGAATTTGGCTTCATTTTTTCGTTTTTACGTTAAGGGACAGAAAACGAATAAACAACGTGAATATTCGATCTCTATATGTGGGCGGGAATGAAATGCCCCTCTCCGCTGATTGGTCAACCAAACATTACAACATAATAATAGTCCTAAAAAACATAATAAGAGTCCTCCGCTTCTACGAATTCTTAACGTGTTTATTTCTACTACATTTTCTCTTTCTCTTCATCAACCAGCCAGGGCCGGGTTTCCCGATAACGATTGATCTTAGCGCTTAAGAGCATTTTCTACGAGTCATTTTACGATCGTTCGTTATTGTTTCACGTGCGTTTCCCCAAAATGCACTTAACGCAATCGCACGTAGCCATGCTTTAAGGTCTACTTAGGAGTCACTATCCATTTGTCAAGTGCTGAAATGTCACCTTATGGAATGGCTCGTAATTGTAGTACACGCTCGTTTATTGAAATGTTAACCTAATGCTGCGTTCCAGACAACTCGGATATAATAACTATAATACAATGTTATTATAATACAATATTATTATATTATATTATACTTTACATAACAATATATATATATATATTATAGTACTACATATAATATAGAGACGTTATTTTCGGGTCCAATATGGTTTTCGTGCAAGTCAGCAAGTCAGCAAGTCATTGACTGATCCCCCCCCCCAGTCTTTGAAGCATATTTCCTACACTATTTCTTTTATTCATTTCTTTTTTTTTTGTTCAGTCATTTAATTTATATGTGTATTTCAATTTTTTCTGCCCCTTTTAATGAGTTCATTTATATATTCATTTAAAAAAACAACAACAACAGCAACAACAACAACAAAAAACGAGTAATTAAGTGAACAATAAAGTACAATCAAATCCTTATATTATAATCACATTGGATTTTCAAGTGCTACTTAAGTTACGATGCTTTTGGGAAACAGACCGTTATATTAAGATCAGGCCTACGATCGTTTTTACGAACTTCTTAGGCTTACGAAGCTTTTGGATTGTAGCTTCAAAAGCTTCAAAACGATTGTAGGACTGATCTTAATATTATGGTCTGTTTCCCAAAAGCATCGTAACTTAAGGAGCACTTGAAAATCACTGTAGATTTACGAGTGCTCTGGAGTAATCGTAAAGCCCTAAGTGCAGACAGATTTATGCAGTTACCTGCAGGACAATCGGCAGATTACACCTTTAAGTTTATTCAAGTGCAATGTGATTATAATACAAGGATATGATTGTACTTTTGTCAGGGAGTCTCTGTCGTCAGTCGCCAGCTCTGGAGTCCATGTCCCAGAATCCTCCCCGGCTTACACCTGTTTTCAGTCACGATCACTACTCACACCAGATCACCTGCACCTGCCATCTCCAATCAAGCCACCTTCAAGACCACGCTCCTCACAGTCACTCATCGTCCGGTCTACTGTTCACTACTCTGAACCTTACCAGACCCTCTTTATGCTATTTACCTGTTTATCCTTACCTCTAGTTCCCCCGAAGATCTCCATCCGTTGTTCTCCTCCGCTCCTGGATCCCGAACCCTCTGCGCACCTACAAAGGAACCATACATCAGGACATAGCTAAGACTCATAGAACTGTCATTCGTATTGGATACTCACCAGTCATTGCTCCAGTCATTCTGCCATTATCATACCTGTCAATAAACCTGCCATTCATTCACTAACCTGTTGTCTCCGGCTTGATCTGACAACTTTATTGTACACTTTATTACTCGTTTTTTAAAATTAATTAATTTATAAATGAAATAATTAAAAAACATCTAAATTAAATGACTCTCGCACTACACAAACTGTTGCATGTCATCCCGGATATATAACACTCACTCAAATCCCTTTCAGGCTGCTGAGTATTGTATGCGCATATCGCTAGTTGTGATAGCTACGTTACGGAGCCTACTTGAAGTTTCATAGTTTTAGCCTAGTCTTGCCGTGTCTGTTTCCTCGTGTACTGATCTTTGCCTCTGCACTTTGGATTACCTCTCTCGTCTTGCCCTGTTCGGATACTGTTTGCCTCTGCTTGGACCTTTGCTTTGTACCTGGATTATCTCTCCAGTCTCGCCCTATCCTGAGTCAAGTCAAGTCACAGCTGATCTTCATGAGTCAAGTCAACTCACAGCTGATCTTCCTGAGTCAAGTCTAGTCACAGCTGATCTTCATGAGGCAAGTCTAGTCACAGCTGATCGTCATGAGTCGAGTCAAGTCACAGTTGATCTTCATGAGTCGAGTCAAGTCACAGTTGATCGTCATGAGGCAAGTCAAGTCATAGTTGATCGTCATGAGTCAATACTCGGCTACACAAGGATCCAGCGGCTTCTCGGATGGACATTGGCCAGGTATGGATGTGGCAAGAATATTCTTAGCCCTTCATCACAGCTGATCATCCAGAGTCACGTCACATCACAGCTGGTCATCCAGAGTCCGGATACTTCCTGTCTCCTGCACCCAGAAGTCCGAGGTCAGTTCGTCTGTATCCCAGACTGGCATCCAGCGTGGAGGACCCATCGCTGTTGTCGGCACGTGCAGCTGGTATCCCTAAACCAGCACTCTTAAGCCCTCCAGTTCCTGAACTATTTCCCCTGTCTGTAGCTCTTCCCACATTGGGGATCGCTTTATGGTGTATTTGGGCTGTGTACACCACCACTGAAACTTTAGAGATGGCGGCGGCCACTGTGATGTATCCCGAGGTGGCGGCTGATGCTGCAGATCCTTCCGAGGTAGTGGTGCACGCTGCCATGTTCCCCGAGGCAATGGCACCCACTGTAGCTTCTCCAGAGGTGGCGGCCCATGCTACAGAACCTCCCGAGGTGGCGGTGCTCGCTTCAGCTCCTTGCGCGGTGGTGGCGCCATCTATGAACTCGCTACCTGTCCTGTCACGGCTATGAAGGCCACCTGTGAACTCTCTGACAGTCCTGTAATGGCTAAGGAGACCGTCTGTGAACTCTCTGCCTGTCCTGTCACGGCTATGGAGGCCGTCTGCGAATCCTCGTCCTGTCCTGTCACGGCTATGGAGGCCGTCTGTGAACTCTCAGTCTGTCTTGAAACGGCTATGGAAGCCATCTGTGAACTCTAAGTCTGTCCTGTAATGGCTACAGAGGCCGCTTTTGAACTTTTGTCCTGCTCTGAACTGGTCATGGAAACCCTAAATTAACTTTCTGTAGGCCCTGCTAACCCTGTCGTTGCCAAAGAGACCATTAGTGAACCGTCTGTCTATTCAGTTTCTGTCAATGTGTCTGATTTTGAACTGTCTGTCTTGCCTGTTTCTGTCAAGGAATCTAAACCTGACCTGTCTGTCTGTCTAAATGCTTCTGTTGTGTCTGAGTTTGAGCCATCTGTCAGTCCATCTTCAATCACTGAACTGTCTGACAATCTAGTTTCAATTAATGCACCTTGAACTGTCTGCCAGTCCACAACCCCCACATGTACCTAATTCTGAATTATCAGTCTGTCTTGTTTCCCGCAATGAGCCTGATGTTAACTCTACTGTCTGTTCCGATCCCACCGTCAATACCAATTTAGTACTTTCAATCTATGAACATGTTTTTTGCCCCATTAGTCCAGTCACGATCCCAGAAACCTTACCTGAACTCCCTGTAGGCTCTAGTAGTCTTGTCACAGCCCAAAAATCCTCCTTTGAACTCTTAGCTCTATCTGTCATGAACTCAAGGACTATAAATGCACTCCGTGTCTGCCCCTGAAACCATGAATGCACTGCCTGCATTGTCTGTCTCTGTTTTCCCTAGGCCCCAGTCTCTGCCATGGGTCCCGGCTCCGTCTGCTCTGCCATGGTGGTTCTCTGCTCCGCCGTGGTGGTCTACTGTCTGGCTCTGGTGGTCCTCTGCTCCGCCGTGGTGGTCTACTGTCTGGCTCTGGTGGTCCTCTGCTCCGCCGTGGTGGTCTACTGTCTGGCTCT
>NW_015544297.1:64346-66786 GCF_001515605.1 Sinocyclocheilus anshuiensis | reverse complement strand
ATGATAAAACTTTCATGGACTTCTACATTAACTGTTCCCTCCTGGTGGAATGACCTGCCCAGCTCAATCCAAGCAGCTTAATATTTTCAAGAAACGTCTGAAAACACATCTCTTTCATCTTCATTTGACCCTCTAACTCTAGCACTCTCTATTCTAATGCTACTTCTAATTTTATCTATGTCACAAATCCGGTCTATGAGCTTCAGTTCACTCACCACCAGAGGTCACCCTTCCATTACATTGACTCTCGCACTACACAAACTGTTGCATGTCATCCCAGACTACATATCCCATCATCCACAGCATTGATTGCACACAGCTGTAACCAATCACACATTCACTATATAACACTCACTCAGATCCCTTTCAAACTGCCGAGTATTGTATGCGCATATCGCTAGTTGTGATAGCTATGTTACGGAACCTACTTGAAGTTTCATAGTCTTAGCCTAGTCTTGCCTCGTCTGTTTCCTCGTGTACTGATCTTTGCCTGTGCACTTTGGATTACCTCTCTCGTCTTGCCCTGTTCGGATACTGTTTGCCCCTGCCTGGACCTTTGCTTTGTACCTTGATTATCTCTCTAGTCTCGCCCTATTGGATTATGTTCGTCGTCGATTGACCCTCACTGTTTACCGGAATGCCCATGCCTTGTCTCTTACATACCTGTTTGCCAATGTTTGATTTATGCCTGTTTCTGACCACGTCTCCAGAACAAAGTTTTGCAGATGGATCCGCACGTCTCATGTCTCGTCAGCCCCGTAACACTCTCTCTCTCTATATATAAAGTATATTATTTATTATGTAAAGTATAATATTATACACTATACCATAATATAATATAATATAATTGTTATTACAGTATATCCAAGTTATCTAGAACGCAGCATTAGGCTAACATTTCAATAAACGAGCCTGTACTACAATTACGAGCCATTCTATTAGGTGACATTTGAGCACTCGACAAATGAATAGCGACTCCTAAGTAGCACTTAAAGCACGGCTATGTGTGATTGCATTTAGTGCATTTTTGGGAAACGCCTTGTACCTGGATTATCCCTCTTGCCTTGCCATCAATATACCTGTTTGCCATTGTCTGACCTATGCCTGTTTTTGACCACGTCTCTTGTGAATAAAGCCTTGCAGATGGATCCGCACGCTTCCTGTGTTCCCTCCGTTACAGCGCGCTGCAGTGTGTCGCACAGCTTTGTCAGACAGATTTTGATAGGTGGATACTATAATAAAAAAGGCCGTGTGCCAAAGGACCAAAAGGCTCTGCATCGGTACGGTTTGTGTCAAGCCATTCGTTAATCTGGCTGTTTGATGAAGAGAAAGAGATCAAATGTAGTAGAAATAAACATGTTAAGAATCCATAGAAGCGGAGGGGTCTTATTATGTTTTTAAGGACTATTATTATGTTGTAATGCTTGGTTGACCAATCAGCAGAGAGCGGCGTTTCCTTCTCGCCCACATGTAGAGATCAAATATTCAAGTTGTTTATTCATTTTCTGTCCCTGAATGTAAAAATGAAAAATTAAGCCGAATTCTTGATTTTTCGTTTTTTTTTTTTTAACAATATTAAATTTTAATTTCAATATTAAATCAAAAGACGAATGATCGAATTATACACAGATTGTACACAGCGGTCTTTGTAACCCTTTGCAGTTCTTTGTTCAATTCGCAGCATCAAAATGAACCAAATGAAAAGTTGGCTTCAAACTTTCATTTTCAATTTCTTTGGAGCAATTTACAAATGGATAATTGTCTCTCATTTTAATTTTCAATTTTACGAGTTACGAATCTGATTTTTGAAGTAACATAAAAAATTACTCATTATTCTGATTTTTGTTCTTCTGAATTTTCTATTCATCAAAGAAACCTGAAAAAAAATCTATTCAGCTGCTTTTGCTTTTGTTTTTTAACTAACATAAAAAAATTACTCATTATTTTGATTTTCCACTTCTCTGTTTTGCGCTCCCGGTCGGACCGTACCAGTGGGGGGAGCGGGGGTGTATGTGGATGTATTTACACAGAGCGCTTTATGTAGGCTATAATACATCAATCTAAAACACGGCGCTCAAGTTCAAAGAAATTCAGCTTCTAAAAACAAGTCTCTAGACCTTGCGGTTTAAAAAAAAAAAACTTCCACTGACCTGTCTCGCGACCAAAACACTATCTGTGTGAACCCAGCATTCTAATAGTTGTAGCGGGTTTGTTTATGGTCCGACAAATACAAATGAATGGGCCGCATATGTTTTTTTGTTTTTTGTTTTTTACTTTGTGCTACGTCATCGCCCCCTCATCAGTGCTGCGCTGGCGCCGGCTCACTGCAAAAAAATGCTTTTCTAGCTTAGATCTTTTGTCTTGTTTCCAGGTAAAATATCTAAAAATTCTTAAATCAAGAAGGATTGTCTAGACAAGTAAAAATTATTGTCTTGTTTTT
>NW_015544297.1:54021-63757 GCF_001515605.1 Sinocyclocheilus anshuiensis | reverse complement strand
AACCACTATCTGTGTGAACCCAGTATTCTAATAGTAGCCGGCAGGTTTGGTTACGGTCCGACAAATACGTGAATGGGCCACATATGTTTGTTTTTTTTTACTTTGTGCTACATCATCGCCTCCTTTCGTTACCTCAGCCGCCCCCTCATCAGTGCTGCGCTGGCGCTGACTCTGAGGACACGAATATTGAGGAAACAATGGATGGTTTTCACGCTAAAGTAAAGTAAAAGACCGCTTCTTAAACCAGAGAAGGTGAACGTGGTGGGGGTGGGGAGCACTGTCACCGGCAGCAAGTTTAGTTTTACTTTTCTTTTTGTTTTCATTTTGAAAAGCTTATCTTTACCTCACGTTATGCTATGGAGGCTTTTTTATTATTTATTTATTTTACAAATTGTTCTTTTTTGATTCTTCGGTGTTTGCTAAACATTCTGTAATTTATTAGTCATTATGTAATACAGCATGTGATGTATGCCATGCCTCATCTTATTCGTTTTTGTTAATTAATCCCATGTTGTAGCAAAAAAAAAAAAAAAAAAACGTGCTCATGCGACCAACTGAAAAAGTTAGTCACAAAAGAGTGACCAGTGGGAATAATGAGTCTGGAGCCCTGAATTGCCCAGTTCCCCCTGTCAATCGTCTAGCACCCCCTCAGCACCTGCGTTCAAAATTCTCTGGCGCCGCCCCTGCCCAACCTGTATCCCGAAGCTCTCAACGTCCCAGTCATCATCTTTCTACCGTACACAGGGCCGCAAACAGTAACTGCAGGTCGAACGACTGCATCCACACCATCTCTCCCTAGCCGTGCGTAATCAAAATGATGAATGTTCCTCGATGCGCAGAATTTAGAAATGGAGGAAATACTGGAGACTCTCCGAGTCCATATTGCTGCTGTAGGACCTCTTGAACTCGTTTGCATGTGTATCCCAGCCCCTCTACTAACCTGCGGATTACACTTTCGTAATCATCAAGCACGCTCCACTCACACATCTTCCAGAAAATCTGTGGTTGTTAACGTGCAGTCACACAGTTAATGGAGGTCTGATGATAAATTATTGCATGGTCAGACGTGCCAATGCATAGGCATAGGGCCTATACATACAGCGCTCTGGGTAAATCCACATCCCCACCCTGGTACGGTCCAACTGGGAGCGCAAAACAGAGAAGTGGAAAATCAGAATAATGAGTAATTTTTTTATGTTAGTTCAAAAATCCGATTCGGGCGCAACAACCCAAACTTGTAAAATTGAAAATTAAAATGAGAGACAATTATCAGTTTGTAAATTGCTCCAAAGAAACTGAAAATTAAAGTTTGAAGCCAACTTTTAATTTGGTTCATTTTGATGGTGCGAATTGAACAAAGAACTGCAAAGGGTTACACGGACCGTCCGTGTACTTTTGCGTCGATTCGTTTTTTGTTTTATAACCCAGAAATGAAATACAGAAAATGCGGTTTATTCTTTAAAGGTTAAAACACTGATGAATAGAATAAGCAGACACAAAATAACTGTAAACTGGGCAAGTTCTACGGGAGTGCTAGAGGGAAGGAAACGAAAGCAATAGAAGGTCAGTTAAAGCAAAGACAAGGGAATTTTGTTAAAGCTAGAAATAGGATACTGGCGAAACATATTTTCCAAATGCTCCAGTGTGCAGGCAATTGTGTTTGAACCCTGGAGGCTTCTATTTTCAACGTCATTTGTAGCACTGATCAATAGCCAATCACTGACATTTTCTGTTGATTTCCTGAGTGGCCATGCTTTTAAGTCAGTATCAACTCCAAGCCACAGATTTGTTCAGTTCTGCACGCTTGGGAGTCTCTCATTATAATAAACAAAGTGTAACATGATGTAAATAAGAGATTCATTGTGCAGTGTAGATTATCATTGATTTTTGTGAGATCGCAATAAACTGAAGTTAATGACAGCTTTATAATTATTATAGGGAGCGCAGAGCGCTCTGCGCACTTTCTTGGCTAATTAATTCAGAATTTGATAAAGTTTTGTTTTTCATGATGCTATTGGACCAGTGACAGCTGCACGCTGCAAAGTTTCGGGAGTGGCATCCGCATATAGCCTAAATGCGGCATTTAGGCTATGCGGATGCCACTATCAATGAACAGGGCAAAAATATTTCAAAATATGTAGGCTATACGGCTAGAGCACCCTTACTGATTTCAGAAGTGCCCTCAGTAATTTAATTCAGGAACCTGGCCTGCCTGTATCTGGAGATTATAACTATGTATATTTCTATATATATATATATACAGTATATACCCCATATGGTAAAGCCGTGTGTAGTGCTCTAACACGATGTAGCCTATGTGCTTTGAGCGACCATGCATGGTCCTCTCCGATACCATACCTAGACACCACACAAAATTATGACAAATTTATATCCCAATATATAATATCATGATGATAAATTTCCCAGGATTCTGTCTATTTTAAAAATCATATTTGTATTACGTCTCTGCATTGTTCCAAAGACGGCTCTAGTTCTCAACTGAACGTGCGGAAGAAGCATTACTAAATTTGGTCAAAGAAAATTTGTTAAAATCAATATTTTTCTATAGCCTATTAATTTTTGCATTTTTCAAATGTTTATTAAAAGTGCAAAAACTCATTAACAAAAACCTGAAAAGAAGTCAATATTTTCCTTTTTTTGGGCAACATTTTCTGTGTACAGTTCTATTTTCAATTTTGGTTTTCAGCATAGCATTTAAAAAAACAATATCCATTCTTTTTAAATTTTTTTCGTCATGGTTAAAAAATGAAAAATGAATGGACACAAAAGTACACGGACTGATGAGTGCAGTCTCTTTAGAATAACATTATGTATTTTTTTTTATTACAAAAACTAATTAGGTGTGTCCAGTGCACTGTAACTAATAATATTATATTGAGTTATATTTCATTTTATTTACTAAAATTCAATCAGTCGATTCGTCTTTTTCAAGGAGTGATTGCTATTCAGTCATAGGAGTCAGACTGCGCTGTTGGCACTTTAGATATCTATACAGGTGGCTCTGTCTGATTTGATTCACGTAAACTTTCAAAAGAGTAATTTGTTTGTGAATCAAACTACACTGAGCACGCTGTTGTTAAATTACACCCACAAAGACAAAGTAATACTTGCGATTTGAATTAAAAAATATTATTTATTTTGTTGAAAGACTAACATGGGGGAGCTCCGAAATGGAAAAAGCACTGTACGTAAGAGAAAGCTGTAAAATGTAAGTGCAACTTTTTAAATTGTTTTGAATGTATCATCTGTCTGCTGCACTAGAGCAGGCTCACTTTTGTAGAGTGAATGAAAACTATAAAAAGCCTATATAATGAGATTAAAATAGTGCTTAGCATTTTATTACAGTGGGGATCATTATCATCAAACATGTACATGCATAAATTTAATCTGAAGGCACTGTTTGGAATCTGACACAAAGTTTTTTTTTTTTTTTTTAAATAAATAATTTGAACTACATTTGAACTACATTTATCAAACATATGTGTCAGACTTTTGTCCTGTCTTGTGTTTTGTTTTGTTCCCCATGTGCCTTCCTTGCCCTAGTTTCTCCCTCTATGTCCTTATTTGGTTAGTTTCCTGCTTCCTGTTCTCGTTTAGTTCTCATCATTAGTTTATTAGTCCCCAGCCGTGTGTCATTAATTATCTAGTTTGCTCCTCGTTTAGTTCTAGTATTTAAGCCTTGTGTTTCCCTGTCTTTAGCGTCCGGTCTTGAATGTCATTCTGTGTTTCCATCGTTCCCTATGTGTTTGGATCAATAAAGTCTGTGTTATTTGAAGAGTTCCTCGCCTCCTCGTTCCCTGCTCCAGAGAAACGTGACAGAAGACCGGACCCAAACAAGATGTCTACGGCTGAAGACAGGCTTTGGTGTCTGCGGCAGGGTGGTCGGGAGTTGGAGAGGTATGTAGAGGAGTTCCTAGAGCTCTCTAACCAGGTGAGCTGGTTCGATTGTGCTCTCGGTGTCTGTTTTCGGCTGGGGCTGGATGATGACGTAATCCGCTGCGATCTTCCCATGTATAGTTTTCCCCTGATCGAGCTGGTTAATCATGTCCTGTATATAAATGGAGTTAATCTGGAGGTTGAAAAAGTTTGAAGCGATCATCATCCAGTCCCTCCCGAAAACCACCGCGCCTCACCAGCTCACCCCTCGTCAGGACCCTCCTCATACCCATCCAAATGTTCCGACCACCCATCTCCTCCCAACACCGTCTCTGTCCTCAGCCCAGAAATGCTGGCCGTTCCTCAGTCAAGTCCGCCGGCCATTCATGTGGCAAGCCAGCCGGTCGTTCATGTGGCAAGCCCGCTGGTGGTTCCTCAGTCAAGCCGGCTCCTGGTTCCTAGTATGGCCCACGGAGGGCTCCTGTTCCCCAGTTAAGCCCAGGAAGGGCTCCTGATTCCTCGTATAGCCCACGGAGGGCTCTTGTTCCCCAGGTAAGCCCTGGAAGGGCTCCTGATCCCCAGTTAGGCCCCGGAAGGGCTCCTGGTTCCTAGTATGGCCCACGGACGGCTCCTGTTCCCCAGTTAAGCCCAGGAAGGGCTCCTGATCCCCAGTTAAGCCCAGGGAGGGCTCCTGATCCCCAGTTAAGCCCAGGGAGGGCTCCTGATCCCCAGTTAAGCCCAGGGAGAGCTCCTGATTCCTCGTATAGCCCACGGAGGGCTCCTGTTCCTCAGGTAAGCCCAGGAAGGGCTCCTTATCCCCAGTTAAGCCCAGGGAGGGCTCCAGATTCCTCGTATAACCCACAGAGGGCTCCTGTTACCCAGTTAAGCCCAGGAAGGGCCCTTGATTCCCCGTGTAGCCCAGGAAGGGCTCCTGATCCCCAGTTAAGCCCAGGGAGGGCTTCAGATCCCCAGTTAAGCCCAGGGAGGGCTCCTGATTCCTCATATAGCCCACGGAGGGCTCCTGTTCCCCAGTTAAGCCCAGAAAGGGCCCCTGATCCCCTGTTTAGCCCAGGAAGTGCTCCTGATCCCCCGTTAAGCCCAGGAAATGCTCCTGATCCCCATTTAGGCCCAGGGAGGGCTCCTGATTCCTCTTTTGGCCCAGGGAGGGCTCCTGATCCCCCGTTTAGCCCAGGGAGGGCTCCAGTTCCCGAGTATAGCCCACGGAGGGCTCTAGTTCCCGAGTTTAGCCCAGTGAGGGTTCCTGTCCCCATGCTTAGCCCAAGGAGGGCTCCAGTCCCTGAATCCCCTCCAGAGTACCCTCAAGTGCCCATTATAAACTCCTCCAGAGCGCCCCCCAGGATTTCTAGTTTTCCCCAAGAAAATCTTTTTTGGGGGGCCATATACCCGTGGCCGAGCCAGCTAAGGCCACGGAAGATCCACCATGGCCTCCCGAGGCTCCTGATCCGCCATGGCCTCCCAAGTCTCCTGATCCGCCATGGCCTCCCGAGCTCCCTGTACCGCCATGGCCTCCCAAGCTGCCTACACCGCCATGGCCTCCCGAACTGCCAGATCCGCCATGGGTCCCGGAACGGGCGCCACCCTGGAGGCCTTCCGTCTGGTAACCCTGCTCCTGGAGGCCTCCAGAGCGCCCACGCCCCCTCCCCGTTGGATGTTGCATGGCGCGGGACGCGCCTTCCGTTAGGGGTTAGTAATTGTCAGACTTTTGTCCTGTCTTGTCTTGTGTTTTGTTTTGTTCCCCATGTGCCTTCCTTACCCTAGTTTCTCCCTCTATGTCCTTATTTGGTTAGTTTTGTGTTTCCTGTTCTCGTTTAGTTCTCATAATTAGTTTATTAGTCCCCAGCCGTGTGTCATTAATTATCTAGTTTACTCCTCGTTTAGTTATAGTATTTAAGCCCTGTGTTTCCCTGTCTTTAGCGTCCGGTCTTGAATGTCATTCTGTGTTTCCATCGTTCCCTATGTGTTTGGATCAATAAAGTCTGTGTCATTTGAAGAGTTCCTCGCCTCCTCGTTCCATGCTACAGAGAAACGTGACAATATGTGCTGACTCTGGGTCGGGTCCTAGTGATTGTAAAAACTATAATGCTTAAGCTTTAATAATTGCCTTACAATATATATTTAAAAGCATATTCCTTTATTTCAAAGCTGCAATTCAGAGAAACTGTCATGGCAAATGGAGGTCAAGGGGACCACAAAGAGGTGGCTCTAACTGGCAGCAGATTGAGAGGGCAGAGACACACTCTGTGAATTTAAATCCAGATTAAAGCCCCATCTCTTTATCAAGGCATACACCTACCACACCATCACATTTCTACAATTCAGATCCCTGGCCTACAGGATTGTTATGATGCACCAGTTAGGGCAGAGGTCTTCAACACTGCTCCTGGGGACCCACTGTCCTGCAAAGTTTATTTCCAACCTTCTTCAGCACAACTGCCTGTGCATTTTCAAGCAATCTTGAGGAGCTTGATTAGCTGATTATGGTGTGTTTGATTAGGGTTGTAGCTAAACTCTGTAGGACAGTGGATCCCCATGAACAGGGTTGAAGTCCTAGGAGTTAGGGTAACCAGAACTGACAACACTTCACATAACACCTGATGTAAAATGGCATCTATTTTTACATTAGTTACTTATGTACTGTCTCACTCTTATCCCAAGGTTATCATAGTCAGCTGGATCCAGTCTGTATCCAGATCAGATGGTGAACTTGTGCCTAGGAATGACCACAACGCATCCCTGAATGTCAGCGGAGACCATGACAATTAGACAAGCCCTAGAGATGGATCCCCTGCAAAGACCTCATTCCCACGACAACCAACGACATACTGTAGATCCTCTGCAAAGACTACAAGAACCAGACATGTCCTCTGCACAGACCCTCATGGCCAGCATCACCTGCTGGCATGATGTTTCCCGATCTTCCTGCAGAAGGAGTTGGATGAAATTTTGTGAATGATGTCAATACACAATCTGATTTGGCAAGAGAAGAACTGGTTTCCTGACTGATCCTGGTTTTGAGTTTGTGTTCCTTGTTACTGTTGCTTGGTTGCGGAAACGTAATATTCAGCAATATTATTGACTTAACTACACTGACACCATTAGATATGAACTGAACTGGCCTGGATGATGACATCACTGTTTTCGGCATGTTTTTTTTATTTTTTTATTTTTTTTTAATAATACAGTAAATATACAGTAATTTAGTATTTTGTGGTTTAATTAAAAGTTTGTTGTGATGTTTGTATTGTAGTGTATTTGGTCATTGCTAATGTATATTTATATTAAAGCATATTTGGTCATTTCATAATAAAAGTCCTTAATATCGTTGATGTTAATCATTAATGGTTAATGATTAATGGAAGTGCATTAGCATGGTTCAAATCGTACTTGTATGACCGCCATCAATTCGTAGCAGTGAATGAAGAGGTATCATATCGATCACAAGTGCAGTATGGAGTACCTCAAGGCTCAGTACTAGGGCCGTTACTCTTCACGCTTTACATGTTACCCTTGGGAGATATCATCAGGAAACACGGTGTTAGCTTTCACTGTTATGCTGATGATACTCAGCTCTATATTTCTTCGCGGCCCGGCGAAACATATCAATTTGAAAAACTAGCGGAATGCATAGTCGATTTTTATATCTATATTAGAGAGGACCTCTACAGCACAGTTGCTTTGACACAATCTGTATTGTTAAAAGCACTATATAAATAAAGGTGACTTGACTTGATACACGATACTATCATCTACAGGCACAACCCTAAATTGAAGGTTGTGATGACAATTTATTTCCTTACCATAATGTATTGTCTTGAAAATTCTTTATTGTCAAATGTGTGTTGAATGTAAACTCCTATTAAGAATTTAACCATTCAATGTGAATTTATCTGAGAATATTCTTAAATAAGGATTGTGATTATTCAGTGATTGGTCCATGTGTATTTTGTCATCCAAAGTTCCATTTGTGGCACAGCAAAGTGTCGTGAATCAACTCTAAGACTGACACTTAAGATTTAGTCTTACACTTCGCTTAAATTACGACTGAGATGCTTCATAACTTTTTGTGCTTCATAAGCGCAGCTTTGAGCCAAGAAGTTTCTTACACTTAAGTCAATTCTTAGCAGCGTTCTTGAGAGTAATTCACAGAGGCTTGATAAATACAGTTCCTGGGCTTCTCAAGCGTCTCAAAGTTCCATTTTAGTATTAAGTGCTGAGAATTCATGAAATTTACTCCTACTTTCAAACTTCAGAATCACTCTTACTCTCCCAGTTATTTAAGACAGCTCGAGAGGTCTTTCAGGCGGTTAGGAGTTGCCAGGGTTACACTTTACTTGAAGGGGTGTGCATAAGACTGACATGACACCTTCATAATCATGACATGACACCTACATAATCATGACATGACACATGTCATGAATACGAAGGTTTTTTATGCATGTTTATGACAACTGTCATTAAGTGTAATTCGCTCAGTTATGTAATTTTTAATGCAAAGATGACATTGTTTGAGATGTCTTTGTTATGGGCTATGGTTAGGGGTAAGGGTAGGGGTAGGGTTAGGTTAGGGTTAGGTCAAATAATGTCATATTTGCATTAAAAATGACATAACTGAGCGAATGACACTTAATGACAGTTGTCATAAACATGCATAAAACCTCCTTCATATTCATGACATGTGTCATGTCTTGATTATGAAGGTGTCATGTCAGTCTTATGCACACCCCTTCAAGTAAAGTGTTACCGTTGCCAGTAGGGGCTTGTGATGGCGTCATATTTGCATTAAAAATGACATAACTGAGCGAATGACACTTAATGACAGTTGTCATAAACATGCATAAAACCTCCTTCATATTCATGACATGTGTCATGTCTTGATTATGAAGGTGTCATGTCAGTCTTATGCACACCCCTTCAAGTAAAGTGTTACCGTTGCCAGTAGGGGCTTGTGATGGCATTTATTATGGCCTTTAACTTGCCTTTTATAACATGTAATATTATGTTTGACTAATTCAGCAAGAAGTAGCGCTTCTTCCTCCCACCGGTTTGGTTTACTTTTTGAAATCCATGGTGGTTGATTATATCATAAAATCTAGGCTTTATATATAGGCAGGTCAGTTAACCCTTTAGGCGCCAGGGATTTTTGGAAAAATGCTGGATTTTGACATCAAGATTTCAAAAGCTTGTGGCTTGAAAGGGCCTAAAGATAGAGATCTACTGTAAATTAGAAAAATGTTGGGCATGACCGAATGTTTATGTGGGGTGCATATTATGACATCAATCCCTCTTGAATTTCATAATATTCAGGAAATAGTAGATATTGAATTGATGTTTGAACTTATTTGCATGTTTTTTTTGTCTTTTTATCCTCATTCCAAATGATCAGGAAAAGAGGAAATCAACAGTAAAACAGGAGAAAGTAGTAAATTATTACTATATTACTATACTATATAGTAGTAAAACGCATGTGAACAGTAGCCTACTTTTTGATCAGTAATATTCAGGAAATAATAGATATTGAATGGATGTTTGAACTTATTTGCATGTTTTTTTTGTCTTTTTATCCTCATTCCAAATGATCAGGAAAAGAGGAAATCAACAGTAAAACAGGAGAAAGTAGTAAATTATTACTATATTACTGTGCCATAGTAAAATGCATGTGCCTATTTTTTCATCAGTTGATCTGCTATCTGCCCAATCAGGTATCTGGGTGACACAGTTTATAGTTCTTGAGAGTATGGTCCCTCTCATTGCATGACACAGCGCACAGACCTACCCCACACTGACTGCACCGTGTACCGTGGCCACTCCCACCTCTTTG
>NW_015544297.1:52190-53800 GCF_001515605.1 Sinocyclocheilus anshuiensis | reverse complement strand
TCTCCTACCCCTGCTGCCTCTACCTCTAGCAACAGCTCTCCTATGGACACTACGACCACGTTCTCCCCTGCCACCCCCATCATCGTTGGGCAAAGCGTCGAAATGATCACTTGTTTGTGCTTCGTGAACACTCGTGCCTTGCACGGCGGCACCATTGCCCTGCAAAGATGTACCGGGAGAAGCGGCCGATCGTCATTTCCAAAAGGCAAATATTCCCCTTCAGAGTCAGAATCGGCGAATAGCATTTGTAACACATCCCCACGGTACAACTTTCTATTAGCCATTTGGCGATTTTCTCTCACAAATCTCACAATTTACTCAGAATGAACTATGAACTGAACTGCTTCGGTATCAATGACACGATAGCTCACTTGCTCTGCTATTTCCTCGAACACTTTGAATAGGAACGTGATGTAATTTTGGTCTAGAATCGAAGTACTACATGTCTGCCATCTAGTGGTAGGGAATACAAATGAGATATTACACCATATTAGGATCTACAGCCTATTTTATTAAGTATGACGTCTTGTCGCAATTTTGTGACTTTGGCGCTTAGAGGCTTAACAGCACAGCGCTTTAAAATTTGTAATTAAAACATGGTGGAAAATGTGTTTATCTTTCATTTCCAATGTGTACAGTATATCATAATGCATTCTCTTGAAAATTCTTTATTGATGAAAATTCTTTACTTCCTGATGCATTTTATCAACACATCATCATATTGCCCTAATTTCTTAATGTTAAACCATTAAGGGTTAAATAACAGTACAACCCTCTGTAATGCAGCTCTGAAATGAGTTGTATTGTGAAAGCACTACACCAAATGAGTTTTACTGGACTTAAAGGGGTCATATGATGCGATTTCAAGTTTTCCTTTTTCTTTGGAGTGTTACAAGCTGTTCGTTAATAGATAAGATCCCTAAAGTTGCAAAGAATAAAGTCTCAAACCCAAAGAGATATTCGTTATAAAAGTTAAGACTCGTCCACGCCCTCCTAAAACGCCTCATTTAAACACGCCCCCACAAGTCTACGTCACTGTGTGGGAATATTTGCATAACACCGCCCAAATGTTCACGCAAAGAAAGAAGGCATAACTTTGATTCTCGCTGTTGTATTGTGTCCATGATGTGGAGACGCTGTTTCGATGTAAAAGCGAAACTACTTTGTTTGGCCTTCCAAAATAGGATACAACTAGAAATCAGTGGTTAAGTTGTATTTACAACACTGTTCCAGAACAGTTCAAACCGAATATTCATGTGTGTGCAACGCATTTTACAGAGCACTGTGTTCTGAACCTGTAAGAGTAGCCTACAATGCTGGCTGTTCTGACTCACAGCCTGTAAGTATGTTTTCATATTTAAAGAATTTGTCAATGACGATTCAAACGGGAGTTTTGAGCAGTGTAGAGTAGCGCTTGTTGTTTGTCATTTCTCCGATCACAAATGCAGACATGGTTTTATGTTTACGCGGCACGATGCATGCAACGCGTAAAAAGACAGTATAAGTCATTATAATATGTAATTATGTCCCCACTGGATGCAAATGCCTTGTTTATAATGGGTTTTATTGGTTTTGTCTCGTCGCACCGGGACACGGCATCACAATATGAT
>NW_015544297.1:32146-51650 GCF_001515605.1 Sinocyclocheilus anshuiensis | reverse complement strand
GTAAAAATCGACATGTTTCAGAAAGGCGGAGCATAGAGGAGAATCAATAATGTACAGTATGTGGAAAATAATGTGTTTTTTGAGCCTTAAACCGCATAAACACATTTCATTACACCAAATACACCAAATAATGTTATTTTTTAGCAACATCATATGACAAATACACAAACAAATACACAATTTCTTAAAAAGAGTTTGTAAAGCGCTGAGTTAAGATTAATGTAAAGTATAGCTCGCCTAACTCAAGTTGCAGCAGAAATCAGTCGAAGCTCACATGGGTCGCATTCCACATCTCGAGCTTTATTCCTCTGTCAACAGAATTACTTATTTAAAGAAAACAACTTAAATGAGCAACAGAAATGAAATAAAACCATTGGACCCGCACACATGTGATTCTTGTGGCACATACTGCACACTGTTCAAAGAATGGTGCTCCGCTCTTAACCTCTAAGCGCCAAAGTCGCAAAATTGCGACAAGACATCATACTTATTAGTACTTTCTCCTGTTTTATTGTTGGTTTCCTCTTTTCTGATCATTTGGATTGAGTATAAAAAGACAAAAAAAAAAGCATGAAAATAAGTTCAAACATCCATTCAATATCTATTATTTTCTGAATATTACTGATGAACTGATCAAAAAGTAGGCTACTGTTCACATGCGTTTTACTACTATATAGTATAGTAATATAGTAATAATTTAGTACTTTATCCTGTTTTATTGTTGGTTTCCTCTTTTCTGATCATTTGGATTGAGTATAAAAAGACAAAAAAAAAAGCATGAAAATAAGTTCAAACATCCATTCAATATCTATTATTTTCTGAATATTACTGATGAACTGATCAAAAAGTAGGCTACTGTTCACATGCGTTTTACTACTATATAGTATAGTAATATAGTAATAATTGAGTACTTTCTCCTGTTTTATTGTTGGTTTCCTCTTTTCCGATCATTTGGAATGAGGATAAAAAGACAAAAAAGACACATGCAAATAAATTCAAACATCCATTCAATATCTATTATTTCCTGAATATTATGACATTCATGATGTCATAATATGCAAATTAGATGAGTATATTTACACTCCACATAACCTTTCGGTCATGCCCAACATTTTTCTAATTTACAGTAGATCTCTATCTTTAAGCCCTTTCAAGCCACAAGCTTTTGAAATCTTGATGTCAAAATCCAGAATTTTTCCAAACAACCCTGGCGCCTAAATGGTTAAAGGAGCCACATCTTATTTTATGCATTACAGATTTCCCGCGGCAAAAAAAAAAAAGGCTGCCCCTAGCCGTACACAACAAAAGAAACACTCACACAACTCTTCATACATGACTAAAAACCAAAAGCTAAAAGGGCAGAGGAATAGATAATGCACAAACAGTACAAGCATACATGTTAGTACAGTGCACATTAGTTTGGAAACCAATAAAAGTGTGACAGAAATACAAAAGTGGAATGCACAAATTTGTCAAATGCAAACAATGAACTTGTACCAAGAACATGTACCCAGAACAATTAACACTCTTAAGCAACACTGAAACTTTGTCTTTTGTCCTTAATGTAAGTCAAGCCTTTGTGTATGGTAGGGGTTAGTCCACCTAGTTACTGTCCAGTCAGATGTAATTCTAGGGACTCATCTTTGTCTCAGTGCATAATGACCCAGACCCTGGTTTGAAGCAGTGGGCAGGGGTGCAGTATTATACACGTCAGGTGTCATGTCATGTAAGTTAGAGTCAACCCCTACGTCAATACTGTCTGGTGCAACGTCAAGTGAATGTTCAGTTAAACATTCTGGAACACTACCTCATGAGTGTCCAACTGAAAGTATGTTTGAGTAGTCGGCTCTAAGCCCCTGGTCAGTACGCTAACAGCGAAGCAGTGCGAAGAGTGCAGTACGAAGAGTGAAACAGATTTGTGGAAGATACTTGTCCACGAAGTGTGCTTGTCCCCCACATAAGCACGGATGACAGTCTTCAATGTGCGGTTCACTCTCTCGGTTGCGTTAGTTTGTGGGTGGTACGCCGTTGTCAACCAGTGTTCAGTACCAAGGGCAGCGATCATGTGTTCGAAAAGCTTGCTTACAAATGGCGTGTCCTGATCTGAGATGAGATAAGTGGGTATGCCATGGCGGACAAAGTTTACTTGCTGCCACTTGAGCCGTCGCTGACCGCACTGCACTCACTTTCACCCACTTTGAGTAGTCAACGAAAACAATTAAATATTAATTTCCATTCTGAGTACGAGGCTCAGGCTTACGCTGATTCATAGGATGCAGACCACAGGTTAATTTAGGGTCCTGAAAATAAAGCAGACTATCTTGAACAACATGTTCTTCGTCCGTGCCACCCCTTTCAAGATTTCGAATGAGATTTCCGACCACTGGGTCATCTTTCTGCAACTGCCTCAATTGCTCTCTGTCAGTGATCATGACCGAGGAGAGACTGCGCAGATGATGATTGCATGCGCCGGAAGAATGTTAATGGGGCCAGCACTATGCGGCAATGGGTTGCATGATAGAGCATCTGAAACATTATTCTGAACACCTGGCTTGTGTAACGGAAGAGGTCTGATGCAACAGGTTAGTATATCAATCAAGTTTATTTGGTCACAGAGAGTACGGCTGTAGGATCCAGGTGATGACACGGTGAGTGTATAGTTCGTAGAACAGTTTAAAGGATATGATGAGTGGAATGATCAGAGTCCTTTATTAAACAGGAGCTGGAATGCACACGGAAGAGCACACACCTCAGCGATCCGGAAAAGGAGACACTTGGAGACAAGGAGTCACTAGGAGGAACACAGGAGGTAAGTAATGCAGGAAGTATTCAAATGGAAGCAGTAGTAAAGTCAGACAGTCCTCTACGTGTGTACGAGACCGGACAATGAGGGTATCTGAGGTGTGTGCTTTTATGCAGGCTGGTTGATGAGGTGCTTGATTGGTGACAGGTGCAGGTGCTCAGTACTCAGGTGATAGAGATTGTTATGATTGGGTGGTGGCGGAGCCTGGCCGATCTGTTACAGTACCCCCCCCCCCCCCCCCTTTGTCAAGAGTGAGCAGAGTGAATCAGTGGGGTGCGTTGTGTTCGTGGTACATACTGGCATCCTGGAGGACAGCCCGGCGGATTGTTGGGAGCCGTGTTTGAGGCTATGGAGAGGGAATTCCATTCAATGGGACTGATGATCATCTTCGGTGGGATGATACTCTCCGGTCCTTCTGGACCTTCCACATGACTGTGAATACGTGACAAGGCGTCTGCCTTGACGTTTCTGGGACCAGGGCGATAAGTAATGGTAAAGTTGAACCTGGTAAAGAATAATGCCCATCGTGCTTGGCGGGGATTCAGACGTTTAGCCTCACGTAGATAATGGAGATTCTTATGGTCGGTCAGTACGGTGAATGGAAGGGCTGCCCCCTCCAGCCAATGCCTCCACTCCTCTAAGGCAAGCTTGATGGCCAGTAGTTCTCTGTTGCCGATGTCATAATTACTCTCCGCCGGGCTGAGCTTCCTAGAGAAGAAGGCACATGGATGGAGTCTGGCTGGGTTCCCCTGCTGCTGGGACAACACTGCCCCCACTCCTGTAGTGGAGGCGTCAACTTCCACGACGAATGGGAGGTCGGGATCTGGATGGACTAGGAGTGGGGCGCTAGTGAAGGCTCTCTTGAGGGAGGAGAAAGCTTCTAAGGCCGCGGGTGTCCAGGACAGAGATTTGGGTTTCCCTCGTAGTAAGTTTGTGAGTGGGCTGGTGATCTTGCTATAGTCTAGAATGAAGCGACGGTAAAAGTTGGCAAATCCGAGGAATCGTTGGAGCTCCATAATTGTAGTGGGTTCTGGCCAGGAGCTTATAGCTTCCACCTTCCCCTCATCCATCTGGATACCGGTACGATCAATGTTATACCCCAGGAATTGCACCGTGGGTTGGTGGAAGGTGCACTTTTCAGCCTTGAGGAATAGGTGGTGCTCTCTCAGGCGTTGGAGGACCTCCGCAATGTTCTGGCGATGTTCGGCCTGTCGAGTAAGGCCTTTCAGCTTTTTGCAAAGTTCTACTCGCAAAAGCTACAGCAACATCTCACCTCGAGTCATCCTTCTGCATCAGGGCTGCACCAAGGCCCAAGTCACATGCGTCAGTGTGGATGAAGAATGGACGTGTGAAATCTGGGAGGCACAGAATGGGTTCAGACATGAGGCAGTTTTTCCAAGTAATCCATTGAAGCCTGACAACTGCCATCCCAGTTGAATGGAGTTTCCTTTCTTGTGAGTTTAAAAAGTGGTTTGGCTTCTCATGCATAATTAGGAATGAATTGTCTATAATAGCCTGAGAGGCCGAGAAATCCCCTTACTTGTTTCACGTCCATTGGCGTTTTGAACTCAGTGACTGCTTTTCAGTGACAGTGACACCTTTTTTTGGGTCAGGAGAAATACCTTCCGGTGTGACACTGTATCCTAGGAAGGTAAGTTCACTCAAGCAGAACTGACATTTATTCAGCTTGAGCATAAGACCAGCTGACTCAAGTCTAGAAAGGACTTCTCAAAGGTCTACTAAGTGTTGCTCAAAGGTTGGAGAAGCAATGCCAATATCATCTAAGTACACTGCACAGCACCTATAAATGAACCCAGCAAGGACATTGTTCATTAATATTTGAAATGTGGCCGGGGCATTACTAAGCCCAAAAGGGAGGACTTTGAATTGAAACAGGCCACAGTGCGATACTAAAGCCGTCTTTGGTCTCGACTGCTTCTCCACTGACACTTGCCAATACCCTCGAGCCAAATCAAGAGTGGTAAGAAATTTTCCATGAGCCAAGAAATCTAATGATTCATCGAGTCTGGGTAGTGGGTAAGAATCCTTCACTGTAAGGTGATTAAGGCCCCTGTAGTCGACGCAAAACCTGTGGTCTCCACATGGCTTTTTGACAATCACCACAGGCACAGCCCATGGACTAGAAGAGGGTTCAATTATGTTTTCCTCTAGCATCATCTGAATCTGGTCCTTGATGATCAAAATTTGAGCATCACTGAGACCCAAAGAAGTTCTACAGGCATCCACAAGCAGAAGCCAATCATCGGGCTGACCTTTTCCATCATTCATAAATACTGGAGGCTCCAGTCTTGATTGATGTAGTACTGAAGCTAGAGTTCTGGACGCGTTATACAATTCCAGAGAGCTTTGAGCCAGGCCTACTACATTCTCCATCCTGGTGTGTGCCTCAGCTTGAAAGGACTGAGGTCCCTGTATTTGAACAGCTGGCATCTGAACATGTGGGGTAGAAGAAGCAACAGGCCTAATCTGTGGAGGTAACTGATATGAAGTAGGCATGTGCAAGTTTTCTGTGCAGCGGTCAATAATACCTCTCTGTAAGTCGAGAGACTCATTCAGGCATCTCAGCAGAATCGCCACTTCATCTTTCAGTGATTCGACCTGTGTCTTCAGACAATCAGCTGATACTGGCACTCTCTGTCTGGGTGGATACTCAAAGTGTGGAGAATGGTCAGTTAAGTCAGTCATGTCATCAACACGTCTCCTCATTGTAATGAAATCAACTACTTCAAAACAAAATGAAATTCAAAACAATGACTTAGAGCAATGTAATTCACATCAATTACACTTGAATTAATTTCCTGCACTGAAATATTAGAGGAACAAATGAAATATAAACACTTGTATAACCTTTGAAGAAACTGACAATATATGAGAAATATGGACTATATCAGAAATGTCTTGAAGAGATGACAACAGTTCAATGTCCCCACACTACAAACACAGAGTCCTTAAATGTCTACATTGTCCGCTGCAGCTTTTTTTTTTTTTTTACCTTATTGTTATGGTTTCTTTGATGAGCAAACGCAGTCCACACAGATGGGAGCGCTAAAGAGTTCAAATCATAACACAATGACACAAAATACAGTTCAATTGCAGGATGAATCCAGTGCAAAACGTTTTCAGTTCTAAATCGATCAATTTAGGACATACAGTTGAATCCCCACGAATGGATGTAGAAAACAAGAATGAAATCACTGCAAATGCAGTCAAAGTTCACAAACAGTCAAGGTTTCCATAACCATAACGGGCCATAGTCCGTGCTGTACATTAAATCCTATGAAGATCATTTCCATGCCCACAGAAATCCGCAAAAGTGTGAAGATAAATCCCTCGCATCTGCAACTCAAAATGTCCACCGCGTCGTCTGGCTGTTTACGCTCACACGAGTTGAAATGGGCCTAGTGCAAACTCACACCCGTCGGCTGGAGAGTCACAGCAGTCTCGGCATCGTCCTTCACAAAACGGCTCTGCATCCGTGTAAACGGCCAGAGATAAAACGTTCGGGCACCACTTATAACGCTCTGAGTTAGGATTAATGTAAAAGATAGCTTGCCTAACTCAAGTTGCAGCAGAAATCAGTCGAAGCTCACATGGGTCGCACATCTTATTTTACTTGTTACAAGTTGCTAAACAATGAATCAAAGGAGTGTAGCTTTATGAACACAGAGAGTGACTGTAACGGACTATATCACACATAACATTTCCAATTGTGTTTTCATACATTATTCATGCTGTGAGCACTTACAAATTCAAGTTATGAATTATGGAAATTAAGAACCTTTAATAAATAATAAGCACCAATGACAAAGCCAAATTTTGGTCAAGTTGTTAATTTTCATTGAGCTATGCTTTCAGTTTCACCATTTAGTTGTTTCAAGCTGATGCTTGACATGCCAGCAGCCATGTCACCCTGTAGCCCAAGACTGGTTGCCCACTGAAGCTAAGCAGGGCTGAGCCTGGTCAGTACCTGGATGGGAGACCTCCTGAGAAAACTAGGTTGCTGCTGGAAGAGGTGTTAGTGAGGCCAGCAGTGGGTGCTCACCCTGAAGTCTGTGTGGGTCCTAATGCCCCAGTATAGTGACAGGGACCCTATACTGAAAAAGCACTGTCCTTCAGATGAGACGTTAAACCGAGGTGCTGACTCTCTGTGGTCATTAAAAATCCCAGGATGTCCTTCAAAAAAGAGTAGGGGTATAACCCAAATTTGCCCATTGGCCTCTGACCGTCATGGCCTTCTAATCATCCCCATACACTTTTTGGCTTCATCACTCTGTCTCCTCTCCACCAATAAGCTGGTGTGTGGTGGGCGTTCTGGCGCACTATGGCTGCTGTCGCATCATCCAGGTGGATGCTGCACACTGGTGGTGGTTGAGGAGATTCCCCCGCTTTCATGTGAATCGCTTTGAGAACCCAGAAAAGCACTATATAAATGTAACAAATGATTATTATTATTATGAAAAGCAGAAAATTGTGCTTTATCTTAGAAACATTGCCAAGCTAAGAAACATGTTACCTGTTTCTGATGCAGAAAAGCTAGTTCATGCATTCATGACATCTAGACTGGACTATTGTAATGCACTGCTAGGTGGTTGTCCTGCATCATCAATAAACAAGCTACAGGTAGTCCAAAATGCAGCGGTTAGAGTCCTTACCAGGTCAAGAAAATATGATCATATTACCCCAATTTTACAGTCTCTGCACTGCCTACCTATTAAGTTCTGTATCAGTTACAAAATATTATTACTTGCCTACAAGGCCCTTAAATGGGTTAGCTCCTGCATACCTAAGTAGCCTTCTACCACGCTGCAATCCATCACGGTCCCTAAGGTCGCAAAACTCTGGACTTTTGGTAGTACCTAAGATAGCAAAGTTCACTAAAGGAGGTAGAGCTTTTTCGCATTTGGCTCCCAAACTCTGGAATAGCCTTCCTGATAACGTTTGGGGTTCAGACACGCTCTTTCTGTTTAAATCTAGATTAAAGACACATATCTTTTGGCCAAGCATTCAAATAATGCATCTCATAATCTTGTACTGCAGTTATATCTGATCAAATGCTTGGTTTGAACAAATCATTTTTGCTTGGTTGGAACAGCAGCAACGCTAATTATGTCTCTATTTGTTTATCTGTTTCAGAACTAGGAATTACACAAGCTTCAGTCTGGATCCAGCCCTTACAAAGACCTGAGATGACCAAACACCTGAGAAGAGATGATGCAAACCCCTCAGAGGACCTCAGATGATGCCAACACTGAAACAACAAACTACCAAATTTTGCTACAAGTTTGATTGCAACATATAATCATTGCTGTTAATAGTGTTCATTGTCTGTTTGATTGCGTCATTAACTGAATTTTTCCGTAAATTTCTGCCATATGTACATCAATTTGACATAGTCACCACTGATAAGCTACAACTAAATATATTGCAGAAACGTAATTTTCTGTAAAGCTGCTTTGCAATGATTTGTATTGTGAAAAGAGCTATACAAATAAACTTGAACTGAATTGAATTGAATTTCAGATCCGTCCCCATAGGAAAAAAATTTTGCTCAGTGGTTGCTCTTCCTAAGCTCAGGAGACTTAGATAAGATTTTCATTTATCTCTCATTTTAGTATCAACAGCATTTCAGATGTTTCTCCTAAAATTCCTTAGAAGAAATAGAAGTAGACACAAATGAGACATGAGAAATATGAGAAAAAAAAGAGTCAAAACTGAGAATTTGGTGGAAGAAACAGAATATCTCTTTATTGTCTTGCTGCAATCTTTATCAAGACTCCAATATTGAAATATTTTATTGCTCAGTGGTTGCTCTTTCTAAGCTCATGATACTTAGTTGTGATTCTCATGTATGTCTCATTTTATTATCAATAGTGTTTCAGATGTTTCTCCTAAAAATCCTTAGGAGAAATAAAAGTAGACACAACTGAGACATGAGAAAGTTATGAAAGAAAGGAATCCAAAATAACAATGGGAGAGAAACGTGCGAGAAACATGGAAGATCTATTTATTGCTTGCTGTAATCTCTTGCAAGACTCCATTGTAAAAATATGTTTCACTGCTCAGAGGTTGCTTTTTTTTTTTTTTTGATTGCAATTTGATTTTCACCTTTTTAGGAAACAATTGGACAGGTGAGAATTGATCAGGAGCAGGAAAGTACCTTTAGCTGGGATTCAAACCCATGCTGTCTGAGGTGCAGTTATGCCTTCATGTCGATGCTGCCCACAAGGCTATGGCTCTGAAAGAGTTTACTCTATGTTCAGGATACGAATGGATGATTCTTTTATATGTATCATTGAGATATCAGCTTTGTCTTAAGATGTCTTCAATTTTATTTTAGGAGAAAGTTTAAACTTTTACTAATATTGTAAATACTAAAACTATCATTTAAATAGCATTAAACATTTCAGAATATCTAGGGTTAATAAATGTTTAAATGTTTAAATTGATCTTCAATGTCTAGCATTGTATATACACCACATTTTCCAAACACACTAGAAAGGACTTACAAGCGAAGGATGTTTACTATAAGAGCAATACTTTTTTTTTTTTGCTTTGTTTAGCATTAAAATAATATCTTGTACGGACCATTTTTGCATGTATATAAATATAGATTATGGTTTCCTCTGTTAAATTATTGTGCAATAAAACACTGTCTACATAAAACAACTTCAAATATGACAATGCATGTATTGTCTTTGATTGAAATGGTGTGGATAAATGACATTGAAGCTAACCAGAGGGATGAAAAATTAAATAAAAAAGAGATTTCTTTAACATTTCAAATATTTCTCCTAGACAGAATTAAGGTTACTTTAAGATTGAATGGAAACTTTTGCTTGAGTCTCCAGCTTCTCAAACTTCTCTCCTGAGACAAAAACTCTCCTTTAAAGCTTTAGAAGAGATCTCAACAACTTTAAACACTGTGCTCAGATTTTTCTCCTAATCTAAATACTCTGGTGGTCTCACATTTTTCTCCTCCAATGTTTCAAACAAGATCTCAACAACATCACACACTGTGCTCAGATTTTTCTCTTTAGCTAAAGACTCTGATGGTCTCATATTTGTCTCTTCCTGTGCCTCAAACAAGATCTCAACAACATTACCTACTGTGCTAAGATTTTTCTCCTAATCTAAAGACTCTGGTGGTCTCACATTTGTCTCCTCCAATGTTTCAAACAAGATATCAACAACATCACAGATTGTGCTAAGATTTTTCTTTTTAACCAGAGACGCTGGATCTCTCACATGTGTCTCCTCAATTGTTTAGAAGAGATCTCAACAACATGACACACAGTGCTCAGATTTTTCTCCTTAACTAGAGAATCTGGATCTCTCACATTTTTCTCCTCAGAAGTTTAGAAAAGATCTCAACAACATCACACATTGTGCTCAGATGTTTATGCTACAAAAAAGACTCTGGAGCTCCCACATTGTCTCCTCGAAATTTCAGAAGTGATCTCAATAACTTTACAAATGTGCACCAAGTCAAATTCCTCAATATGAGCTCAAACATTTCTACCATATAATATGTATTAATAATCAAACGAGTCTATTAATAATAAAGACTGAGTCATAAGCCATTTATGTGCCTTTCAGCAAAGAAAGCTCCAGGGTTACATTTTCTGTAAATCAATTTTGATTAAAGGGGTCATATGATGTTGCTAAAAAGAACATTATTTTGTGTATTTGGTAACCACTGATTTCTAGTCGTGTCCTCTTTTGGAAGACCAAACAAAGTAGTTTCGCTTTCACAACTAAACACACGGTGGGCTAGAGTGAGTGGAGGCCGAAGGGCTTGAGTGAACGGCGGCGGGCGGGCTTGAGAACAGCCGGCGGATTCGACGAAGGAGCGACCGGTGGGCTTGCGGAAACCACATGTGACGACCCCGGGCTGGACTCCACTTCGTCCACGGTGAAAGCCGATCCAGCGATCTGCAGCGCGAAGTTGATATATTCCCTCAGCGACCAGCACGGATCAGCTCTAGGCATGACAAAGCGGATATCGTCCTCTTTTGGAAGGCCAAACAAAGTAGTTTCGTTTCACAACGAAACACACAGCGCCTTCACGACATGGCGGCTGCAACAATACTACAGCGAGAATAAAAGTTACGCCTTCTTTCTTTGCGTGAACATTTGGGCGGCGTTATGCATATCTTCCCACATCGTGACGTAGACATGTGGGGGCGTGTTAGAACCAGCCGTTTTAGGTAGGCGTGGTTGACTCTTAACTTTTATAAAGAATATCTCTTTGGATTTGAGACTTTAGTCTTTGCAACTTTACAGATCTTCTTCATGCACCAAGAGCTTGTAACACTTCAAAGAGAAAGGAAAAATTGAAATCGCATCATATAACCCCTTTAAGGCATCTGGTACATTACATTCCAACAACAAAGTATATGCCTAAGTACATAAACATTGTCCTCTAAAAAGTAACATTATCCTTATTTCTGCATAATTTCTCTCTCAATTAACTAACTCTAAATTTAAGATTTTCCCCCCTTTATTTAGTGCCTTTCAAGTACTTGACTTGGTGCGGACTTTGTAAAGTTGTTGAGATCTCTAATCTAAACTTTTGAGGAGACAAATGTGAGAGATCCAGAGTCTCTAGCCAAGGAGAAAAATCTAAGCACAGTGTGTAATATTGCTGAGTTCTCTTCTAAACTTTGAAGGAGACAAATGTGAGAGATCCAGAATCTCTAGCTAAGGATAAAAATTTGAGCACAGTGTGTGATGTTGTTGAGATCTCTTCTAAAGCTTTAACCCTCAGGTTGTTTTCAAATCCCTACAACACTTGTGGTGTTCCCAGTCAAAAAGGACCGGGGCACAAAAAATAGCTTATAAATCTCTTGTTATGCAATATATCACCTACTATTGGTATCAATGTTTTTGTCTGCTTGTTTTCTTTCAATTAGGACTGCTTTTGTGTTTATTTTTGAAACTGATTTATCGTAGGCTTCATTAATCTGAGCTTGCGTAGATCAGTTTTTGAGTGAAAAAAACGTTATTTGTGGATAATTTTGTCAATATTAAATAAAATATGAAAAAATGCACTGTTTATCACACTAGCATGCTCTAATGTTTAACCAATAAATCTCTTTTGAAAAGCTTTTATTTTTGTAGCGCCCTCTACCTTTTCCTTTAATGGGCGCTGCACCCAAGTTTGAATGATGTGTCTCCCGATGTAACTAATCTACTTCCTTCACTTTTCCCCTTTGATCACTTTACTTAAATGAAATGTTATGTGTGGTATTTCTAGTAAATTGGCAATGTAAGTCACCAAGGGCAAGTTCTTAACAATCAACAAACGATTTATTTATCAAAAAACATGAATGAAATGAAAGAAATAATATAATAGAGTAAATGGAATAAATTAAATACAACAGTTGTGACACTGTCACACAGGGCACATGTTTTAACCTGCTCAATATGTATATTTGAGTTTTAATAGGTTTTCATGTTCTCTTAGCCATTTTATTCCTCTTAACCATTTTAATGTGTGTATGTCTTTAAATGAGTCTGGGTCTGCCTGATCAGTCACATGACAGGAAGTAGGAAATGGACAGCATAAAGGAGGCAGCATGTCAAACAAGCATGTCTCAAACGTAACATCTTCCAATAAGGCCAATCGTTACACAGTGTGGTTTTTTTCTCTCTCACACAAATCACCTTTAGATCTTCTCAGATCAGAAGTTTCAATACCTTATACTCAAATAACAATAGGTACTCAAATAATACTTCTTAATTTGTATCCATAAGAAATAGTAATACACTTCCCTTGTGAAATATTGCACAAAAACAGCAGTCAGAATGCAAACACTCAATATAAATAAAATGAACAAATTAAATAGCAGTTGCATAATGTGGGCCCACACACTCACTCTCAGTTTCAATAAACCCTACCCATTGTCCTGGCCAAATTGCCCCCCTGGCCTTTGTCAATCATGGCCTCCTAATAATCCCCAACCACTTGATTGGCTTTATGACTCTCTCTCCTCTCCACCTGTAGCTGGTGTGTGGTGAGCGCACTGCGTTGTCCTGTGGCTGCCGTCGCATCATCGCAAGTGGATGCTGCACACTGGTGGTGGTTGAGAAGAGACCCCCCCCCACATGATTGTAAAGTGCTTTGGGTGTACAACAATACACAATAGAGCGCTATATAAATGCATCATTCATTCATTCATTGCAGGCCTGTTTCCTTGCTTGAGAATGATGTGGCCGTTAAAACCAACAAATGGCCTCTTCATTCCGAAGAGCTAAATAAACAAACAAGAGTACCTGTGGTCCGATTGCGTCAACACACGTGCTGTCCGCCATTCCCGTTTGAAACTCCGTATTTGTCTGTCGTTTCACCTGCGGCCCGCTGAATGACAATGAATCCCGCGATACCAGAGGAATGCTGAAACGTGTGGGAATTTAGAACACTATCTGGTTCCTCCATCCCATATTCTTCTTCCTCGGAATGATTAAGAAACTCTAGTCCATCATCGCAGGAAAGTCTCTTATGGTCCGTAAGAGAAAGAGAAGATCACAGCGCGAGCAGCAACCATAACAAATGTATGTCCATTTGAACTCTTAGTCAGAGTAAATGAAAGACACCAAATAAAAGAAAGGTTCTTAACACTTTCTACATACATTAAATATAAGATCTAGCCACTTACTCAGCGGTTATTTTCGTACTTTGTTCTGAAACATGAGAGGAAAAAAAAACTGCGACATCACTTTCAATCTGCCTCCTACATCTCTTCCTTCTCGCTCTCCACCCCCTTTCCAATCAGAATTCTTACTACCTGCACAAGGGCGGAAGTAGATAAAATACTGACCAATCACAAATAAAAGAACATACATGCTGGTTAAATGCACGTTTTGAGCAATTACATCTCACATAAACATTTCAGGCCACTTTCACCTTCTGATGAAGTTCCAAACTGTACATCTACAGGAAGACAAGCCTCTCTTCGAAATAGAAGGTAATAGGGTGAGTACCCAGTTTAGTTTTTAGTACAGTTATACACGTGTACCAGTTGACTGATACTCTGACTACATTTGTTCTTCTTGATTGGATCTAGGGTTCCCAGCATAGACAGAAGAGTGTGGTTAAACTGTTCAGGTTGTGGATCCCCCTGGGGATGGTAAGGTTGAGTTCTGGAGTTACGCATCCCTAAGATTTCCAGCAACTCTTTGATAAGCTTACTCTCAAAATCACGCCCTTGGTCAGAATGGATGGCAGGCAGACCATAATTCACAAAAAAATTATCCACTAAGATTTTGGCTACGGTCAATGCTTTCTGGTCTCTTGCTGGATACGCTTGGGCGTAGCTAGTGAGATGATCTGTAATAACCAGAACATTACAAATCCCCTGTCGATGCAAACTGGGCCCATCAGCCCACTACTTGTGATATGACTCAGGTAAGCAGATCTTTGAGGTAATGTTTTCCTTGCAATACATCGTCCGCAATTTTTGATGTACTGTTCTACGTCTGTGCTCATTCATGGCCAGTAGAAACGGTTTCTACAAAGCTCTGTGGTTTTCTCAATGCTAAGATGACCAGACTCATCATGAAGAGAATGCAATACTTGCGATTTGTATTTTTCTGGGAGGACTAACTGCTGAATCTCTTTTCCACAGGGGCTCTTAGTAACTCTGTTTATGACAAATGACTAATTTGTTTCCCTGTTGTCTCAACAAAATTTCAGAAGGAGATCAATTATTGGTAGCTGAAAGAACTTTCCCTTTTTTGACTACTTGTCTCACAGGTCCAACAACGGAGTCCTGCTCCTGAGCCAGTTTCAAGTCTAAGAGGGGCAACTGCGCCTTTATTTAATACACGAGTTTCACAATTTGAGTTGAATTACTGAAATAAATGAACTTTTCCATGACATTATAATTTATTGAGATGCACCTGTAGTTCCAAATGTATGAGGCAGACATGTGCAGAGGGGATACATTCTGAAGGAAATCCTAACTGATACACTAGCCTACCACTAGATTCTTCAAAATAATTGGTTTCTGCAAGTTTACAGATAGCTCTCACACCTGACCTTGGGATGTCAATCCATTCAGCTGTCATGTCAGTGGATGAAGGATACCTTGACAGCATGTCAGCATCAACATTGTGAAAACCAGGTTTGTAGTGAAGATCAAAATTGTAAGTGGCTAGGGCAGCCAACCACCTATGACCTTTGGCGTTCAGTTTTGCACTTATTAACACATAAGTCAAGGGGTTGTTATCAGTTTTGACTGTGAATTTTGCACCATACAAATAGTCATGAAACTTGTCGACTATTGCCCATTTTAATGCTAGAAACTCCAATTGATGTATTGGGTATCGCTGTTTAGCTGCACTCAATTTCAGACTTGCATATGCGACTGACCTTAACCCCTCTGGGTATTCCTGGTTAAGCACAGGAATACTCAAGCTTGCATCCACATGTAATACACATGGCTTAGCTGGATCTGCATATGCAAGCACTGGAGCATGGGTAAGGCAATGAATGATGTGATGGAACGCAACTTTGCACGTCTGATCCCATTTTTCACCAAACAGCTCAGATTCCTGATAGTATTTCCCCTTTGGTACAGTTTTGCATTGCCCGTTCGCAGCAGGACATCCTCTGGTTAACTCAGTCAGTGGTCTTACAATTGCTGAGTAATTCTTGATAAATCTACGGTAGAACCCGCAATATCCAAGAAAAGATCTCAAAGACTTCAAATCAGTAGGCATTTTCCAGTTAGTGACGGCCTTTACCTTTTCCGGATCTGGAGACACCCCTGCAGCAGATACAATATGCCCTACATATTTGAATTTCGGCTGACAGAATTGACATTTGACAATGGACACTTTTAGACCATACTCTTGCAGTCTGTTGAGCACTTTCAACAGCCTCTTCTAATGTCTTCTAATGTCCGTCCAAAGACAATAATGTCATCCAAGTACACAATAACTTGGAGGAGATGCATGTCTCACACAGCCTTTTCCATTAATCGTTGGAATGTGGCTGGAGTCCCAGTCACACCCTGTGGCATACGTTCAAATTGGTAGAAGCCAAGAGGACAAATGAAGGCTGTATTTTCTTTGTTCTCTTCAGCCATATCAATCTGGTAATATCCACTGTGCAAGTCTAAGACAGAAAACCACTCACTCCCTGACAAACAGTCTAAAGCGTCCTCTATCCTAGGGGTGGTATTGTCACAGATTCACCAGCCACATCAGCCACACCAGCCACCTACACCTATTCACAATCACCAGATTACTAATTACGAGCACCTGATGTCTCTTACCGGAGCACTATATCTGTTCACTCACCTAAGTATCTAATTGACTGGTCTCAAGGCTGCATACCTTACCTCATGCCTCTCCACATCGCTCTGGATCTCCGTGGCTCTGTGTCTCCCGCCGTCTTGCTGGATCTTCCTAAAGAGGATTAAGATAACCAGTCTAGTCCAGTCCTTCAAAACAGAAGTGAAAATTAATGGATTGAAGCTTGCTATGGTGGCACAGAGACCACTCACCCCAGATCCCTTCACCGAACTGGTTCAAGCACTCAGTGAATCCCTTCAGCCTCCTCCCGTCATGCCATCGGCCTCTGTATGTCCCATGGCCAAACCCGCGACCGGTGAGGCGGCTGCCTGTAGCGGTTTTCTACTCCAGTGTTCACTATACTTCGAATTACAACCCAATCAGTTTGTGAATGATCGAGCGAAGCTCGCATTCATCATGTCACTACAGTCTGGAAGGACGCTGCAATGGGCTGAAGCTCTCTGGAATTCACGCAGTCCACTAGTGCGCTCCTATGATGCCTTCGTGGATCATTTATGCGAGGTGTTTGGCAAAACTACCTCCGCGGTCTCCGTGCCCGATGAGCTCTTCCGACTATGGCAAGCGAATATGTCCATCCATGATTATACAGTTCTATTCAGTAACATCGTGGCAAGCAGGGGATGGAATGAAACGGCCCTTCTATCAGTGTTCCGACGTGGTCTAAACCCTTCAATCAGACAGCAAATGTCCATCTATGAAGACACCGTGGGTCTAGAGAGCTTTCTGCAAAAAGCGCTGCACATCTCCCAACATCTAAATTCTCCCTTAACTCAACTTTAAATCCAGGTCCCGAAATTAGGATTGACTCCTTTCACCAAAAATTGTCATAAATTATTGTGAAAAGCCGTCGTCAACCAAATTGAGGCAACCTCGTCAACCAAATTAAGGCAACCCAAGCCGAAGTCGTCGGAAACCGATGGCTAGTCAACACCCCAGCGCGCACAGCTACCCTCACCTACGATTAACACGACAGTGCCACGCGCATTATCCTGCCCAACCAAACTTTATGGATCAATGTCCCTAAGGGCTAGATCCTCCCTATTGACGATTTGACAGTGTATCACCTTACCGTCAACGAGTATCAGGCCGAACTCAAAATCTCAACCTTCTTCAAACAGCATTCCTTCGTCCTCGATCCAGAATTGGAAGAAAGGATCAATTGATCCACTTATTGACTCCTGTTCATACAGCCTTAGAAGCTATTGCTTGCCTTCCGCCCGCTGGCGCGCCAATCATTCGGTCTTGGTCTGCCAGTGCACGTCCGGCGTCCCGCGCATGTTCCGACGTGATAACTGACCAAGAACCTGAACCTGAGAACTCAACAAACCTGATTGAGATTATGCCTATACCGCCTCGTCGAACCTCTGACAATTAGAGCAATCAAAATGACACAATTCTAGATAATCCTAAACAATGCACCCCTACGTCGTCTCA
This sequence comes from Sinocyclocheilus anshuiensis, assembly GCF_001515605.1. Taxonomy (NCBI): domain Eukaryota; kingdom Metazoa; phylum Chordata; class Actinopteri; order Cypriniformes; family Cyprinidae; genus Sinocyclocheilus; species Sinocyclocheilus anshuiensis. The sequence goes on along the minus strand of NW_015544297.1, from coordinate 34,072 downwards.
AGTGTTCCTAACCCAATTATCCCCAAATTACGTAAGCCTTGCACCAGGATTCAGTTGGTGATGGAGATGTTGTTTGTGTCTTGTAAGTGCCTGTTCTCTCTCTGCCGCTTGTTCCAGTGCCGGGAACATCACAGAGCAAAAGGGGGATGTGTAGGATCTCCTTTGAACAGAACCGCACATTCCTTAAGCAGAAGCTAAGGAGTCTCCTCTCAACCTCTCAAGTGCGAAAAACTGAACCGTGGTCAGCTCAGGCGCCAATTGTCTCAAATAGTTCTTGTCCCACTCGGCTTATCTTTGCAATAAACACAGGAAGAGTGTGATTAACAAAACCAGCTCCTGGGTCTGCAAGCACTGAGACGGCAATAACTGACCCCTGCATCTGGACTCATTTAAGCAACAGAACTTCAGTGTTGTCTCGTGACTGGCTTCAGCATAAATAAAAATCTAATAAACAACAGAACAAAGAACGTTGTATCTGGAAATGTTCCAGCGACAGACACTCCTGGACCCCATGACCGTTTAACGCGTAAATCGATAATCCGTTAAACAGAAAGCGACAGATTAATAGCTCCATGTCCAAGCGAGAAGAATAGCAGCTCTACACCGCATGACTTTTTGCAACCTCAATTGACCTCAGGACTTTCTCTGTCCTCCCCCTTTCTCTACATTCCATAAAAACGCGCGTTTCTCCTGTCACAGACAAAAGAACATAGAACTTACACAGACAATTCAAAAGAAAATCATTTAAAAGTATAAAAGGGCAACTATATTCACAAATAATATATGTTATGTCTTATATATGCTTGATGTGTTTCCTGTAATCGGTGCAAGTTTAATCGATGTTTTATAACCCCTTTTAGTAGATAAGATTATTAATGTGTATGCAAACTACCCGATATTTGAGCTTGAATGAAAGCTTATTTTATGTGCAAAACTTTGGTATGAATGAGAAGTGGGAAATATGTATGATACTCGCATTAAGAAACTTTATAGAAGTATTAATAAAATCTGGCAAGGATGTTCCCATGTGATAAATTGAAGCATCATGTTAATTTATGCATGAAGAAGAACCTTGCGGGGCGTGGCCCCGCCCTGCAGCCAATGTCTGATTGGAACAACGATCTGTGGGACGGACTTATGCAGTTTGATCAAAAGCCCAATGTCCGAACAGATTCAATGCCTTCTCACCTTTGTGTTAAATCGCGCTCCAAGTTGCGCACACAGGCTGCACCATCAAGTGATCGGGTCATCCAGAACTCAAACAATTCGTTGAAACTTCGTGACTGCCAGAGATCTTCAAAAGCCTAAAGTCTTGCAAACTCAGACTCTTTCAGAAGAACTGCCAAAGCCTCTGCATCACCAAGAAACTCCATTGATCACCAAGCTCTCCCAAAAGACGTCAGCCGAACGACCAATCAGCAACGCAGTGATTTCCCCTCTGCTGGAGACGAGCCAACTGGCAAAACCCCTTTCAGCTGTCACCAAAACGCAAGTAAACAAGTAAAGCTTAATAGCTTGCTGAACGGGTGCTGAATTGATCTTAAGCAGTAAAGCTAAGACAAATCTCTGTGATTCTCTCAGGTTGCAAGTTAAAGAAGTGTAACGAATATCTTACCTTTTGAACTGGTGCTGAATTGATCTTAAGCAGTAAAGATAAGACAAATCTCTGCTTTGTGATTCTCTCAGGTTGCAAGTTAAAGAACTGTAGCGAATATCTTACCTTTTTGGGACTTCATGCAAACTCCGTTAATCATCATCCTGTGTGTGTGTGTGTCTGTATGTGTGTCTGCATTAGTTTAGTTTAATGTATTCTAGATAGCCAATAAATTCCTGTTTCATTATAAGAATCATTGTCTTGTGTCGTGAATTCAAATTTAAAAATCCGGCTACCTAGCTTGTAGCTTATAAATTATCACAAGCATGTAT
>NW_015544297.1:31571-31916 GCF_001515605.1 Sinocyclocheilus anshuiensis | reverse complement strand
TCTGCTCCGGGTGTGTGTGTGTGTTCACTGCTTTGTGTGTGCACTTTGGATTGGTTAAAATGCAGAGCACTAATTCCAAGTATGGGTCACCATACTTGGCCACATGTCACGTCACTTACAAATATTCAGATTGGTAAGATATACTGATGTTAACGTCTCGCTGGATGAACGGTTGATAAAGTGTAAACTATCAAATTTGGAATCAGTTCAATCAGGTTGATTTTGAATCTTCAGATTCGATTCCCCCTCTGAAAACCTGAGCTAAAATAAAAGAGTTAATTTTCCCTTTTCCTTACACCTGGTTCGATCCCGGGTTTCGGCATGAAGTGCTTTTTGGACACCATT
>NW_015544297.1:23056-31405 GCF_001515605.1 Sinocyclocheilus anshuiensis | reverse complement strand
GGAACCAAAACTCCATCGGTGACAGAATGGAGAAAAAACCTTGGGAGAAACCAGGCTCAGTCAGGGGGCCATTTCTCCTCTGGCCAGACGAAACCAGCAGTTCAAATCCAGGCTGCAGCAAAGTCACATTGAGCAGAGGACTCAACTGGTTCTTGTGGTCTTGTCCAGGTGGCCGTCTAGGAGACAAGGTCTTTACTGGGGATCTCTCTCTGGGGCTCATCTAGTTGTCCTGGTCTCCGCTGACATTCATGGCTGTCGAGGTTATCTCTTGGTCCTGATCCACCATCTGGGCTGGATACGTACTGCATCCGGGTGACTGCAGTGACCATCTGATCTGGATGGGAAATGTCAACACCTGTTGATGCTTTATTTTTCGTTAATTTAGCCACTGTATTGAATAAATACCTGGGGTTGTATTCAGAGGTGCACATAAGTTTTTCAGCCTGGTTCTCATATGAGAACCTGGAGATTTGGTTTGGTCCTCACACGGCACATAGTGTGACCCATCAAATATAACTATAAAAAATAAATTAATAGTAGTGATAATATTATTGCACTTTATTTAGTTTTTTTTTTTATAAAATAATAAACCAAATAATAAAGTGTGATAATACTGTTTTATTTTAAAATAAAAAGGCAGTATTAAATACAATTATTTTATAGTAAACTTAAAAATAAAATGCTAATATTTTATTATTATTATTATTTTAATTTGAACCTTAATTATTATTTTTAATAATATTAATTTTCAAACTGAAAATCAGTAAGCTTTTATTTTGGCGGGTTGCCTGCAAGTATACGCGCTTCCGGGTTTAACGCTGCTGATTGTAGAGCGTCAGTGAATGAAATGCCACAGTTTTGCACTGTGCTTTGAAAACAATAGCGGGTAGCCTAGATTTATGCTTTCAGTTTGAATAGAAATCTAATACAGTACAGTTTCTCGATCTAAAATGGTAATTGTGCATTAACAGCTGTCAACCATGTCGGTACGCAAACGCGCACTCTGAACTAATTTACACAGCACATGTCTTATTTTGGTCGCACATGCGGACCTGCTGACCACTTATGTGCACCCCTGGTTATGTTTGTTTTCTTCTAAAAGAGACGAAAAGTAATCAGATCTAGCAGTTTTTAATGCTCTTCTGTAGGATAGGGTACTTTCCCGCCAAGCAATACGAAATACTTCTAGTTTTGTTTTCCTCCAGCTGCGCTCCATTTTCCAGGCTGCTCTCTTTAGGGTCCGAGTGTGCTCATTATACCACGGTGTCAAACTGTTTTCCTTAATCTTCCTTAAGAGTAAAGGAGCAACCGTATCTAAAATGCTAGAAAAGAGAGAGTCCATAGTTTCTGTTACAACATCAAGTTGTTCTGAGGTATTGGAAATGCTAAGGAATTGAGATAAATCAGGAAGATTACTTACAATGCAATCTTTTGTTGTAGAAGTGATGGTTCTACCATACTTGTAACAAGGAGTAGAATTTACAGTTTTAACTATATGAAGTTTGCACAAGACTAGATGATCTGAAATATCATCGCTTGGCTGCAAAATTTCAACACCATCAACATAAATTCCATGTGCCAGTATTAAATCTAGAGTATGATTTCGACAATGAGTAGGTCCTGACACGTGTTGTCTAACCCCAATAGAGTTCAGAATGTCTATGAATGCTGATACCAATGCATATTTTGCATTATCAACATGGATATTAAAATCACCAACAATTAAAACTTTATCTGCAGCCAGTACTAACTCGGATATAAAATCAGCAAATTCTTTAATAAAGTCTGTATGGTACCCTGGTGGCCTGGGGATTTATCACAGGAGATTTATCATTAACACTTGTTTCTCTGGATAATTTTATATGAAGCACCATTACTTCAAACGAGTTATACTTGAAGCCCGCCCTCTGAGAAATATTGAAAATATTGTTATAAATTGTAGCAACACCTCCTCCTTTACCTTTTGGATGTGGCTCAGAAACCTGGCTAAAACCTGATGATTACATTATTTTAAACGAGTCTTCCCCCCCCAAGATTACTGTTGTTTATAACAGTAATCTTGGGGGGAAGACTCGTTTAAAATAATGTAATCATCAGGTTTTAGCCAGGTTTCTGTCAAACAGAGCACATCTAGGTTATGATCAGTGATCATATCATTTACAAAAAGTGCTTTCGTAGAAAGGGACCTGATATTCAATAAGCAAAGCTTTATCATTTGTTTATCCATATTACATCTGTTTTTTTATTTGTTGAACATCAATTAAATTGTTACTCTTAAATTGGTTTTGGACATTTTTTGTATTTTCGAGTCCGGGGAACAGACACAGTCTCTATAGTGTGATATAGGTGAAAGGGTCTCTATGTGCTGAGAATTAACTGATTTTGTTCTAAACAATAATAATTAGTTTCTGAAATATAAAATTTACTTTTTTTTTACGATAGTACAAAGCATGCCTGAGTCTATGACTATAAAATCTATATCTATACAGATGCTCCTGATATTAACATGCTCACAATTATTATTATTTTTTTTTTGTGATCAGATACCTGTACCACAGATGAATCCTGCTGACTTTCACTTGAGTCTCTTCGAACTGTTTTCCTCTGAGAGTGCTGTACCAACATCAGATGTTAAACTACACTGATATTCTATGGTAAAACAAGCTCCTTGACTACTGATGATGTTTTTTTTTTTCTTGAATCCATGGAAAGAAGCCGCAAACATTTAAATATCAGGTATGGTTTACTTGTTTCACTTGTTGAACAGAATCTGTTTTCAGGAATGACTCAAAGTCTGTTCACATCTCTGTGGTTAGATCAATGTGCACAATAAGGTGTCTTTGACCTTCATTATATATGTTTTGATTATACTGTGTTGTAAATAAAATTCAAATAATTTAAAAAGCCATGTTTTTCAATCTCCTCACATTCTGTCTTATCTGCCTCACAATCACATGACTCACCGATGGGCCATTAGGGAACGGCCCTCTGTCTCTCAGGTGTGAATCACTAAATATTCATGGCCATTGTCACTCCCTCGCATAAAGCTTTTCTATCACAATGTCTTACAAAATGTAAATAAATATATTGTTTTCTGTGAATGAGTAAGCAAGATGATTTTCACAAAATTTTGACATAAATATTCTAGCCTACAAGACTCAAAAGTCTTATTCAGAACTATTCAGTATGTGTTTTATGGCCTTATTTCATCTACAATTTCCCCCCAAAAACTTACTAACCACGCATGATCTTTTTTTTTAATTTTTTTAATGCAAACATGTAGATCAATCTTGCTCACACATTATTGTAGCACAGTTTGTGCTGAATACAAAAAAAAATATGTTGGCCAATAGAATGTTATGTTATGTTAGAATGTTAAGTAGCTGAAATAAGCAGAAATGTCAGGGCATGTCAAAACATCTCAAGGGCCCTAAAATCACCTCAGACCCCAGAGGGTAAATTAGTTGCTTGATCAAGGTGTAGTTTGTCCAAACTGCAGTCCCTACTCTTCACCCATTGTTGTGGTGCAGAAGAAGGATGGAGGAATTTAGCTTTGCGTGGATTATCGTCAGCTTAATGCTTAGACGCGAAAAGATGCATATCAATTACCATGAATTGAAGAATCCCTAGATGCGTTAACAGGTGCTAAGTGGTTCACTACTCTCGACCTGGCCAGTGGCTATAACCAAGTTCATGTTGTTGAGCGGGACAAGGAGAAGACAGCATTTTGTACACCTTTTGCACTTTTTGAGTATAATCGTATGCCCTTTGGGCTATGCAATGCTCCTAGCACCTTTAAAAGACTGATGGAGAGGATTTTTGGTGATCAGCGTTTTCAGTCTATCCTTCTGTATTTAGACGATGTTGTCATATATTCTAGTCCTTTTGAGCACGTCTAGAGATGGTTCTCCATTGTCTTCAACAACATAATCTAAATTTGAAATTCAAGAAGTGTCATTTCTTTCAACAAGAATTAAAGTTCTTGGGCCACATGATTTCCTCTCAAGGTGTGTCCACAGATCCAGACAAGATAAATACAGCGGCTGAATGGAAACGTCCAACTAATGTAGTGGAACTGCATTGTTTCCTGGGGTTTGCTTCCTATTATTGTAGGTTTGTGGAAGGATTTGCTAAAATTGAAGCCCCATTGCATGAGTTGGTAGGGCAGTCCCAGGGGAAGGGAAACAAACTTGGCCCTGGCACTAATGTCCCCCTGGCAAGTAAGTGGACGGAGGATTCAGAAAGTGCATTTCAGACTCTAAACCAGAAACTTGTGGAGGCCCCTGTGTTGGGCTACGCAGACTTCTCTAAACCTTTTGTGCTAGAAATCGATGCGAGTCACGTTGGCCTGCGAGCAGTTTTATCTAAAGTACAGAATGGTCAGTGGAGACCTATTGCTTATGCCAGCTGAGGTTTGTGTCCCCCAGAGAGGAACATGTCAAACTATAGTTCCATGAAGCTGGACCTCCTTGCCCTGAAGTGGGCAGTTTCTGAAAAGTTCCGTGAGTACTTGCTGGGGGCCAAATTTGTGGTATTTACTGAACCCTTTGAGTTATCTTCAGACAGCAAAACTGACTGCAGCAGAGCAATGCTGGGTATCCCAACTAGCCCTGTTTGATTTTGAATTAAAATATCGTCCAGGCACAGCTAACGCTGATGCACTTTCTCATTTGCCAAGATCCCCAGCTACAAATAGTGTTTGTGCCATGACCCCTGGCATAACTTTGCCTTCAACAATTGCTTTGACCACTGGTCCAAAGTTTGTTAACCATGCAACTGTTTCTGAGATAGCTGTAGTGCCAGTTCTTGCAGATATTCAAGCTCTTCAAGCAGTGGATCCTCATTTGGCTGCCTTCCTGCAATATTGGAGAAGGGGACGAGTTCCTACAAGAGAGGAGAGGATAAGGGTACCAAAAGAAGTGTTGGAGCTTAGCCGGCAGTGGAGACAGATTAGAGAGAAAGATGGGATTTTGTACCGAGAAGTGTTTCTGCCCACAGGGAAGACTAGAGTGCTTCAAGTGTTGTTACCTATGGGCCTGAAGCAGGAGGTCTTGGAGAGTCTTCATGACCATCATGGACACCAGGGGACAGAGAGGACTTTGAAGCTGGTACGAGTAAGGTGCTTTTGGCCTAACCTATGCCATGATGTTGAAGAGTGGTGTGCCAGGTGTGAGCGCTGTTCAGTTGCCAAAGCTGTTTGCCCGTAGCTGTTTAGTCCGTACAACAATGGGCCACTTAATGGCCTCAAAGCCATTGGAGATTCTTGCAGTTGATTTTTCCCTTCTTGAGCAGGCAAGCGATAGCAGAGAAAATGTACTTGTGGTCACTGGTGTGTTTTCAAAGTTCACCCAGGCGTATTCAACCAAAGATCAAAGAGCCAGTATGGTGGCCCGTATCCTAACCGAGAGATGGTTCCACGTGTATGGTGTACCTAAACATTTTAACTCTGATCAAGGGAGAAATTTTGAAGGGGAGCTGTTGAAGTGTCTGTGCCACCTTTATGGGATACAGAAGAGTCAGACGACACCATATCACCCAGAAGGGAATGGCCAGTGTGAGTGCTTTAATCGTACAATGTACAAATTGCTTCGTACACTCCCAAATGATAAAAAGAGAAAGTGGCTACAGTTCTTACCTCAGTTGATTTTTGCAACAACACCACTGTTCACCAGTCTACAGGTTACTCTTATGAATTAATGTTCGGTCTGAAGCCCAAGTTCCCAGTTGATGCTCTTCTGGGAATAGAGGAAGTAAGTGAAGTAGTGAACACAGTTCATGATTGGGATCACTTGGATCACCAGGATCACTTGGTGTCAGTGTATGGTGTCACTGGAAGCTGCTGCAGCTCATCGAGCAAGTCAGTATCCCGAATTCAATGCCCAATGCCAAATCAATGTTTGGATCAAGTGGGCACAGTTTATAAGGTGAGGCCACAGGATGCTGTGGTGCCTGAAAAGAATGTACAGCTTTCAGAGTTGCGAGAGCTTCCTGAGGGGTATAAATCCGGGGGGCCAGTTGAGGTTGCCAGTCTTCCATTGACTACAGAACCCTCAAAGAATTATCACCAGGAACAGTTTGAGGAGGATGAAGTTTCAAAAGAGGATGTAGTCATTTTGTGAGAAGTACAAGAGAAAGACAAAGACTCGTTTGAGACATTGAAGTCATCAGCGGAACCAAGTCAGTCCTTCAGCAGAGAGGATCAAGGAGAATCAGCAATTAATCAGAAAGTGGGAGAAAATCCAACAGAGAAAGCTATGTACCAGGCTCGTGAAGAAAATCCAGCTGAACAATTGACTTGCCCCCTTGACTCTCCAGGCTCTGAAAATGCAAGAACTACTTACAGTAATCACTGTGACAAAGAAGAGAGTATGCCAAGACGTTCAAGTAGAACAAGGGCTGGACAGCACTCTAACCCATTTAACCTCCCAAGGCCAGTACGACCCCCGGAGGGCAGACGACGCGGTATTCAAGTTACAGTAAACTCCCTATATACTCCATTTAGACCTTGGCAGTAGAAAAGGTGGGGGAGGGTACATGTGACACCGGGACGGTGACTTTTGAAGATCGGGATGGATGTGGCAAGAATGAGATAGTGGTCCCTTTAAGGGTTGGGCAAGGGGTTTGCCAAGCTCTCGCGACATTGCAAACTAGCTTTTGATCTCGCTCTTTGAAAGCGTTTCACGAGTTGGAAGAACTGCCAACTGCAATTGTTTCTTCAAATCAGTTGTGATCACGTATAAATTGACATTTGATTTCACTCTGACAAGTGTTTCACGAGTTGGAAGAACTGTCTGCATTCCTGAACGTTTCCTCTTCAAATCAGTTGTGATAATGTTTAAGTTGGCGTTTGAGCCCACTCTGACAAGCGTTTCATGAGTTGGGAGAACTACCTGCATTCTCGAAGGGGCTGTTTAATTCGCCTGCCGTTTAATTCACCTGAGACTCTTACATATCACTGTGACTCAGCTGCTATTTATTCCATTCATGTCAGCAACGTCTAGCTACCTCTCCCTTTCTTTTGGTGGACAGAGCATCGAATCCATATAATTATTTTCCTGCCCTCCTCCTACCTTTCCAGTGATGGTGTTATGAGTAAGGGATTGGACTAGCTGCTGTATCGAGCAATCACTGTTTCTTTTGTTGATGTTTTATTTTTATTTAATATTTGTATTTGTGTTTTGATTTTATAATAAGTGCCTTGATTTTGTATTGTTTCCTTAGTTTTTGAACTTTGTTTTGAATACTTTTTTTTTCTCCTTAGTTTGTACCATCATTATCAATCTTATTGTTATTTCTTTGAAGTTGCAAAAGTACTGTTTGAGTATAGGTGGTTTAAATCAATAATTCAAAGTCTAGGACCACTACACCATTTTGCTTTCTCTTTTGGGATATTACTTTGCTGTGATGTATTTGCTCTATTTGAAGTGTGAGTGTATTCGTCATGAGGGTTTAATTTGTGTGGTTTCCTTTCACTTGGAAAAGAAACATTGGGAGTGGTTGGTCCAGACGGTTCATCTTAGATTAACTACTGATCTTGGTCTAGCTTAATTTCATCAGTGGTGTTTAGCCTTTTAATATGTTATTTATTAGCAATAAATTTAGTAAACTTTGTACTCCGTGTGGCGAGGGGGGCGTGGTTCAGCGAGGTCTGCAACAGGAGAGAGAGGCAGGAGACGAGCGGTGCGTAAGTAGGTCAAGTGCAAATGATAAACACCTGTGTCTCGTTTCAGTAATTGGTGTGGAGAGACCGGATAAAAGCCACCAGCATAGGGAAACAAGGGAGAGAGACTGACTGGGAACTCGAGCCACACAGGGAGACTGGTTGCGTGAGCCGGAATTGTATGCAGATTTATATTCTGAGTTATTTAATAAGTGATTGAAAGCGCAGTGGGCGCCACTTGTTTTGTTTGTGCCAGAGAGCTTCAAATAAAGTACGAGTCCCAGTCACGCTGACCCTGTCTTCTTCCTTCCACCCTTTGAACCACATCACACTGGTGCCGAAACCCGGGAAGGAAGAAGAACGCCGCCGCCGTCATGCAGTCCCCGCCAGGATCGCCATTTGCGGAGGTCATCCAATCACTCGCGGGTCTTCACCAGGAACACCATCAGGCACTGCTGGGCATGAGGGACGATCAGGAACGGTGTTTCCGAGCACTCATCCAAGCCCAGCAGGAAGACTCTGGAGCTGGATTGACCGGGAGGTTCGGGCTACGGGAACTCCATCTGCCCCAGCACCGCCCACTCACGTGCCTCTCAATAAGATGGGTCCCCAGGACGACCCAGAGGTGTTCATAGACCTTTTTGAGAGGTCGGCTGAGGCATGTGGGTGGCCCCAAGAGGACTGGCCAG
>NW_015544297.1:6580-22927 GCF_001515605.1 Sinocyclocheilus anshuiensis | reverse complement strand
GCTTCAGGTCGCTGGACCTCGGAGAGTGTGGCCGACCCTTCGTGATGGCGCAACAGCTCCGGGACGCCTGCCGCAGATCGCTCATGGCCGAGAAAAGCGACGTTGAAAGTCATTGATAAAGTGGTACTGGAGCAGTTCGTGGCTCGGCTGCCGAGGAAGACAGCCCAGTGGGTCCAGTGCCACCGCCCGACGTCGCTGAAACAGGCCATCCAACTGCTGAAGGACCAGATGGTGGCATGCCCCGGGCTCGGCGAACCACTGCCATCTGTCTCTCTCTCTCTCCCTTCCCCTGTGTTTTCTCCCTCCAAACCTGTCCCTTTTCCCAGGTCCAGAGGGAATCTCCCCCCACGAGCCCCACCCCGGTGGAGGAGTGGTCCAGGGACGGAACCAACAGCTGCCCCGAAGGCGCCGCCCAGAGGGGCGGGGTCGACCAGCAGCAGCCCAACCGCAACTCCCGTGCCTCCACTCTCTCCACGCCAATTCCTTGACCCGCTTCCTGCCAGTAGGGCTGCGGGGAGGCCTGGGCCGGCCTGTTGGCGTTGCGGGGACCCAGGTCATTTTATTGATCGGTGTCCAGTGATGGAGGTGGGGACACTGATCTGGGTCCCGGACGCCCCACAGGCTGCCCCCGATCAAGCTGGCCTGTACCAAATACCCGTGAGTATTAAGGGGGGTACGTATCAGGCTTTGGTGGATTCGGGATGTAACCAAACCTCAATTCATCAAAGCCTGATTCATCCAGAGGCATTGGATAATAGCCACGTGGTTAAGGTTCGGTGTGTGCACAGGGATGTGGTGAACTACCCCTTAATGTCGGTGGCTATTCAATTTCGGGGACAAAAGCATAGGGTAGAGGTTGCAGTTAGTCAGCACCTCAGACATCCGTTAATTTTGGGAACAAATTGGCCAGATTTTAGTGTATTATTGGGGCATTTAGGTGTGGATGTCTCTTCGGGGAAAGGAGAGTGGGGAAGGGGGGCGGTCGCACAGGTAGGAGAAGCTGAGCCGGGACCAATGGGAACTGAGACAGGGGAAGAGAGCGCTGTTGAGAGGAGAAACCTCACAGAGTGTGATGATTTTCCCCTGGAGCAGTCTCAGGATGAAACGCTCAAAAATGCCTTTGAACAGGTCCGTTCCATCGACGGGCAGCTTCTCCAACCGACTCGACCGCTCTCCTATCCTTATTTTGCTATTTTAAAAGACAGGTTGTATCGAGTGACCGAAGACACTCAGTCAAAACAAGATACAACTCAGTTGTTAGTACGAAAAAGCCGTCGGGAAATGCTTTTCCAGGCGGCTCACTGTGATCCGATGGCCGGACATTTGGGTCAAGCAGCAACACTTAATCGTCCAATGACCCGATTTTTCTGGCCGGGCATTCATGAGAACAGAGAACGTGCGCAGGTGCTGCGCGTCTTGTCGTGAGTGTCAGCTGGTGAATCCACCGGCCACCCCAAAAGCACCATTGTGCCCTCTCCCTCTTATGCAGGTCCCCTTCGAAAAAATTGGCATGGACCTCATCGGGTCATTAGAACGATCTGCACGTGGGCATCGCTTTGCATTAGTCCTAGTGGATTATGCAACACGATACCCAGAGGCAGTGGCGCTCTGCAGCATTTCTGTGAAAAGTGTAGTTTCATCTAATCTCCCGGGTGGGAATCCCAAAAGAGATTCTCACCGATCAAGGCACGGCGTTTATGTCATGGACTCTCCGCAAGCTTTACGAACTATTGGGCATTAAATCGATTCGTACCAGCGTTTATCACCCACAAACAGACGGTCTGGTCGAACGATTTAATTGCACATTAAAAACCATGATTCGAAAGTTTGTTCATGAAGACGCCAAAAATTGGGACAGATTGTTTACCGTGCGTGAGGTCCCCCAAGCCGCGATACCCAGAGGCAGCAGCATTTCCGCGAAAAGTGTGGCGGAGGCCCTGTTTCATCTAATCTCCCGGGTGGGAATCCCGAAAGAGATTCTCACCGATCAAGGCACGGCGTTTATGTCACGTACTCTCCGCGAACTTTACGAACTCTTGGGCATTAAATCGATTCGCACCAGCGTTTATCACCCACAAACAGACGGTCTGGTCGAACGATTTAATCGCACATTAAAAACCATGATTTGGAAGTTCGTTCACGAAGACGCCAAAAATTGGGACAAATGGCTGGAACCCCTCTTGTTTGCCGTGCGTGAGGTCCCCCAAGCCTCCACGGGGTTTTCCCCCTTTGAGCTTCTCTACGGACGTCAGCCCCGCGGAGTGTTGGACGTTCTAAGAGAAACTTGGGAGGACGGACCTTCGGACAGTAAAAATGAAATTCAGTATGTACTGGACCTGAGAACAAAACTCAACACTTTGGGGCGGCTCTATATGGAGAATTTGTTACAGGCTCAGGGCAGACAAAGCCGGTTATACAACAGGGGAGCCAGATTGCGCGAATTTACACCGGGAGAGAAAGTACTCGTATTACTCCCCACTTCTAGTTCCAAATTACTCGCCAAGTGGCAAGGACCCTTTGAGGTCACACGACGAGTTGGAGATCTCAATTATGAGGTAGTACGATCAGACAGGAGCGGGGCACATCAAATTTACCATCTCAATCTCCTTTAAAAGTGGAGCGAGGCGGAGTCAGTGATGTTGGTGATGGCGGTGAGTGGAGAGGAAGATCTCAGGCCTGAAGTGAACACTAAAAATCAATCTCTCGCTCTGGCCCCAGGAGGAGATCACCTCTCGCCCTCACAAATCACTGATGTGGCCAAGTTGCAACCTATCCGAGACCCAAGACCAAAAAGGAGGTGAGGCAGTTCCTGGGGCTGGCGGGATATTATAGAAGGTTTGTACCTAAGTATTCGGACCTCACCAGCCCGCTGACTGACCTCACTAAAAAGGAAGCACCAGATCCGGTCCAGTGGACGGAGCAGTGCCAGCAGGCTTTCACCCAGATAAAGGCTGCTCTGTGTGGCGGGCTGCTCCTTCACTTCCCTGACTTTTCTCTCCCTTTTTTGTTGCAGACTGACGCGTCGTACAGGGGGCTTGGAGCGGTCCTGTCCCAGGAGATAGAGGGTGAGGAACGACCGGTGCTGTACATCAGTCGTAAGCTCTCGAAGAGGGAGACGATGTACAGCACCATAGAAAAGGAATGCTTGGTGATAAGATGGGCCGTGCTCACTCTCCGCTATTATCTCCTGGGACGGGAATTCACTCTCTGTTGAAGGATACCAACGCATAAACACCTGTGTCTCGTTTCAGTAATTGGTGTGGAGAGACCGGATAAAAGCCACCAGTATCGGGAAACAAGGGAGAGAGACTGACTGGGAACTCGAGCCACACAGGGAGACTGGTTTGCGGGAACCGGAATTGTATACAGATTTATATTCTGAGTTATTTAATAAGTGATTGAAAGCGCAGTGGGCGCCACTTCTTTTGTTTGTGCCAGAGAGCTTCAAATAAAGTACGAGTCCCAGTCATGCCGACCCTGTCTTCTTCCTTCCACCCTTTGAACCACATCACACTCCGGCTTCCAGTTTATATATTTAAACTATTGTGCGGGCATAAACTCATAGTTCTCCTACTTATACGCTAGTGGGAGTGGTGTAGTCATACATTTAAACATCTTAAAGCCATTGGTTACATTTAATTTCACTGTTTTGGTAAATAAATCATTTGTTAATTGTTAAGAACTTGCACTTGGTGACTTACATTGCCAATTTACCAGAAATACCACATATAACATTTCATTTAAGTAAAGTGATCAAAGGGGAAAAGGGAAGGAAGTAGATTAGTTACTTTGGGAGACACATCATTAGAACCTGGGTTTATGAACCTGTCCATTAAATGAAAAGGTAGAGGGCACTACACATTTATGGGGGCTCATCCGGGATGACTTCCTTCTTGTGATCAGTTGACCCTAGAAAACAACAGTTGAATTAATTTTCAAGATTATTCAAATTTATTTATTTCCTGAGCTCCAAGCATGGCTTTTGGACAGGATCCAGCTCTGCTTGATTAATTGTCTAAATGGTGTAAATAAGTGAACATTGAGGAAAATCATGGCATACTGTTAATAGGAGTGCCTGCTACGACTGATGTGGCATTTATAGAAGAGACAGCACAGGCTGTAAAAGCTTTTGGTAGGGTTCGTGTGAGAGATTTAAGAATAGGACCAACTCCTAACACTAGTTTGGTTCTTTGTGAATGCAGATAAGTTATTGACCCGACTCGTTTTCCCCCAGAATTTCCTTCAGCCTGCTCAGGGAGAGAAAACTCGGAAGGTAGTAGTGGCTTCAGCAGCTGTGCCTGTTTCAGATTTCTCACAGAATTTGTCCAAGTTCTTAAGTGAGGAGGGAAAGTCGATGTCTGACTTGCAAGCTCTATTCACTCAACCTAGCTCAAGTGCTGGCTCTCCAGAATCTATTATCCATGCCGTGGGCAAACTACTAGAGAAAACTTCTAAACCATCTACTGTTGCTAGTGCTTATCGCCGATTACGTACCTTTTTGGATACTGTCCCCACACCAACAGGAGAGGAAAGCTTGGAAAACTGGATGGAACAAGCCAGGTTAATGACTGCAGAGTGTGAATGTTTGGAAAAGGAAAAAAAGAAGAGTAATGCATTTACTGTGAGTGTTTAAAAGGCCCAGCGTTGGATATTGTTAAGGCTGTCAGATTTTCCAGTTCTGATGATAGTGCTTCACAATATCTGGATGCTTTGGAGAACACATTTAGAACATTTGGATCTGGAGAACAACTGATCAAAGGAGCTGTTCAAGCGAATCTTATGCTGCTGCAGTTGAGACTAATGGAAAGGAAAGAAAACCCTCCAAATTTTCTAGCATTACTGAACGAAATTATGGAAGCTGAAGAAAATATAGCTGCCCGTCATAAGATCAAAACTTCAGTAAAGCCCATACATCTGAAACCTGATGACAAAAATGAACTCTTCTGTAGTAAAACAGTTACATGAGGAAATACAGGAATTAAGATTCTGATTGGGAGAAGATTCTGGGAAAAACCCAGTTGCATCATTGAGGGTAGAGTCTAGAGAACAACAGGTTAAGACAAGGGCTGAAACTCAGAAACAGTCTGAGTTGGAACTGTTAAAATACCAGGTTCAGAAGTTGCAAGAGCAGCAGTCAGTGATGAATGTGAGCTCTGCTAAGCAATTTCCACTGGATGTTTCGAGCCCGAAGCCAGTTCAGTTTAAAAATCATAGAAGATCTTCAAGGAATTGAGAAGATTTCTTCTGCTACTGTTGCGGAGAGGATGGGCACATTGCGACCAAGTGTAAAGCCCCAGAAAATCCCACACTAGGGATTAAATGTAGGGATACAAATCTTAATTGTTCTTTTGAGCAGAGTCCAACGGGCAAACAATGAAGCAAATTCTCTTCCCAGAGGACTAGTAGGTCCTGTCACTACCATTCCCGTGGAAGTGAATGGATGCCCTTGTACCGCCCTACTTGATAGTGGATCACAGATCACTATTGTCTTTGAGGAATGGTACTCCAAATATCTGTCTCAAATTCCTATTCAGCCGTTTGCTGGATTGTCCATCTGGGGACTGAGTGAATGAAGTAATCCATATAAGGGCTATATAGTGGTAGACTTCTCATTTCCTGCCACACTCATGGGTGAAGCAGAGAGTTCAAAGCAGAGAGCAAGTTCTGGTTATTATTGGAACTAATTAAAATGTCTTCCAGCTATTGACTATGCTCAGCCCAGACTCTTGTGAGTCAAATCAAGCCTACTCATTTAGAATTCAATCAGAAATGCTTAAACTACATGCACCACAGGTTAAAGGAAAGGTGGAGGGCTCTGGATCAGATAAGGATCAAATATTGTGGACTGGACCAGGAGGGTTAACCATAATTGATTGCTCAAGTATCTCCCACTGACATGGTCACAGTAGCACAGGGAGTTCAGACTGCTTCCAAAAAGTTAGATCCAAAACTCTTTAAATTTGGTGATTCACCTATTCCAGCCAATTGGAAGGCCAGGTTGAGAGAGAAGTTGTCTGAGCGAGGAAGTGTGTTTTCTGTGACAGACTGGGATGTGGGGAAAGCTAAAGATGTGAAACATACTATAAGACTAAATGATTACCGACCCTTTTGGGAGCAGTCGAGAAGAATTTCACCTGCAGACATTAATGATGTCAGGCAACATTTGAAAGATCTGCTGGCAGCAGACTAAACCTTCTAACTAAACCTAGAAGTCCGTATGCTTCACCAATAGTCATTGCCAGGAAAAAGAATGGAGCCATTTGAATGTGTTTCGACTATCGCCAGAACTATCCCAGACCAATATACCTTTCATGGCTGGATAGAGAGGCATACACAGGAAGAACGATTCAGAGCTTCTTTATTTATACAAACTGAAGGAGAGCTTCAAACGGTACGTTTTAAAACTAAAACATAACTTTAGCTCTTGAAACTGAAGGGTAACAGTCCTTATCTTAATCCTCTTTAGGAAGATCCAGCAAGACAGAGCGATGTGGAGAGACATGAGGTAAGGTATGCAACCTTGAGACCAGTCAACGAGATACTGAGGTGAGTGAACAGATATAGTGCTCGGGTAAGTGACATCAAGTGTTCGTAATTAGTAATCTGGTGATTGTGAACGGGTGTAGGTGGCTGGTGAATCTGTTACAGTACCCCCTTTGCCTAAAGTTTTAGCAAAGACACATGGAAGGTGGGTGAGATACGGTAGGTGTCGGGGAGTTGGAGCTCATATGTGACCTCATTAATTTGCCTCGTGATAGGGAAAGGACCGACATAATGGGGACTCAGCTTCCTGCTGGGCAGCCGGAGACGAATATCTCGAGTGGAGAGCCAAACTCGGTCACCTGGTTGGTAAACAGGTGTGGGTGCGCGATGGGCATCAGCAAAGTCTCTGATCAGCAAAGTCTGATAACCTGAGGAAAGGCTGACAGACACTCCCAACAGATGGAAAAAACCACGCCAGATCCTGGATATGAACTGCGGCCCTCTATCTGAAACGATATCTTCAGGGAGACCAAAGTGTCGAAAGACATGCTGGAAGAGAGCTTCGGCTGCCTCCAAAGCAGTGGGTAATCCACGTAAGGGGATTAATTTACAGGTTTTAGAGAAGCTATCCACCACGACAAATATGGTAGTGAATCCGTTAGAGTGTGGAAGATCAGTGACGAAATCGATTCCAATGTGGGACCAGGGTCGGCGTGGAACAGGTAAGGGAACCAGTTTTCCTGCAGGTAAACGGCATGGAGTGGATGTGATGGCGCAGACCGAACAACGCTTGACGTAGCGGGCAACATCCTGAGCCATGCTGGGCCACCAGTATCTGTTCCGGAGAAGCGAGAGGGTTCGTTGTCTGTCTGGGTGACCCGATCCCAGAGAAGTGTGGATGGAGTCCAGAAGGGTGAGATGTAGAGTGGTAGGTACATACAATCTCCCTTCCGGACCTCCCGGCGGAGCGGGTTCTGTGAGAGTGGTGGCACGAATTTGGTCATTCACATCCCATGTGATTGGACATGCGAACACTGTGGGTAAGAGAATGGGTTCCGGGTTATCTGGTGATGGATCTGGTTGGTGAAGTCGTGATAAAGTGCCTGCTTTGAGGTTCTTATGCCCAAGGCGGTAGGTTACTGTTAATCGGAAACGGGTGAAGAATAAGGCCCATCGGGCTTGTCGGGGATTGAGACGTTTAGCTTCACGGAGGTATTGGAGGTTCTTGTGAGGATTTGAGCTGCAGAAATGCCTGTGTGGCTTCAGGCGTTCAAGAGAGGGTCTTTGGCTTCTGACGGAGGAGAGAGGTAAGTGGAGACGAGCATTGACTATGAAGCGCCCATAGAAATCCAAGCAAATCCCAGGAATCTCTGCAGCTCTTTGACCGTGGTGGGTTGTGGCCAATTCCTCACTGCTTCCACCTTGTTTTGGTCAATTTGGACTCCCTCTGGTGTGATAATGTAGCCCAGGAATTGAATGGTGGTTAGATGGAACTCACACTTTTCCTGCTTGAGGTAGAGGTGGTGCTCGCGGAGATGTTGGAGTACCTGGGAAACATGCTGTTGGTGTTCTTTAAGATTGGGTGAGTAAATGAGAATGTCGTTGATGTAGATGATTACGAATTGGTTGAGCATATCACGGAATATTTAATTCATGAAGATTTGGAAGATGGATGGTGAGTTTGAAAGGCCATAAGGCATAACCAGGTACTCGTAGCGCCCGGATGGTGTTATGAATGCAGTTTTCCATTTGTCTCCTCTTCGAATGCAGATTAGATTGTAGGCACTGCGTAGATTGAGTTTCGTGAAGATCCAGGCACCACGGAGCTCCTCCAACGAGGCTGGCACCAGAGGCAGTGGGTAGGAAAATTTGATGGTTTGGAAGTTGAGTGCTCGATAGTCGATACAAGGGCGTAGGCCTCCATCCTTCTTCGACACAAAGAAGAAACTGGATGCTGCAGGAGAAGTGGAAGGACGGATGAACCCCTGATGTAATGCCTCATTGATGTACTCCTCCATAGCAGTGTGCGCCGGGATCAATAGGGGATAGACATGTCCCTTAGGTAATTTGGCCCCAGGCAGCAGGTCGATCGCACAGTCCCATGGCCGATGAGGTGGAAGATGGGTTGCCGCGACCTTGCTGAACACATCCTGGAATGCCCTGTAGGCGGCTGGAATGTGGACTGAGCTTTGTGAAGCTGGGCTCTCAATAGTGGTAGAGCAGAGCGGTATGGAGAGCTTAGCTCGGCCTGGAAGAGGGAGATCTGCTAAACATGTCCTGAAAGTTACAGTGGATGTCAGGATGATGTTTAGCCAGCCAGGGATGCCCCAGGACGATATCTACTGTAGCCTTCTCCAGCACCAGTAACGAAATCCGTTTAACATGGAAGTTTCCGATGCGAAGAGTGACTTCCGGGGTGTGGACCCCTACCAACCCCTTGCTCAGTGGTTTTCCTTGAATATTGGAGATTTGGTAGATGGTGGAATTATGGTGTCGAGGGAGCTTGATTTGAGTGAGACTGTTGGAGGAGATGGACCAAGACCTTGACTGGAAAAGAGTGAAATTAACTTAAATGATTTTAGCAAATGGCTGCAATATAACAAAGAGTGAAAAATTGAAGGGGGTCTAAATACTTTCCGTACCCACTGTACATTAGAAGGACATCAATGTGAGGTATAATTGAGACATCAGGATGAATATGGACCGTACTCACCGCTGAGCATGTGGGTCGAATAGGGCAGGAGGGCAGAAGGTGCTCCTGGGACCCACAGTACATACACAGCCCTTGGGTGACTCGGCGAACCCATTCCGTGATTGATAGATGAAAACGGTTAGTTTGCATCGGCTCGGGTGCTGGAGGAGCATTGCTCGGTGAGGCGGCAGCGGATGAGGAATCCTCGGTGTGACAAGAAATTACATTTAAAGGGTTCGCAGACAAAGGCCCATTCAAATAAATTGCCAATGGACGCATAATTACCCGAAGGGACCATAGGCTGAATTTGGATCCCGTTAGCCTGTTATTTAAAGGACAATTGGGACGTTTCTGCTAACCCCCCATTCCGCGTTCTCTGATTTGCTTCCCCCGGAATAGGGTGTTTTTGGACACCTATTGGGGGCAACACTCACCTGTTGACCCCTCCCCCATCCATGGACCCTTTAAATGTCCATTTTCAATAATTTTTAGGGGTAAAACAGTGTAGTCGCTCCCAAAACCCTACTATCTGTCCATTCCCCCTTTGAGTGAATGGATGGGGCTCTTACCCCAGGGGCCTGTACGTCCCACCAAAGTACTATTTGTCCATCTCTCTACCAGGTACATGGGGGTCACTTGGGCTAGGGGCCCCGTCCCACGAACCCACTATTTGTCCATTTCGCCGCTATTGTGCCGGAACGACTCTTTGACCCCCACTGACCACTTGCCCCCGCCCCCCACGTCCCACAAACCCATTATTTGTCAGTTTACCCACTATATTCACAGAAAGCATCCCCAAGTTCTCGTCCGGCAGGGGGCAGGCGCCCTCGACCTGCGGATGCTCAATGATGCCATCCCTGGCTGTTTAAATGACGTCCAACGCAAAGCCGCTCCGATCGACCAGTGCTCTAGGCGGTGCACTTCGGGGGGCCCTACCAACACCCCTGTCAAATTTGGGATCACTAGCACCTTTCTAAAAAAATCCCACTTTCCATTTATTTTAATTGGTTTGGTCTAGCGGTTTCGTGAACACAGCTCCGAAAGGGCCAATCGACTAGAGGGCACCATTTGCATATTGTCAGGGGTCCCTTTAGTGGGTGGAAAAGTTTGGTGACCCTACGAACTCATCCAGGGATCAAAAGGTAAAAAATGGTACAGGGCGTCCACGAAACAGTTACTCTTTTAAATGCAAAGCGGGATGTCTCCCGTATGGAGATGGAAGGTCATTGGGCCTTGAAACTTGGCACGCACATCTGTCGTGGGTCCCCCGTTCGGGGCCCATGATTTTGAGTGCCCTGGTGGCTTCCTAAGCCCTTTAAGTCAAGCCGCGTGTCTCACTGAAATCGAGCCTGTTTCTAGGCCTCTCCCATTGACTTCAATGGCAGACGGAGAAATGGATGAAAAATCAGGAAAAATACATTTTGGGGCCCCAGGCCTGGGCCCTTCTGGCACTTCAGTCCAGGGGTCCTGACGCAACTGTGTGTGCAATTTGGGCCCCTTGGGACCTTTCTAAATAAATCCCACTTGCCACTTATTTGAATTGGTTTGGCCTAGCGGCTTCGTGGACGCGGCTCCGAAAGGGCCGATCGACTAGAGGGCGCCATTTGCATATCGTCAGGGGTCCCTTTAGCGGGCGGAAAAGTTTGGTGACCCTACGAACTCGTTCATGAGTCAAAAGGTCAAAAAAGTTACCGCACATCCACGAAACAGGTACATGCTTAAATGGGGAGAAGGCCATCCCCCGTCCAGAGACCATAGGACATAGGGCCCCAATATTCGATATTCTCGCTTTTCAGGGGCCCCTCGCTCACAGCCCCGAAGTGCAAAGCCATAGGACCTTCCGAAAAAAGCTACTCTCCCGATCAAAAAATCATTCAAAAGGTTCAGAGTGAGTATAAGACAGAAAGGCCTGCAGCAAAGATTTTGTGCAAAGGCCCCAAACATTTTTTTCCACTTTAGGACCGGGGGGGCTTCAGTACGTCGTTCGGGGTTGCCCCAAGAACCACGGTGAAAAATTTGGGGCCCCTGGTACCTTTCTAAATAAATCCCACTTGCCACTTATTTGAATTGGTTTGGACTAGCGGTTTTGTGGATACGGCTTCGAAAGGGCCGATCGACTAGAGGGCACCATTTGCATATCATCAGGGGTCCCTTTAGTGGGCGGAAAAGTTTGGTGACCCTACGAACTCATTCTGGGGTCAAAAGTTCAAAAATGGGACTGTGCGTCCATGAAACAGTTTCGCGTTTAAATGTGAAGCGGGACGTCTCCCGTATGGAGACTGAAGGTCACTGGCCCTTAAAACTCGGCAGGCATATCCGTCGTGGGTTCCCCGTTCGGGCCAGCGAGTTTGAGTTTTTCACTAATTATTTTTGTTGATTTTTTTAAAGGTCTTCCCAAATGCTGAGGAATTTGCGTCCCTGATGTACAACATGGAAAAGGTCAAGCATTCGAAGTCCTTAGGGCCTAGCCCCAATATGAATGTTATTTTTAATCAAACATAAAGAAACATCCCATTCCCAATTTATTCAGCGGGTCATTCATAGTGGTTCCATGGACATTCCTTTTTTAATGCAAATTACACTGTTTTATGACCTGAAAGTTGCATGAATGGGTTCTGTTGAGTGTCATGAGTACAGTAGAGATGGTTTCATCAACAATATTGCTCATACTTATGAAAAATACACTTTATTCACTTGTGTCCACAGGACCTGTACAGAACGTCCATTAAATAGGTTGCAGATGGGATCTTTTCAATTCTACTTAATTTTTTATGCAAATTGTACACTATTATGACATGAAACTGACATGAATGGGTTCCACTGAGTGTGCTGAGTACAGTATACGTGGTTTCATCAACAAAATTGCTCATATTTATGAACAATACACTTCATTTGTGTGTGTCGACAGAACTGCTATGAGGAGCCAGCTGAATAAATTGGAATTGGGATGTTTTTACTGGAAAGACCTGAATTCGAAATCCCAGCCTCCAGGGGACGCCCTCAATCGGGCGTAAAAGTTTGGTGATCGTACGACCTCCTTTAGAGGTCAAAAGGTCAGAAAAGGGGCGAGCACGTGTCTGATTTTTAAAAAATTTTTTTAAAGGTCTTCTCAAACCCTGAGGACTTTGGCCCTTTTCCATGTCATACGTCAGGGCCCCACAGTCAAGCATTCAAAGCCCCTAGGCCCTAGTCCCAATTTATTCAGCGGGCCATTCATAGTGGTTCCGTGGACATTCCTTTTTTATGCAAATTACACTGTTTTATGACCTGAAAGTTGCATGAATGGGTTCTGTTGAGTGTGCTGAGTACAATAGAGGTGGTTTCATCAACACAATCTCTCATATTTATGAACGATACACTTTATTTGTGTGCTTCCACGGAACTGCTATGAGGAGCTCACTGAATAAATTGAAATTGGGTATTTTCTTGTCTTTGCTCTGTCAAACAGGAACATCCCATTTCCAATTTATTAAGTGGGCCCTTCATAGTGGTTCTGTGGACATTAATTTTTATGCAGATTATACACAAGCAGACACTCAAGTGTAAAATAAATGCAAATAAGAACACAATGATTGTTTTACCCTTTTTTATTAAAACATTATTAACAAAAAATAATGAAAACTTTGTTACACTTGACCAAAAAATATTAAACTTGTTATTCAGTCCTCTTCATCAGCAGCAAAATACTGCAGTAAAGGAAACATATCACAAAATATTAACTAGATAAAAAAGTTAATAAACAGCTATTACTGTACGCTTAGACATTTTTCAGCCTAAATCACTGCTGTTCAGGTAAGTTACTCCATACATTGTTCATAATTTATTATGCCATCTTGAAGAGTTAAAAATATTTATTTAAGATGCAGTCATAAAGTGTTATAACTTTCTGTTCGAACAATATTTGACTTATCTTTTAAGCTGAAGATGGTAAATTGTCCATTGTGCCCCACCGAGGTGGCCAACATACGTCAGCACCTCAGGGTGTTTCATTTTGTTAAGAATGTTCAGGAAAGGGGTATACTTATTAAGTATGCCCGAGGCAGATTTAAAATTGCTAACCTGCAGTGCCCACTCTGCCAGAAGGTGTGTAAATATGTGGAAACACACCTAAAGAAAGGGCACAAAGACACCACGATACGTCAGTGTCAACTAAAGTGATCACATTTTGACCATTTGCATTTTAAAGCAACATATAAAATAGCTTATCTTTGATTTGAGTAATAGCAGTGTAAAAATTTTAAAGGTGTCTCAGAGGTTCAAGTTGGTGAGCCACCTGAGCTGGTTGCCCCACCCCTCCAGGTTATGGACCCCTCCACCTCAGCTGGTTGCCCCACCCTTCCAGCTGATGGAATCAAAAGATTGGAGAAACTTTTTTTTCGACCGAAAAAAAATCCAAAGTTTTCTTTGGTCAGAAAAAATGTTTCTCCAATCTCCTGGATTCTGATAGAGGGCACTGAGACTAAGACAGGAATGCAAGTTTGATGGCTCTAGAGCCTTCTTTAGCTGAGATATGGAGATCCCACTCGCAATTTTTCCATTGTCTGAAATAGTGCTTTCGTGGACAATGTAATTTTTGGATAAAACTGGGTGCCACAGACTCAGGGGGACCTGCAGAGTGCAGTAAAATATGTTTTATCATGAATGGACCTTGAACTGAAGTGTTCAAAAAAACACTATCTGGAGCCCATTGAATAGGTCGGAAATGGACACATCCCATTTCCAACCTATTCAATGGGCCCCAGCTAGGAGGTTTATGGACACTATGGTTTAAGGCCTTTAATCTTGAACTATTTCCATCAAACCTATATAGCAGCATTCAGAAGGCCCCCCGAATCAGAAGCATCCACCTTGGTGCCAAAATTCCACTGTCCATGAACCTCCTATCTGGGGCCCATTGGATAAGTTGGAAATGGACACGCCCCCCTTACCCATTATACCAATTCCTTGCCATTTATTGAATGTGGACACACATCCCACTTGCAGTTTATTCAATGGGATTGTGGACAATTATCCCACTAACCTATTATAGCAATCCCATTTAATACATTGCAAATGGACACAGATCCCACTTGCAACTTTTTGTGTGTGTTTTTTATGTTCAGTTATTTTACTTTAATAGGAAAGAAAATAAACTATTTATTGCCATTAAAGTGAAATTACTGAACCTACACATGGGAGCCTGATAAAAATGCTCATTTTAGAAGAAAATTTCAAACGGCACTTAGAGGCTTTTGCATCTGAACTCTTCATATATCCCACTTGCAATTTGTTGTACGGGTTCTGTTTAATAGGTTGGCTGACAATCATCCCACTAACATGTTATAGGGATCCCATTCAATAAATTGCAAATGGACACAGATCCCACTTGCAATTTATTGTTTGGGAAAGCTTTAAGTGGTTAGTGGACAATCATCCCACTAACCTATTATAGCGATCCCATTCAATAAATGGCAAGTGGACACATGTCCCAATTGCAATTTATTTAATGAAACTGTTTAAGTGGTTAGTGGACATTCATCCCACTAACCTATTATAGTGATCCCGTTCATTAAATGGCAAATGAACACATGTCCCACTTGCAATTTAATTGTATGGGAACACATTAGGGGGTAAGTGTATTAACTCAATAAATTACAAATGGACACAGATCCCAATTGCAACTTATTGAATGGGAACGCTTTAAGTGGTTAGTGGACAATCATCCCATTAACCTATTATAGAGGTCCCATTCATTAAATGGCAAATGGACACTTGTCCCACTTGCAATTTATTGTATAAGAACACTTTAGGTGGTTAGTGGACATTTGCCCACTTTAGTGAGTAATCGGAGAAATATTGGGTCTGTGGAATGGGGGCGTGGCTTGGCAGTCGTCAGCAGGGCATTTGCCCACTTTAATGGGTAATCGGATAAATAGTGGGTTCGTGGGATGGGGTGTGTCTTTGGAGGGGTCAGCGGAGGTCACTGGAACATTTGGACACTATAGTGATCTGACAAATAGTTGGCTTGGGGGTGGTCAGCGGGGATCTGGGGGTCATTGAGCACTTTAGTGGGTAATTGGACAAATAGTGGGTTCGTGTGATGGGGGCGTGGCTTGGGAGTTGTCAGCGGGGGTCCGGGGTTTATTGTGCACATTAGTAGGTCATTGGACAAATAGTGGGTCTGTTGGACGGGGGCGTGGCTTGGGAGAGATCAGCGGGGGTCCGGAGTTCATTGCACACATTAGTGGGTAATTGGACAAATAGTGAGTTTGTGGGACGGGGGCGTGGCTTGGGAGTGGTCAGCGGGGGTCCGGGGGTCATTGCGCACTTTAGTGGGTAATTGGACAAATAGTGGGTCTATGGGATGGGGGCGTGGCTTGGGAGTGGTCAGTGGGGGTCATTTGCCCCACTTTAGTGGGTAATTGGACAAATAGTGGGTCCATGGGAAGGGGGCGTGGCTTGGGAGAGGTCAGCAGGGGTCCGGGGTTTATTGCACACTTTAGTGGGTAATTGGACAAATAGTGGGTTCGTGGGATGGGGGCGTGGCTTGGCAGTGGTCAGCAGGGGTCCGGGGGTCATTTGCCCACTTTAGTTGGTCAGCGGATAAATAGTGAGTTCGTGGTATGGGGGAATCAAGAAAGCGTCCACCCCAGACTATATGAATGGCCCAGAAGCCCATTGCAATAATCCTGGAGTGGGATGGTGGTGCTGCCACACAGTGGATGAAGGCAGTACTGCTTTTGGGGGCCTCAGACTTCGGGGGGCTCCCGTTGGGCCCCCAGTGGGGTCAGGCCTCCCAAAACCCACCCGGGGACATTGGGCGGCCGGGAATGGTCGGCGGGGGGTGCCAGCCGGTCTTCCCCCTTTTCCTGTTGGTTGGAGCCCTGGTGCCTCTTTATCTGGTTTTGATGGACCCATCGAAGGACTGGCTCGCTGCGCCCTTGTCTGATTTTGATTCGATAGGCAACAGGTGAGAGCTTGTCCACAATCTCATGGGGTCCTGTCCAGTGAGGTAGGAATTTCTTTCACAGGCGATGGGGAGCGTTCTGCCTTGGTTGGGCGAAGCTGTAGTACCATACTTTGTTTCCGACATTAAGTTCTTGGTGAGAGGCCTTTTGGTCATAGTAGGCTTTTCGACCTTCCGCACTTCTTTGGAGTTGTTGTTGCGCGAAGGCGAAAGTTGTTCTCAGGTG
>NW_015544297.1:2925-6316 GCF_001515605.1 Sinocyclocheilus anshuiensis | reverse complement strand
TGGGGTCCTGTCCAGTGAGGTAGGAATTTCTTTGACAGGCGATGGGGAGCGTTCTGCCTTGGTTGGGCGAAGCTGTAGTACCACACTTTGTCTCCGATATTGAGCTCCTGGTGAGAGGTCTTTTGGTCGTAGTAGGCTTTTCGACCTTCTCCACTTCTTTGGAGTTGTTGTTGCGCAAAGGCGAAAGTTGTTCTCAGGTGTTGATGCAACTCTTCCAGGCACTGACGAGGTTCAGGTCACCAAGTTGGTACAGCAGGTTTAACGGTAGTGTCATTTGTCGCCCCGTCATCATCTCAAACGGGGGTACTGCGGTAGACTGGTGAGGGGTGGCCCTGACGGCCATCAGTACCAGAGGAAGCTTAATATCACAATCCTTTTGATTGGCGGACACATACTTCTTCAACATGCTGACCACTGTCCTGTTGACTCATTCCACTTGACCTGAGGAAATTGGGTGATGGCTTATATGGAGCTTGGCCTGTATACCCAGGAGTAGAGGTCTGCTACCCGACCCGAGCCCGACGGGTCCTGAAATACTTTCGGGTTTCGGGTCGGGTTCGGGTTAATGTTTAATGAATAGCTTCGGGTTCGGGTCGGTACAGCAGGTGTAACGGTAGTGTCATTTGTCGCCCCGTCATCATCTCGAACGGGGGTACTCCGGTAGACCGGTGAGGGGTGGCCCTGACGGCCATCAGTACCAGAGGAAGCTTAATATCCCAATCCTTTTGATTGGCGGACACGTACTTTTTCAACATGCTGACCACTGTCCTGTTGACTCGTTCCACTTGACCTGAGGAAATTGGGTGATGGCTTATATGGAGCTCGGCCTGTATACCCAGGAGTTTCCACACTTCCTGCATGACTTTGCGGTGAAGTGGGTTCCTCGGTCAGAGTTGACCCTTAAAGGCAGACCGAACCTTGAGAAGATGTGGTTCATCAAAAGGCAGGCTGTCATTTTATTTGTATCATTGGGAGCTGGGAGACACTCTACCCATTTTGTGAATTCGCAAACCACGGTGAGGAAGTATTTGTTACCCCGTGTTGACCGTGGTAGACCACCAAGTTTATCTGCTTATCAAATTTCAGAGACTCATCAAAGACAACACCCAGGTTTTTCACCGATGTCTTCACATAAGAAGACAGCCCACCAAGATTAGCTTTGGGATTATGAAATGAATCTGAAGGACCAAAGACTATAATGTCTGTTTTACTCTCATTAAAATTCAGAAAGTTTAGAGACAGCCAGGACTTTATATCTGACAAGCAAGCCATGAGAGTGTCCAAACCGTCTGAATTACGTTTTAAGGGCAGATAAACTTGGGTGTCATCAGCATAACAATGGAATGACAGCCCATACTTCCTGAAGATAGAACCCAGTGGGAGCATGTATATTGAAAAAAGAATGGGAGCCAAAATGGATCCCTGAGGAACCCCACATGATAAAGAAGCAGCACTAGAAAAATGATCTCCAATATTAACTGAAAAACTTCGATTTGAAAAATAAGATTTAAACCAATTTAAGGCACTACCCTTAATGCCTGTGCATTGCTCCAACTGAGCAATAAGGACTTCGTGATCGACCGTATCAAATGCAGCGGTCAAATCTGGGAGCACAAGCACAGCATAGTTGCCAGAATCGCAGGTTACTCTGCTATCAAGAATGGATCAGAAAGTTCCAGAGCAAATAATTGCAATTCAAAGCTGCTGTATTCATTAAAAGAGACAGAGTGACAGTGAAAAGTGTCTTTATAGATGGAGGCCAAGCCTCCACCCCGGCCCGTAGTACGAGGAGAATTGAAGAAAGAACAGTTTGTAGGTAGCAGTTCAGAAAAGGGGCTTAAGTCCCCAGTCGTGAGCCACGGGAAGAAATAAAATCATTGATAATAAAAGTTTTGTTTATCACCGATCTGGTGTTGATCAAGGCCATCTTTAGCCGTAGGGGGTTTTCGCTGGACTCCACTGACTGCATTGGAGATGTCCCGTGTGCACTCCTCCACGGTGAAAACGGGGAGAGCAATGACCCGCGCATGAAACTGCGGCGGTCGGAAACAAGGGAGTAATCCACTCTCGTACTGGTTCCAGAGAGCGCTGGTGGATGAAACGATTCAGGTCCGAGCCTTCCGCATTGAGGCCCAGTGAAGATTGAAACTCCCGATGGTGTGCCAGAAGGAGCTTCAGCTTAACAGCTATGTGGCTACCCCATTTACCGCGTCGTCTCCTGCACTTTCTCGCCGGAAGGGAGCACGGCCAACGGCGAAGACAATCAGGAATGGACATCAGTAGGGGTGGGGAAACATAATGAGAGCTGTTTTGCACTTGATTGAGCAGTTTGCTTGAAATTACTTGATGGTTTAAAAGCGATAAACGGTCATATGTCAGTACCAGCGAAGTACACTGCGTCGAATAAAACATTAAAAATAAAATAAACAAACTTAACACCACATCAAGCGACAGACGGCTGTCATTTCTGCTGTATCATTGGGAGCTGGGAGACACTCTACCCACTTTGTGAATTCACAAACCACAGTGAAGACGTATTTGTTACCCCATACTGACCGTGGTAGGGGTCCTACCCAATCTATTTGGAGGTCCGACCATACCCATTTTGTGAATTCGCAAACCACGGTGAGGAAGTATTTGTTACCCCGTGTTGACCGTGGTAGGGGTCCCACCCAATCTATTTGGAGGTCCGAACATGGGAAGGTCATTCCTTTCCGTTGCAGTGGTGCTTGGTGGTTTGGATTTACCGGTTGGATCTGGCAACACACCAGGCATCCTTTTACTTACTCTGCCACGTCTTGCTGCATGCCAGGCCAGTATGCTACTTGCTTGAGCATTTTGTAGGTGGCCTTGGTGCCATGGTGTCGAGCGCATGGTGAATCGTAGGCGTGTGTCATCATCATCCCCCTTTGGCCCTGAGGGACTACGAGCTTTGGCGCAATGAAGGGCTCAGGGACATATGTGAGAATGCCGGTTTTGAGAAGCAGCATGTGCTTGATAGAGTTGAGCATGCGGAGATCATAGGAAGTGGCTAGGTCGGAGGTGGAAATGGGATGAGTTAATGGGTTTGAAAGGTGAGCTGCAATAGCTTGCAGTGTCGGATCCAAAGCTTGGAGGGTGAGGAGATCATCAGCGGCGAATTGAGGTGAGAGTTCAACATGGGAGGAGGCAGGTTTTTGTGCGCCAGTGGCATGCTGGTGGCGGGTTATGGCAGCCACTGATGGGGTGGGTGGGTCGGAGGGCAGGAAATGTTCAGGACTCTCCATGTAATGCACCTGCTTTGGCGAGGGCATCAGTTTGGTCATTGAGATCTTTGTGTTGTCCTGGTTGACCTGAGTGGCCTCGGACCTTTTTCCAATAAACGATCATGTCATGTTCAGTGACAATGGCA
>NW_015544297.1:1216-2659 GCF_001515605.1 Sinocyclocheilus anshuiensis | reverse complement strand
TCTTGTACTGTCGCACAAATGTGGGTGGTGCATTTGGGCTTGTCGGGATGCGCACACTGTGGATGTTGGTCAGGCCACAGTCCAGGAAGTCCTTTGCGAATGAGTCATTGTACTTGTACAGAACTTCTTTGAGTACTTGGCAATCTGCTTCCATGTGGAGGGCATCCGCCTCACTCAGGATTTGTTGGATTTGTGCACCGAACCCGGTGTAGGGTTCCTCTGTTGTTGAGTCATTTGAGGGGCTCTGGGCCTTGACGGTCACCTGTGCAGGTGATTCTGTCACGGGCTGTGTTGAGACAGGGTAGACCGCGAGGTGAGTGTCATTTGTTATTTCTGATCGGCATAAGCTTTCTCTGGGCACTGGCACCCTGGCCCTGGCTTTGACATTGCATCATCAGTCAGTGAGTTGGCGTTGGTCTCTGTGGCTTGACACTACGACTCGTTGGAATCTACTGACTGGAAGGGCAGAGGCTCGCGGACTTGGGTCCATATCTTTAGCTGCTTGAAGTCAATTAAGGGTTCAAAGCAGGATTAAGGATTAAGCAGGTCTTTCCCAATGAGGAGTGGATACGTATTGACCACCGTTAGGTGAATTGGGGCCATATGTTTTAGCTGTGGGCCCGTGTGGGAATATGCTTGAAGTTTCAGCTCGCACCTTTGAAGTTTGAGGGTGCTATTAGACCTCTCTGTTCTTTCTTGGACTTCTTCGAGGAGTTCAGTTGACATTAGAGTGATGGGGACATGCATGTGACAGGGGACACATCACCTGTGTCAAGGAGGGCTTCGACTTTGATGTGGCGTTCGATGATGATGGAGAGGTAAAACTTTCTTGCTATACCTTTCTCAATGAGGTTGCCCAGGAGTTGAGGGACTGGAGTTTGGGACGAGACAGGTAGGATGTCAGGACTGATCTGGTGTTGTTCTTTGGAGTGGCAGACAACCCAAGACAGCACTTTCAGGAACTTGAGTGGTTTCGTCAGCAGGTGTTTGTTGGACGCTGCTGTGATCTGACAAATCAGGTTTTGGGTCAGTTTCTGACTGTTATGTGGATTGTTCAGGTAGGATTTCTTCTCAGTCTGAAGTTATGGAGGTTACGGTTCTCTGAGAGTGAGGTGAGGAAGTGCTGTTCTCTGTGGTCCGTTGGGTCAGGTGGTCGCTGCCTTCCTGTTCCGCTGCTAGTTAGGCTGAATCTGGTTTGTCTTTCTTTTCCCACTTCCGATCCTCCTCCTTGCGTTGGAAGAACTCTTTCATCATCATCTTCATTAGTTCTTGTGAGTCGAAACACGGTAATGTCTTTTGTTCTTGTGTGGGTTCAGTTTGAGCTCGGTCAGCTTGGAATCTTTGCGAGTTCCTTCGTTGATTCCTTGGACTGGTTGCTCCCGGGTGTGTTTGTCGTTTTCCCTTGGAGGTTCCGTTGGATTCCCACGAGCCTTTTCCTCTTGA
>NW_015544297.1:271-783 GCF_001515605.1 Sinocyclocheilus anshuiensis | reverse complement strand
TGCGCCAAGTCTCGCAACTGTTGAGCATTCATTGTTCGCGGACATGCGAGAACGCCCAGATGGTGGCTTACTCCAGGATGGAGGTTTCTCAGGAAGAGAGTTTTGAAGTTTAGATCATCTTCCATGTTCGGTTCGTTGCGAGTTCCGAAGTATGCTCGTCTGAGTCGGCTGTAGTAGGCTTGAGGAGATTCATGACGACCTTGTTTCGTCTCCAGAGCAGCCACTAGTCCTTGTTCTGACTCAGGGTCAGCGAATTCTTTAATGAGGGCTTCTTGGAGCAGGTGGTAATCAGTTTTTGTGTGAGCAGGCTGCTGTTCCAGGAAGCTGCGCACTTCAGGGCTGGATGTTGTTCGGAGCAAATAGAGTCTATCTTTGTCAGTGACATTGGGTCTCATTTCCAGATGGAAATCGACGTCTTGCAGATAAGCTTGGACATCCTGGCTACCTGGCACACTTGGGGTGAATTTGCCAATGTTTCTGGCGAGCTTGTCGAGGTCTTTGAGGTCCAAGCC
>NW_015544297.1:0-184 GCF_001515605.1 Sinocyclocheilus anshuiensis | reverse complement strand
TTGTGAGGTAGGGTTCTTCAGAGGGAGCCGGTGAATGTTTCAGCACTGCCCCCTCCCCCTTTTGATCATGTGTCAGTCCAGGAACAGGGGACCCGGTCCTGCTTGACAGGGCTGAGACTGGTGCCCGTCGGGTCCTTGCAGGCTTAGGGCGCAGCTCGTAGGCATGTCTGAGTTCCTCTCTGAT
>NW_015544296.1:338-612 GCF_001515605.1 Sinocyclocheilus anshuiensis | reverse complement strand
ATCAACTGTGACTTGACTTGACTCAGGGGAATCAACTGTGATTTGGCTCATCAGCTGTGACTTGACTTGACTCCTGAAGAACAACTGTGACTTGACTTGGTTCATGTAGATCAACTGTGACTAGACTTGACTCATGAATATCAGCTGTGACTTGACCAGACTCATGATAATAAACTGTGACTCGATTTGACCCATGACGAGCAACTGTGCCTAGACTCGACTCAGGAAGATCAATTGTGACTAGACTTGACTCAGGAAGATTAGCTGTGACTTG
>NW_015544296.1:0-199 GCF_001515605.1 Sinocyclocheilus anshuiensis | reverse complement strand
CTCATGACGATCAACTGTGACTTGACTTGACTCATGACAATCAACTGTGACTTGACTTGATTCAGGAATGGAAGCTGTGACATAACGAGGCGCTGTTGTGTCCACCATTTTGCGATCAGGCTCCTCTGTCGCCACCATTTTGGTCACAGATGCAGTGTCACATTCCTCCTCCGCGACACCCACAGTGGATGAAGAGTTA
>NW_015544295.1:1296996-1297730 GCF_001515605.1 Sinocyclocheilus anshuiensis | reverse complement strand
CATATCAAAACAGAAAACTGTTATTTTTAGACTTTAATATCTTGAGATACAAACTCGCAATCGCGGAAAAAAAAAAAGTAAGAATTGGATGTTTATATCTCACAATTCTGCCTTTTTTTTCCTCACAATTGTGAGTTTATACCTCGCTATTCTGACTTTTTTTTATATTTCACAACATTACTGTTTTTACTGTATTTTTGATCTAATAAATGCAGCTTTGGTGAGTATTAGAGACTTTGTTCAAAATTATTCCAAACTTTTGACCGGCAGTTTATTTTAATTGGAAAGATAAAAATACATACAGACATATTTAAAATACTGTTTTCTTTTTTTGTTAGCTACTTTAGTTACTTTTTATGAAATCCTGTTTCTGACACTGAACTAAAAAAAAAAAGGAAATGCTGACTCATCTCACAATTCTAACTTTTTCCTTGCAATTTTAACTTTACATCTTGTAATTGACAGTTTTTCTCAGAATTGCATGATATAAACTTGAAATTGCAAGAAAAAAGTTAGAATCTTGATACAAACTCGCAATTTGGAGAAAAAAGTCAGAATTGTGAGATATTATGAATTACCCTTTTCTTTATTTTCTTTTTTTATTCAGTGGCGTCAAACAAGCTTCCATAACTATTCGTTTTATTATTGGAGTAAAGGGATACAAATGTCATAGATATACCACAGTTAGACTATGGATACATATGCAAGAACTATGGAAAATATGCTATTTTTTT
>NW_015544295.1:1294976-1296506 GCF_001515605.1 Sinocyclocheilus anshuiensis | reverse complement strand
ACTGGTAATGTATATCGAAATATCGGAAATGTTTTTAAAAACCATATCACCGTTATTGAAAAAAATTATATCGCGATACATATTGATATTGAATTATTGTCCAGCCCTATTTATGATAATGGTTTTAAAAAAATATTTTCAGCCTGCCAGTATGTCAGTGAATTTAAACTAATGCTTGCATTGAGAGTATAGGTGCGTGTGTGCGTGTTATTTGAAGGCCAAGTGCCACTACTGTTGTGTTTTAGTAATGTTAAATAAAGGAGTTAATATTTAAGTATTATTGTTATTTTTTCCCGTGGTATCAAGTATCGTGTACTTTTAGTGGTATCAATACCGACTACTAGATTTTTGACATATAATTAATTTAAATACTTTAGCTCATTTAGTTATACACTACCAGTCAAAAGTTTGGAACAATTACGATTTGTAAATACTTTTGAAAGAACTCATGAAGAGAAACAGAAGTCATATCAAAACAGAAAACTGTTATTTTTAGACTTTAATATCTTGATACAAACTCGCAATCGCGGAAAAAAAAAAAGTAAGAATTGGATGTTTATATCTCACAATTCTGCCTTTTTTTTCCTCACAATTGTGAGTTTATACCTCGCTATTCTGACTTTTTTTTATATTTCACAACATTACTGTTTTTACTGTATTTTTGATCTAATAAATGCAGCTTTGGTGAGTATTAGAGACTTTGTTCAAAATTATTCCAAACTTTTGACCGGCAGTTTATTTTAATTGGAAAGATAAAAATACATACAGACATACACACTACTGTATGTAAAATACTGTTTACTTTTTTTGTTAGCTACTTTAGTTACTTTTTATGAAATCCTGTTTCTGACACTGAACTAAAAAAAAAAAGGAAATGCTGACTCATCTCACAATTCTAACTTTTTCCTTGCAATTTTAACTTTACATCTTGTAATTGACAGTTTTTCTCAGAATTGCATGATATAAACTTAAAATTGCAAGAAAAAAGTTAGAATCTTGATACAAACTCGCAATTTGGAGAAAAAAGTCAGAATTGTGAGATATTATGAATTACCCTTTTCTTTATTTTCTTTTTTTATTCAGTGGCGTCAAACAAGCTTCCATAACTATTCGTTTTATTATTGGAGTAAAGGGATACAAATGTCATAGATATACCACAGTTAGACTATGGATACATATGCAAGAACTATGGAAAATATGCTATTTTTTTCAAGTTATATACCAAGCTAATAGTTTATGTACAATATGTTTGGTTCCACTGATATTTGAATGGAGAAATGTTTGCTCTTGATTTGCCTTAAAACATTCCAACAGGTGCCTATAAATTCTAGATAAAAATGTTAAATAGGGGTGCTCCGATCAGGATTTTTGAGGCCGATCACCGATCACAGAAAGCAGTATCTGCCGATACCGATCACCGATACCGATCTTTTTAAAGGGGTCATATGATGGTTTTTTAAAGATCATTATTTTGTGTATTTGGTGTAACAGAATATGTTGACATGCTTTAATGTTCAAAAAACACATTAT
>NW_015544295.1:1291388-1294692 GCF_001515605.1 Sinocyclocheilus anshuiensis | reverse complement strand
CTACTGATCCGTGGCTGTTTACCACAAACACAACATTTATCCATTATTTTGATTTCAAATCCAAACACTGTCACTAAAACTGCTTTTTCAGTATTGCAATTATTTTTTTACACCGTGCAGTAATACAATCTTTCACAGACATGTTTAGCATTTATGGTGTAATTACTACATTTTCGTGTCAATCCATGTTCATATTTACTGCAAACAATGCGCTGTTACTTTAATCCTTCGCTTGCAGCACAGCAACAGACTCGGTACGGAAACGATCTCTGCACTGCTGCCGACGCACCGCTCCTGAACGCACTGCCGGACCGCAACCGAGCGCAGTGTGCACGCTTGATTAATCCGTTAACATGAGCGTGGAAAAAATACACACCACATACGCACTGCAAACAGAGTAATGTGAACCTGGCGTTATGTGTGCGCGCTGCGAGTGTGCATCAGGAGAGCGCGCGGGCACTGAATGGTTAAACATTGGCAAGAATTAAAAAGTAATGCAATTTATAAACTTTAGTGACGATGTGACACTGCCTCGATTGTGCAAGTGACAATTCCTGTGTAAACTGTGCAGCGTGCAGCTCGCTTATAGACAGACGCGATGTGGTGATTTGAAGACATTTGCGTATTTTGAGAGAGAAAGAGAGAGAGCGCGCGGTGATTCACTCACGCTGTTTGTGAAATTACGTCTCACACAAGGTTTTCAATTTACTTTATAAGTTATTTAATGAAGAAATATAAAGGGGAGTACCTCACCTTCAGCATTATAATTATTTTACCTTTTTGAGATCGACCTTTTTAGAGACCGCCGATCAAACATCCCAACATGATTATATGCCGATAGTGATCGGTAGCCGGTCAATCGGAGCACCCCTAATGATAAATGTGGGATCAAATAGCAATATCACTGGTAACTGTATTTACTAAAGCAATTCATTCATAATATTATATCATTAATATTAAGACATACTGTATATAACTTTGTGGCACCAGTTCCAATGCTATTAAACATTATTCTGGAGCCCTGACATACCTCTATGTAAACATTAACCATTTCAGTCTTCACTTTATGCAATGCACAAAGAGCACAAAGCTTGTGTTGTAAGATGGACAAATAAGTAACTCATTTGCATTGTTGTAATGTGTTTATATTGGGTCAGTGTATGGAGAGTAAAAGCACCGTCATTCATCCTGTTTCTCTATTCTGGTTCTTCTGCTATGGCTGCATCTCTCTGAATCACACCCTGTCTCTTACTGTACATGCATCACAATATTACCAAACACTGGCATAGAGAACCATGTGATCCATACCAGTCACAAACTACAGACTACCAACACATTTAAGTGGGTGTTAGACCATATTAAATGTCATTTGCAATGCAATTATCTTCCATAATATGACATTTTAGAGTGAAACCAAATATTCTTTGGGAAACAAAAGTTGGGCGTAACATGACATTGACTAAATCGAGAAAAGTGGAATGTGATATATTTGCTAAAAAAAGTAAATAGGGTCAATTTCATGTCACCTCTATATTTTATAATGGAAAATTAATTAATGGACAGCCACCTCATGTTAAACTGTGAAAAAGAAGCACCATGTGCACTAGGGGTGGGAGAAAAAATCGATTCACCTAACTATTGTGATTCTTTTTAAAACGATTTAAAAATTGATTGGTTTACCTCAGAATCGATTTAAATTTAATTCGTTTTCTTTTCCTAAGAGGTGGTAGGGAGAAGTTACCGCTTTTATTCCAACAGAGGGCGAAATGTATGTGTTCGACTTGAAGCAGCACTGCACAGACCTATCGGCGTATGACATCAAAGTACCGCGAGAGCGATTCGAAAGCATGCAGAGCCAATAGACATAATAAATACAATTTATTATGTCTATGGCAGAGCCATCTGCTCTCTGTAGCTCTCGCGGTGCTTTGATGACGTCACACAACGATCGTTCTGCATGCGCAGTGCCGCTGCATTATTAGATGATTATTAGATGACGTCGTATACGTTTCAAGCTGGCGTGAGAAAGCAAAAACATGACTGAGGCAGAGGATCAGACCTCTTCGAGAATTCTTTCTGCACCTTCATTTTTTAAATCCCAAGTGTGGAACACTTTGGATTTTACACACTGCCTGGAAAACATGACTAAAAACGGTATGCAAAGTAACATAGCACTTTATTAGCGCTTTTTAATTCCAACAGAGGGCGAAATGTATAGGTGTGTTCGACTTGAAGCAGCACCACGCAGATCAATCTGCATATGACATCAAAGTACCGCGAGAGCGATTCGAAAGCATGCGGAGCCATCTGCTCTCTGTAGCTCTCGCGGTGCTTTGATGTCATACAGCAATCCTTCTGTGTGCGCAGTGCCGCTGCATTAGATGATGTCATATACGTTTCAAGCCGGCGCGAGAAAGCAAAACCATGACGAAGGCAGAGGATCAGACCTCTTCCAGAATTCTTTCTGCACCTTCCCGTTTTGAATCCCAAGTGTGGAAACACTTTGGATTTTACACACTGCCAGGAAGACATGACTAAAACCGTATGCAAAGTAACATAGAACTATTTTATTTCAGAAAGTATTTTCATTTTGTTGAACTTTTGACTATTATATTCATGTGCAAGTTCAGGGTTTTGGTACTTGAAAGTTTCATGGTTCAAGGTACTTTAAAATATACACTGTGTATGTGTATGCTCCTGAAATAAAAGTTAAGAAAGATGTGATGCGTTGTTTTGTTAATATCACTCATCATATACAGTCTTCTTTAATGGTATGATCAAGTATTTTCCATTGTCTAGTCTTTAATAAGCAAAGAAAAATCACAATAAATTGTAGTATCAAGAGGGGCCGGAATCGGTAAAGGACCTTGAGACGGGAATCGAACTCAGGTCGCCGTGAGCACAGTTGCACTATATGCGGCGTCGACAAGAAAAGGAATAATTTTTTAACAGGAAAGATTTATTTTAAAATGTGTGCCAAGTTCCTAGAAATGTACTACATGTATTTTCTTTATTTGTAAACTTTTATGCTTGCAAGGAAAAACTTAAATTGAATTACTCCAAAAATTTAATAAAACCATCAAGTAAAAGATAACACATTTTTTTATCATAAAAGTTTTAAATATAGTTTTGAAAGCATATTATTTATTTATTTATTCATTCATGCATGCATCCATTCAAATCATGAGTGTACGAATTATTAATTAATTTAGGTTTTTGGGGAGCGGCACCACATGACATTTTACAACCTTAATTAAATATGAATATCAAAATTGAAGACTTTAATTTTTATAAATCATGTTGT
>NW_015544295.1:1287933-1290981 GCF_001515605.1 Sinocyclocheilus anshuiensis | reverse complement strand
TAATAATTATTATTATTATTATTATTATTATATGTTTATATGCTTATAAATCAATTAATATATGTACTTATTTGTCAGTTACATTTATTTAAACAAATATTTTTATATTATATTTTTATATTATTATATTTATATTTCAATTATTATTATTAACATTTTAAAACTACTTTTTACTGTTACTTTTTCTGCCTACATAGCTTTGGTTACATAAAAAGAAACTAGGTGTTATTTCAGAGGCAAAGACAATTATTACACATTTTAATTAAAATCTTTTTTTTTTCTGCCGTGACAACAAATACAATTATTAAAGTTACGTGGGTCCATTTTGATTTCAAGTTGTCTATAATCTCAAATTACAAGTTCAGAAAATATTTCTGCATGTCATGACAAATAATGACTTAATGCACCATCGTGAGAAAGATTCACCCTTTGTCCTAGTAACGCCGAATCCCTCTGTGATCTCTGACCAAGTTTCACTCTCTGCGTCTGCCATCGCTAACACACACACACACACACACACACACACACACACACACACACACACACGAACGCACAAACCAATTACAGCCCAGTTCCTTCCAGGTAAAGTCCAGGGGCTCCTGGTTGGTTAGGCATGAGACGCATCTCTGTGGCTATGTGCTCTCCAGACACGTAGTACGCGGCTCACAAACATGTAGCACTATGGCGACCAGCAAACGAGTGAAATCTGGCAGCCACTAAGGAAACAATGACAATAGCCTACGCAAGTCCCACAGAATAGATGCAGAGCTCAATCTGGCACAGTGACAGATCACTTTCACTCACAAGCTCCCAAAAAGACAAAGTTAGGACACTTTTGTCCCGCCGTAACAAACTTGCCGATGCAAAGGACATGATACTCGCTGTTCAGTGAACTCGCTGGCAGGCTTATGTTTGAATGAACTGTTGTTTTAAAGCCGGAGCGAGGCTAGCCCATAGATTAGCGCTACGCTCATGCACAAAAACACCATGGCATTTCCACTCAACATCATGAGACGACACTTTCACCCTGGATAAAATATGCCCAATAGGGAGAATCAGAGATAACCTCTTGTTCCTCAAAAAATGAATCCGAAATAATGAATCTGACCAAGACAAAGTCATGCTGACTTAACTCTATTCGAGGACGCCGTGGCCTAGTGGTCAAAGATCTAGGCTGCTAACTACAAAGTCATAAGTTCACACCACGGGAAAAGGGTGAGCCATAAACTACCAACATTACAACCTCAACCCATTAAACCCAAGATTACTCAAGGGCAGACTATCCTTGTAATAAACATACTGCAAAAAGACTATTGGAAAGCCCTTGTGAAAAAAGGAAGTACACTTAAGCATACATTAAAAAAAAAAAAAAAAAGAGAGTACTTATTATGGAGATAATACACTTTAAAAGAAATACTTCAGTGCTGATTGAATAGAAGCCCATTTCCACCACAGAATTAAAAACAACAACTTTTTATATCACAATTCTGACATGTTTTCTCACAATTCTATGTTTATATCTCACAATTTTTTGTTCTCTGAATTGCTAGAAACAAAGTTCGATTTGTGAGATATAAACTTAGAATTGTGAGGGAAAAAAGTCAGAATTATGATAATAAAAAAGTTACTTTTTTATTTCTTTCAAAGTAATGTTTCCAAACAATTCATTGGATATACTTTACAATTAAATAAAATTGTATTATAGTTTAAAATTATATTAATAAATGCAGTTATTGAACTTAAAAGTGCATTTGACCCTGTTAAGTAGGGCTTAGGTTCATCTTTATAAGTAATTTTATAATTCTATGGTCTTTGAAATATGGTTAAGGTGTAACTGCTGGATGTACTGACAAGTATTTCTGGTAAACTAAAATATATTTTAATGTCATTTCTATCAAAACTTGTATGTCATGTAATTAGAAACATTTGTAAATACACATTTGTAAAGATGAAGTTCATTTAAAATGTGCTCTCGAATGTTAGTCAACATCAAAATAAGTGTACTTCTTTAAGGAATGTCAAAAGATTATTAAAAAATGATTTCAAATGTACTTTTAATTTGAGATGATTATTAAGTGCACTTTTAGAAAGTACACTTAAGTGTGTTAGGAAACATAGCTATGAATGTGTCTCTTTAAGTGCACTTAAGTTTTATTTCAGTAATATTATCTGTAAGTAGTTTTTTTTTCTCCTCTTTTATAATACACCACAAGTGTGCAATTAAGCACTACTTTTTCACAAAAGAGGTCTCTTACTTGGTTGACAAATGCACAACTAAGATATCTTATGCATGATTTGATGATTATGTGCTCTTTTTTTGTATTTACAGTATGAGTCTGTTATTTACTTGTAGCAATTATAATGAGTGTTAAAACACTATTGTAGCAAGCTATTCTGCACTGTAAATACATAGTGTTTCAATTTACTAAACCCTAAATGTGTTAAGAACCTAACAAACTTGAAATGACTGTCTAGAGAGAAATATGAGGAAGTGCTGTCAAACAATTATTCGCGATTAATCGCATACAAAATAAAAGTTGTTGTTTACATAATATGTGTGTGTTTACTGTGTAGCCTATATTTATTATGTATTTATAAATACTAGACTTGTGCCGGTATTCGGTAATGCGATATATCACGGTAATGAATATGCACGATATTGTTATTGTGGGCACTTCTAAATACCGTGAATAATTATATATTATAAATTATTCAGAATTTTGAATGCATTTTAAGAATGCTTTTCCCATCAACTGGTCAAAATGCACAACATCGCTGTATGCTGCCTGAAAGACGCGTGCGCACTCTGACGTAAACAAGCGCGGACGAGAAGGATGCTCTGGATGAAAGCACTTTCACTCTCTGACAGCAGAGGGCGCTAAACTGCAGAAATAATAATAATAATAATAATAATAATTCATTTAAATGCAGCCGTTACCCCGGAAACCCTGTAAACAAAGCAGCTGCACTACTTTCTGTTTCTGAAAGGTGTTTAAATTATTTAAACAGCCATTCAGATTTGTGTATTTGCTATGATGTTCATCACAG
>NW_015544295.1:1261817-1287305 GCF_001515605.1 Sinocyclocheilus anshuiensis | reverse complement strand
TGTAAAACTTTTAACTTTATACATTTTTCTGTATTGCTTTATTGCATTTAAATGTTCAGTTATTTTTGTTATAAGAAAAAAGTTATTAAACCTGTTATATTGTATTATGACAGCACTTTTTTAAAACTAAATTTCAATATCGTGATAATACCGTATACCGTGATAACAGCATTCGCAATTAATCGCAACATGAGAATTTGATACCGGCTTATCCCTAATAAATACACACATGTATATATGTATATGTATATATATATATATATATATATAAAGAAAAATATGTAATGTTTATAGATTAAATATATTTATATATAATATAAATTATATGAATAAAACTTTATACATGTAAATATTTTCTAAATATATACTGTGTGTATTTATATATATATAC
This sequence comes from Sinocyclocheilus anshuiensis, assembly GCF_001515605.1. Taxonomy (NCBI): domain Eukaryota; kingdom Metazoa; phylum Chordata; class Actinopteri; order Cypriniformes; family Cyprinidae; genus Sinocyclocheilus; species Sinocyclocheilus anshuiensis. Next base: position 1,286,914 of record NW_015544295.1, on the reverse strand, counting down.
ACAGTATACACAGTACACATATATTACGTAAACAAAAACTTTTATTGTGGATGCGATTAATTGCGATTAATCGTTTGACAGCACTATTTCCTACATACTATATCTGTGTATTTTGCATCACTTTGAATTTTCTTTCTTCTCAGATAATAAACCTACACTCAAATCAATAGTTCACATCCATGTTTTGACTTATTTTGTAAGCAAATGTACAATAAGCAGGATCATTTACAGTCAGTTGGTCATTTTGCGCAATATAAACTCCTTCAGGGTAATAACCCTTTCATTGTGTGTTTATGACCGTCTTGATTGTATATTATCTCTTACACGTTTGACACTGCAACTAGAGTTACTAATGTGTATTATATGTTATTATATTTTATTTAATATAAATTACATTTTATATATATATATATATATATATAAAAATGTATTTAGTGCAGTATATATAATACAGTACACACAATTACGTAAACAAAAACTTTTATTTTGGATGCGATTAATCGCGATATATCATTTGACAGCACTAATATGAGGTTAGGAGAGCTTCTTTAGCAGTGTGGGCAACTGCTGTCTGGAGAAGTAGTACAGTTTTAAACTCGTAAACAGCACAGCGCGCTTAAACTGCAAAAGCATGGCCGACTGTGCTGGTTTAACTTAGTTGTTGTTGTTTTGGACCAGTTTGAGAAGGTTTGAGTCATCAAGTCATTTGCCATGCTGATCTAGCCTAACTTAGTTTTAAAAGTTAGCTTGACGGCTGCGTCGCATAAGCTGTCCAGGGCTGCTAACAGCACATCCGACACATTAGTGAATGTGTTCATGCCCTGCTGTCTGCGCCGAGTTACCTTGACCGAGTCCACGGGGTACATGACTGTGTGCTCCAGCACTCCGGCTACGGCGCCCGCTGTCATGTGCGTGCCTAGGGACGCGTGAGCGGGCAAACTCTCGTAGTCCTCGTTGCCCTCCGACGACCCGCCGTCGCTTCCCACCTCCGACATCTCCAGACTCGCCAGGACCGTCTCGGTGCGCAACTCCATGCGTGAAGGGCGGCGCTGGGAAGGTTTAAACGCACGGGTGATGCGCGGAGATGTGAAACGGCAGCACGAGCCCCACATTACCACCGCTACCACTCACAGCGTCATCTCAGCGACGCCGCGACGTCAGCGTGACGCAGCGGCGCCGCGCCAGGCGATGAGAGCGGGAAAGTATGAAGTGAAGGTGGAGCTCAAAACTGATGTGACCATTAATCAAGTACAGTGATGCGGGAAAGCCTGTCGAGTTTTTTAGGGTGATACTTCTTTTAAGAAGTGATTTGAACTGTTTTTAATTCTGCGTAGATTAGGAGTAATTATTATTCTAGTCAGTTTCGTCTTATTAACTCATTATGATTAAATTCGAACGACGTGTTTAACGGGTTGAAAATGATTCATTCGAGTCATTACTGAAAAGTGTTCAAAAAGCACAGGCGCAGCATTTGTTATGAAATAAATGTTATTTATATACACCTAGTTTTAATAATACTCCTGCTTTCTCGATTAAATGTGACCCGTGCTGGCAAAATGAGTCACAATGAGCACATTTTCAAAAACTTTGAAAATTTTCTCCATTTAAAACTTGTGACCATTAAAAAACGTATAGTAATGTGGGAAAGCTTGTCGAGTTTTTTTTTTAATTCTGCATAGATTCGGAGTGTAAAAAATAGATTCCTACACAAAGCTGAAATGAAAGATTGTGAAAAAAAAAAATGTACACGTTATGTATTATGTCTGTATATTATATTATGTATTATTGTGTATATACATATTATGTCTATCTATTATTCTATTCTTTATTTAAAAAAAAAAACATCTTGCCCCGTTTAGACTTGCACTCTATTTATTTACTAACTGCTTGTTTTTTTGTTTAAAAAAAAAAAGCTAACACTAGCTTCTCTAATCTTTTTGTATTCTATCTATTTGTTTTCTTTTTATTTATTATACAATTAACAAAAGCAAATAAGGCCTCTAACACTAGCTTCTCTATTCTTTTTCTATTCTATCTGTTTTCTTTTTATTATATGATTTAAAAAAACCTTGCTATGTGTACTGCGTTAAGCTAACTGAGACTTGTTATAGCACTTGTATATCATTGCTCCTTTGTTGATTTTGATTGCTTCCATTGTCCTCATTTGTAAGTCGCTTTGGATAAAAGCATCTGCTAAATGTCTCAATGTAAATGTCTGTATCTGCTATTCTGCATCTGCGTCTTGTGATTGTCATTCCAATCCACACATGCTATCTAGCTTTGGTCAGATCCATCTGTGAGAGTGTGATAGTTTAGGTGTGTCTTTCTCAGAATGGATCTGAAGTTCAACAGTGTTCACTTGATCATGCAACATCTGCTCAGTTTGTGACTACAAATGATGTTCTTTAAAGCATGACAAGATCAACAACACTTTTTAAAAGAGTACTTAAGTGTGTTAAGAAATAAAAGTGAACTCTAGGTGCGCTTAAGTGGCCTTTTATTTTCTTAATATTATATTCTCTGCAAGTACTGTTTTTAAAAAATATACTTTAAAGATTTAAAGTACACTGTAAGCGCACATTCAATACAATTAAGTGCACTTATTTTTCCCAAAGGAAGGCAGAATGATTAGTAGCAGTGCTTCTCTACCCCAGTGAGGTATCAAATTATCAACTTTACAATGGGAGTTAAATAACATTTTAGAGCCGTCGCATCTACACACATAACTTCTATCATGGCATAAGCTTCCCTGGTGAAAAAGAATTACACGTATACTTTTAAAAAGAGTATTTATTACAAAAAAATACAAAAAACGAATGTCATGTTTTCAGCTCCTTGATTAAATGTTATTTACAAATAAATTATTATAGGACTTAAGCACATCTTTAACTTCATTTTAACTGTAATATTAAATGTTATTAAATGTATTGAATAACACACTACAGTTAAAATTATTATCAAGTACTTTATATGTGCTTTAGTATGTTAGTCAACACATCAAAATAAGTGTTATTAAAGCATGACAACAGATTAACAAAACAATGATTCATAATCTTTAAAGTAAAACTCTTAGTTCGACATTATTACAAAGTGCACTTTTTAAAAGTGTACTTAAGTGTGTTAAAGCAGCACTTTGTAACTTTTGGCGCTCTAGCGGTTAATAAACAGAACTGCACGCATCCCGCGGAAGAACATTCCAACCGGAGCTACTTCTCTAAGTTTATGTCTCTGGCGATTCACGCAGGTATGTGTTACTCCGCAGCGGCGACGACCCGACCAGGCTACAATAGTCAAAATATAAGTACTTATTATAAGTGTACCGTAGTGATTCGGAATAAGACAAAAACGCGGTTTGGAAGATGAATTCATGATGTACTCGCTCATTATATACATTTTGCTAATTTTGAACACAGAAAAAGTTACATAGTGCTGCTTTAAACTGTAGATGGTGTTACAGTAGAAAGAGAGACACTACTAAATCCCACTTATTGTCAAGTTAAATATAGCTTGTACTGTATGCAATGTTAACCTTTTACCAATAATAAAGAGCAATTTTGTGCCAGTGGTTGATTTTTATTAAACTGGTTTCAGCTTTTTTACTTTTTGTTATATGAAGGTCATCTAGGACTTTATTTAATCATGCCTTCCTCTCACACCTTTATCTTAAAATATAAAAAACCTCACACAAATGTCATTTCCAGCACATTGCATTCTGTATTCTACAATTCCACATAACTTGAGTTGTTGTGAAAATGACAACAGTGGTAAAAAATGTTCAGGACTTTCAGAAAACAAAATTGACTGAATTCTGTTGGACATTGTTAATGAACAAATTAAGTTAGTATGAAAAGTGTGTTTTAGGAGACTTTATATTCAATACACAGGGCTAAAAGTGCTCCTGGTTGAAGAAAAACTCTGTTCATCAACTTATGTAAGTTACCCAATGGTGTAAGTTAGCTGTTATTCAAACATCCTCTTTAAAACCTTTCATGGTTTAGCTCTTAAAAACGAAATCCCTCAAAAAGACTAAATAACACAAATCACTCATAGATAATTATATTTTCCAGGATCTTCTGATTTATTATGTCACAGACAGCGCTTGATCATCGTGGTTTGGGCATTACTAATCAGAAACTACATTTCTTAAAATATCTCAACTTTTTAAAGATCAACTTTTGGGGAATTTTCCAAGACGGATAGAAGTTACTAAATGTTTAAACTGTACATTTGTGCTCATTTCAGTTCAGGCCTGATGTGTGTCCTAAAATATAATTTAACACACCAGTGACAGGTTTGGGGTTGGTAGGGTTTTTAATGTTTTTGAAAAAGTTAAACAGTATTATTTTTTATATATTATTATAACTTCAAATAACAGTTTTCTATTTTATTACATTTTAAAATGTAATTTATTCCTGTGATGTCAAAGCTAAATTTAGTTTTTGTTGTTGTTGTTATTTTTTTCAGTATTATTTGATGAATAGAAAGTTCAAAAGAACAGCTTTTATTTAAAGGGGTCATATGATGCGATTTCAATTTTTCCTTTCTGTTTGGAGTGTTACAAGCTCTTGGTGCATGAAGAAGATCTGTAAAGTTGCAAAGACTAAAGTCTCAAATCCAAAGAGATATTCTTTATAAAAGTTAAGAGTCAACCACGCCTACCTAAAATGGCTCGTCCTAACACGCCCCCACATGTCTACGTCACGATGTGGGAAGATTTGCATAACGCCGCCCAAATGTTCACGCAAAGAAAGAAGGCGTAACTTTTATTCTCACTGTAGTATTGTTGCCGCCGCCGCCATGTTGTGAAGGCGCTGTGTGTTTTGTTGTGAAAGCGAAACTACTTTGTTTGGTCTTCCAAAAGAGGACGATATCTGCTTCGTCATGCCTGGAGCTGATCCGTGCTGGTCGCTGAGGAAATACTACAACTTTGCGCTGTGGATCGCCGGATCGGCTTTCACTGTGGACGAAGCAGAGTCCAGCCCGGGGTCGTCACATGTGGTTGCTGCAAGCCCTCCGTACGCTCCTTCATCGAATCCGCGCCGTTCTCAAGTCCGCCGGCCTCCGCTCACTCAAGCCGGCCGTTCCTCACGCTAGCCCCCAGCCTCTGCTCACTCTAGCCCGCCGTATGTGACGCGGTGTTTTGTTGTGAAACCGAAACTACTGTGTTTGGCCTTCCAAAAATGGACACGACTAGAAATCAGTGGTTAAACGGAGCATAGAGGAGAAACAATAATGTACAGTATGTGGAAAATAATGTGTTTTTTTAACCTTAAACCGCATAAACACATTTCATTACACCAAATACACAAAATAATGTTATTTTTAGCAACATCATATGACCTCTTTAAAATAGTTCACTGACTCGGGCCATAAATGCACTTCATTATGCACTTTGTTTTTGCAGAATATTGCTGGAGAGCAAGGGCACATTTATAAAAGGCAGGGACCTGATGATACTTAATTTTTTAATGATTTATTCAACATTTATAATGTTACAAAAGATTCTGTTTTAAATAAATCCTGCTCTTTTGAACGTTTTATTCATCAATATTAATAATAATCAATAATAATAAGAAATGTTTTTTGTGCAGCAAATCAGAATGATTTCTGAAGGATCATGTGACACTGAAGACTGGAGTAATGATGCTGAAAATACAGCTTTGCATCACAGGAATATATACATTTTAAAATATATAAATTGTAATATTTCACCATATTTTTTATCAAATAAATGCTGTCTTGGTGAGCAAAAAAAAAAAAAAGACGTCTTTTAACAAACTTAAAAAAAATCTTACCAGCCCCAAACTTTTAAATGGTAGCCTAAATGTGAATCGAAACATACTGTCAAATGCATTAATGACATATATAAATGCTTTCAGGTTACCTCAAAAATATTTGCTTCACATGTGCATATCTTACATACTTTAAGTGCAAGAATAAAATCATAAATTCACTATATACACCCATTTTTCGTCATTCAGTTTTTTTATTTTGTTTTATTATTATTATTATTTTTAATTTTGCTATCATCACATATAGGCTGCAAAATTGTATGCACACAGTTTTCAGTGATGGCAGTATTTGCATGACAAACTGTTAAGTATTATTTATTGCAGTATTTAGTCATACTTATTAACTTTTCAGTAATTTTACATGCTTTTGTCATTTCTGTTTTCCCTTATTTTACTTTTTTTTTTTAGTTGTATTAATTTTAGTACTTCAGCTTTTTTTTTTATTTTTTTTTTATTTAATTCATTTCTGATTTTCTTTTTGAGTCGTACAAAAAAGTAGGGGTACAATTTTGAGAAAAATATCTACAATATCCACCCCTAACACTCAGTGACACACAAGCAGATTGTTCAAAAAAACGTACAAACTGATGTGAATTCACCAGCAACAGCTCGCCATGAGAGTGTGTTGGTAGACACCATATTTATTTATTTTTTACGAATAAAATCATGGCTACGAGGAAAAGTTTGTTCAACAGGCTGTACTGACTTAAGGTCCTACATCATGTTTTTTTTGTTTTTTTTTACAGGAACTAACGAACCTAATGTTTCCATATAGCTGCCTCAGACAGCTGAAGACCACATGGTCGGCCATTTAACATCTTCTCAGGTTTGTTTTGTAACACAAGAATGAGAAAACAGGGGTCAGTCACTCTTAACAGCTCTGAGAGAAGTGAAAACGAGACTGGTTTAACCTCTCCGTCCAGAGGACATCGTAAATAAACCACTGACACAAAGTCCTCTTGATCGTGAAGAACTCAACACTTAGTCCCATACTCTAGAGTCCCTCTTTTAATAAAATCGATGGGTTTTTCATTTTAGCGAGCACCATTCGGAGGAAAAAAACACCAAACACCATTTCATTCTTAATTTCTCTTTATCTTTGACAACAGCAATATTGAAGGAACTGATGTTTTGCGTGCAAACTTGTTTGTGTGAATATGGTACCTGTGCTTGACAAACACCAGCATTATACAGCAGTGACTGCCTCTCCAAAGAGAGACGTGAACAACAACCCCACATCAGAGGTTTTCTTCGAGAAAAAGAGAATTTGCACTGAAATACATAGACCTACACATTCAATCCTACACCGCTTCAATCCCAAATGGCTTTTAGATGCAAGATTTGTCATTTGTCAATGGCATCCTGTCATAATACATCCTAATTAAGCCCCAAAACATTTTAATGTACAGTAATGGTACAATGAAAAAAAATCATTTACTCACCCTCAAATTTTTGGTCCCCATTCACATCCACAGTATGGGGAAAAAAATAAATAAATATATATATATATTATAGAAGTCAATGGGTACCAGCAACTGTTTGGTTACACACATTTATCAAAATATTTTTTTGTTTTGTGCTCATCAGGAGAAAGAAACTCAGGGTGAGACAACCGAGGGGGAGAAAATGATGACCGAATTTTCATCGTTTCATTTTTATGTGAACCGTCCCTTTAAGTGATAGTTCTCATCATGCTGTTCCAAACCCATCAGATTTTCTTTCTATGGAACGCAAAAGGTGAATTTTGGAATTATATACTAGTTATTTTCAATATAGTGAAAGTGAATGAGAACTGTGACTGTCAAATGACAAAAAAATAAATAAAAACCTACAGAAGTGTCATTAAAGGGTTAGTTCACCCAAAAATGAACATTCTGTCATTAATTACTCACCCTCGTGTCGTTTCAAACCAGTAAGACTTTCGTTCATCTTCGGAACACAAATTAAGATATTTTTGATGGAATCTGAGAGCTGTCTGACCCTGCATAGACAGCAACGCAACTGAAATGTTCCCAAGTCCAGAGACGTAGCAAGGAGATCTGTAAAATAATCCATGTGACATCAGTGGTTCATCCACAATTATACAAGCCTACGAGAATACTTTTTGTGCGCAAAATAAAAAAAAAAAACGACTTTATTCAACAATTCGTCTCCTCGGCATCACCCTGTAGCGCCATTTTGGAGAATATCAGCTGGACGTAAACAGCGTATGCTGTTCTGTGTCAGCTGCATCACACGGTTTTCGTTCAGATCAAATCACAACAACGTAGGAAACAGATCCGGCATGGACTATATTCTTAAAGTCATATTATTGTTACTCACACAAAGCTATTGTTTGGCTTCAGAATACTTAATACTTTGAATATAGTACACAAATCATATGTGCAATGATTTCGTTTTTTAATGGTGCTTTTTACATCTCGATCCTAATTCAGTGTAACTGCATGCAAACGAGTGACTAATACATTCATCTGAATTTTTTAGTCAAACAGAAGTGGCCATATGGGTTTGGAAGAACGTGACAATTTATTTTTGGGTGAACTTGTATATTGCAAGCTGGAATTCTGACACGCAAAGATGTGATTTTAACCCCCAAATATATTGTACTGATTCTCATCATAGAGCTCTACAAGTTTAAATAACAACATTTACAGCTCCACCCCAGTGTGAAATCATAGAAATGATAGGTGATGACATTAAAATAAAATAAAATCAATGCTCACAATCCCACATACACTCACAGACAAGCAATACCAATGATAAAGCAGTAATTCTGACACTCTAACACTAATATTCACTATCGAAACCATCTACCTTCAACAAGAAAAAATAAAAATAAGAGCCATTTTCTCTTTCTCTCTGAACATTCCTCCATGGAGTGCTGTTCATGGAAATATAATTCATGGAAAGGTGTTTTAGGTAGAAAAAAAGTGAACTTGAATCATTTTAGAAATCTGCCACATCTTTCTAATTGTGGCTGGTGTTTTTACATTTTAAAGGGATTTCGCTTTCTACCACGATATCAGCGCAGTCCAACTTCAGTGTCCAAAAAATCCCAAGAAAAAAGTTCCAAGCCACGTGTTTCTATTGTATTGAACAGAAAGAAAGAGAGAGAGAGAGAGAGAGAGAGAGAGAGAGAGAGAGAGAGAGAGAAAGGTTTTGGTGGTAAAACATTTAAAATTCATCTTTTAAAATGAATCTCACTCTGTTTTTCTTTGGCACAATCAAAACATTTAATAAATGTTCAATTATGCGTACAGTCTTGAGTCGAGGCAACAGCCGGCAGAACCTTGTCTAGACTACGGACACATATATAAACCATACTCAAGTCACATGTCCTCTTTCACACTGAAAATCAAAAGGCAGCCTCAGCGTTCCTCAGACAATTAATATATAAACAACCAAACATCACAGCTGATCAGAGGCAGCCATACAGTCCTTTCCGAAGCTGCAGTCTCCACCGTCTTCACATTACACCAAAGCTTGACTGGCCTTGGCTGTACATGTCATGTAGAATCCCTTGCAAATTATTCTGTGGAAATGCAAAACTGGCCAGTGAGAGGCTGACATGATGACTGTAGGAGAAAGACTTGATAGGAGGCAAAACCATGACAAAGTGTTTTAAAACCAAATCATTGGAGAGGTGCGTCTCCTCCAGTGATTGGCCAGTCGTTTGATTGACAGGGTCCAGGCCCTATAGGGTAACAGGGAGGTCTGGTGAAGCCAGGCCCTCCTCCAGCCACTGGACGGAAGCAGAGGCACCGCGCAGGAGTGTGGAGCGGTTGTGTATGCGTCTCAGCCGAAGCAGGTAGAGGAGGATGGACAAAGCCACCACCAGAAAACAGGCCAGGAACAGATAGTGGTTGTTCATGAAGGAGAAGCTGTGCTGCCAGTGAGAGTGAGAGCCCTTCAGACTCTCCTGCTGGATGTCCCTGACAAACCAAAACACGCCAGAAATGGACACAAAAGAACAATTTTTTTTTTTTTTTAATTCAAATTAAATATATACAAAATTTCAAAAAATGTTAACATTTCGTTTTAATGTGATTTTTTTGTGTTAATATGGTTAGTAATATGACGTCTGTTAGGCTGTTACTGTAACTTCAAATAATGTTTATGGCTTTATAAAATAAGAGCCATTTTATCAAATTAAATGTGCTATAAAATCCAACTAAAACAACTATGTGCAATATTATTAAGCAGCAGAACCCCAAAATTACATGTCTGTGCGAGACACTGAGCTCGTATCAGCAAAATGCCACTTCTGGTGAATGACAGCTGGAAGATGATAATTTACAGGGCAAAGGTGTTAGAAATGATAAAAACCTAAATGTTTAGAAAATTGATTGGCTATTATTTAAAAAAAAAATTCTTAAAGTTTAGTAGTTAAATCTGCAACAAATAATGGAAAGTAAAAAAATAAAATAAAATGACTATTTTTGGACTTTTGAATAAGACTTGTCAAGTTCGCATTTATTTAATAAAAAAATACAGTGTGAATTAATGCACTTTGAAATAGCCGTATTCTATGTCAATATATATTTAAATGTAATTTATTTCTGTTATGAAACGCTGATTTTTCAGCATCATTACTTCAGTCTTCAGTGTCATATGATCCTTCAGAAATGTGTGTGAAATGTTTTATTTTTTTTAAAGACCATTTAAAAGTTTGACCCCAAGTTTAGCAGCTAAAGTATTGGAAAAATATCGGGGAAAAAATATTAATAATAAAAAAAATTTTTTACAAAGAAAAGAAGACTCAAAACTATTTAAAAGAAAAGAAGGCTCAAAAACCAAGTTGGTATGTATATGTATGTATGTACCTTAGAGGTAGAAAACGTGTGCGGTACAAAATGGCTCCTAGTGTCCACTGCACTTCTTTGTCATACACCAGCAGGGCCGTTCTGAGATTCTCATACGCCGCTGGAAACGCAAAACCTGAGTGGAGCACCTCATACATCCATGCAGACTTAAAGCACTGATACCTGCAGGAGGAGAGGAGCAGCCCGTTTATTCACTTCTCCAAACTGATCACAAACGGTTGATGTATTATTTTCTACCATACACTTTTGTACTGACAAGAAAATTAGTCAATACTGCCTTAATAGAGGTTTTTGCATTTTAAACTTACTTCAGTCTATGTTGATCAGCATGTGAGGCGTAAAGTCCTCGATCAAACCGTTCTTTCAAAGTCTTCCACTGGGTGGCACAGTAACTCTAAAATTAAAAGGGTAAGGTCAGTAAAAACAAATGTGATAATGAGCGATTTATAAGCAATTTTTGTAGGCTGGTCATTTCTGACCGGGAACACCACCTGTTGGGACAAAAATCCCCCCCAAAAAGTTGTTATATCCTGTGTCAATTACTGGAACAAAACACTTGCTGTAACAAAAATCTTGTTTCTTTCTTCTAATTTTCTTTTATGCATCACAAAAAGAGAAACTTTGAAGAATGTCCACGCTGCTCTGTTCCATACGACAGAAGTGCCCTCTCTTTTTGGAGCTTGACTGCCACAGTGAGCTTTGATTCTATTAAAAAAGAGCAGCATGAACATATCGTAAAATATCAGTGTACCTTAGCAGCGTTGGAATATTTGGTGGAGTTGTAGTCTCCTCCCATGCGCAGCACATCTTCAGTACAGTAGTAGAACTCAGAGAAGCCGTAGAACTGGCTGTTGGTGAAGTCGATGGGCGGCTGGTAGACTCCGTTCAGCGATGTGTTGGTGTCGTTGGTGCGGTTGAGGAACGGCTGGAGCAGCAGACGGCAGCGGTCGAAGTCTCCAGTGCCTCTCAGGTGAACTCTCTGGTCCTGAGGACCCACCTCGTCCTGGAGGTCAGCTGGCAGACAGGGGTCAAGGATGGGCGAGTCTGCGCTCTCTCCTTGATGCTGACCCAGCAGCCTAGAGACAGCAGTGATCGATGAGAACTTCCCAAGGAATGTTGGTTGACATCAAATATTCACAATAAAAAAAAAAGTGTTAAAGGCACAATATGAATTTCTGCCGCTAGAGGGCGCGTATTCAAAATAAACAGAGACATAGGCGTAGTTTGATGATGCTGTGACTGAGTGTGGAATCATGGGAGTTGTGGTCTTCATCCCCACAGCCGATGCAATCCGACGGGACTCGGGCAGAAATCATGATCATGGATGAGCTAATGATTTATTAACGTAGTAGAATGAAGCAGGGTGAGGCTGAAAGCCGTCGAAGTGAAACGAGGCCGCTGAACGAGCGTGACACGCGGCTCGAAAGCAGCGGAGCTTTTATTATGCCACAGTCGACCGCTTCCACTCCTTCCGGTCATGCGTATGTGGGGTAAAGCAGCGCTGTTTTATCATCCTAGATACATTTGAAAGTTCTGTTATAATGCTACTCTGTGCGGTCGACACCGGTCTAATAAAACGCACAACATATTAAAGAGTCTTTGGTGTTTCCATGTTTTCTACAAAACAAAACTGGAAATCGAGGGGTTATGACGTCATTGGCAGAATATATTTATAGAAATATGGCATTATAGAAAATATTTGATAGTTTGTTATAGAAAAACTATTTATGCTCAGAGTCCAGAGTTAGCAGTTGGTAAATGTTTTCAATGTTTAATTTTTTTAATTAATCAAGGCTGGATTTATTTGATCAAAAATACAGTAAATGCAGTAGTATTTTGGAATATTTTATAATAAGAATATAAAAACTTGTAAGAACATAAAACATTTTATAATTTATATAAAATAATTCATACAAATACATATACACAATCACAAAAAATATTCGTAAGTTATATATTTTATTTTATTCCTGTGATGTAAAGCTGAATTTTCAGCATCATTACTCCAGTCTTCAGTGTCACATGATCCTTCAGAAATCATTATAATATGCTGATTTGCTGCTCAAGAAACATTTATCATCATTATTATGAATGCTGAAAACAATTTTGCTGCTTCATATTTTTGTGGAAACTATGATGCATTTTATTCTTTGATTAAGAGAACAGCATTTATGTGAAACAGAATTTTTTTTGTAACATTATACATGTTTACTCAAACTTTTGATTAATTTAATGCGTCTTCGATTAATGAAAATATACATTTATGTATAAAAATAAATCGTAAAACTCCAAACTTTTGAACAGTAGTGTACATTGTCTAGCTCATGCTCAACAATATTTTCAAAAAATATTTGATCTTACTTGTTTTGGATTTGTGTGGTGCTGATGAGGTTTTCCTCATATCTCTGGCGGGCTGCATTTCCACCAAAACCCAAAAATGTTGAGACATAAACACGGTACACGTGTTCTGTTCTGTGAGCGTCACAGCCCAGGTTAAACTCCGCCAGCAAATTCTTGGCTATCTCTTCCTGGTAGCACACAGCAAAACACAGACAGAAATATAAGACTGCTGTGGAGAACAGATGTTAACTGAGGTTCAACATTTGGAGCATCTTCTAAAAATGCAGATCAACAGATCTACTCTGAAGAGTGCTTGAATTGCATGTTTCTTTAAACACAGAGGCAGCAAAGCAAGTGAAGTGAGAAGCAGCATCATATTTGTACAATGACATTTAAAGGAATGTTGGGGTTCAGAACAAGTAGAGCTCTATCAAAGGCATGTGTGGCATGTTGTTGATTACCACAGAAAATTAGTGACTCATCCCTCAGTAAAAATTAACATTTAGAGCAATGCACTTACAATGGAAGTCTATGAGGCGAGACAATCTGAAGGCGAGACAACTGAGCTCAACATGTGTTGATCAAGAACATTCCTTTAAAGGGGTCATATGATGCGATTTCAATTTTTCCTTTCTCTTTGGAGTGTTACAAGCTCTTGGTGCATAAAGAAGATCTGTAAAGTTTCAAAGACTAAAGTCTCAAATCCAAAGAGATATTCTTTATAAAAGTTAAGAGTCAACCACGCCTACCTAAAACGGCTCGTTCTAACACGCCCCCACATGTCTACGTCACGATGTGGGAAGATTTGCATAACGCCGCCCAAATGTTCACGCAAAGAAAGGCGGCGTAACTTTTATTCTCGCTGTAGTATTGTTGCCGCCGTCATGTTGTAAAGACGCTGTGTGCTTCGTTGTGCAAGCGAAACTACTTTCGTCATGCCTAGAGCTGATTCGTGCTGGTCGCTGAGGAAAATCCATAATTATGTCCCCACTGGATGCAATGAATGCCTCGTTTATAATGGGTTTTCATGTTTTTGAATCATCGCTCCGGCCGGACAGGGCATCATCACAATATGGTAAGGGGCGTAACATTTCCGTCTCACGCTTGAGGTATTCAGCCAATCACAACGGACTGGATAGCTGGCCAATCACAGCACACCTCGCTTTTTCAGACCGATGAGCTTTGTAAAAGTCGACGCGTCGAGGCGGGGCATAGAGGAGAAACAATAATGTACAGTATGTGGAAAATAATGTGTTTTTTGAACCTTAAACCGCATAAACACATTTCATTACACCAAATACACAAAATAATGTTATTTTTAGCAGCATCATATGACCCCTTTAATAGCTCACAAGCTTTAATACAGATACAGAAAAATACTAAAGAATATGATGAAAACACTGAACACTTAATTTGGATTGCATTTGATTTCAGAGGCATCCTGTTATGTCAGATTAGAGGCCATCAGGATTTGGGCTGAGGAGTTTTCCTCTAAAACAACAGCAATTGCACATACAGAATTAAGTCAGTTATTATACTCAGAAAAAAACAAACAAACAAACATTGCGCGCGCACACACACAAACACACACACACACACACACACCAAATTCATGGATTGCTAATATTAGATTATGAAACTCTCCCTAAATTACAGAGATAGAGGTCTTATGAAAGAAAAAAAAAAAAAACCTATTTCATAAGAAAACATAACTATTTTATGTTGTAGTGAATTGGAGGAGATTGCAGAAAAAGAAGATTTTTTTTTCCCAACACTAAAACATGAGATTTAAAGTTCACCAATAAACCTAACCATTTGTGGGACGCAAGCAGATGAGACTGTACAATGAAGATTGTACGAATTAGTATGAAGGAGCTCACACGAGTTAAGTCTTATTAAGAAATAAGTATTGCTTTTTATTTCTCCTCTTTCCTATTACTTGTTTCGCTTCGGTTTAAGTTTTTATAACCATTTCTTACTATGTGTAAGTAAGTTGTTGTTTTTTAGCATGTGTGTTTGGCAGTGTTATTTTTTAGGATTACTGATAAACTACTGTCGTTTGATTTGTATTATTTGTATTTGCCGTACGAATTAGTCCAAAAGAGACTGTACGAATTAGTCCGAATGAGACCGTACGAATTAGTCCGAAAGAGACCGTACGAATGAGACTGTACGAATTAGTCTGAATGAGACGGTACGACTGAGACCGTACGAATTAGTCCAAAAGAGACTGTACGAATTAGTCCGAATGAGACCGTATGAATTAGTCCGAATGAGACTGTACGAATTAGTCCGAAAGAGACCGTCCGAATGAGACCGTACGAATTAGTCCGAATGAGACCGTACGAATTAGTCCGAAAGAGACCGTACGAATGAGACTGTACGAATTAGTCCGAAAGAGACCGTACGAATTAGACTGTACGAATTAGTCCGAATGAGACCGTACGAATTAGGCTAAATTAGTCCGAATGAGACTGTACGAATTAGTCCGAATGAGACCGTACGAATTAGGCTAAATTAGTCCGAATGAGACTGTACGAATTAGTCCGAATGAGACCGTACGAATTAGGCTAAATTAGTCCGAATGAGACTGTACGAATTAGTCCGAATGAGACCGTACGAATTAGTCCGAATGAGACCGTACGAATTAGGCTAAATTAGTCCGAATGAGACTGTACGAATTAGTCCGAATGAGACCGTACGAATTAGTCCGAATGAGACCGTACGAATTAGTCCGAATGAGACCGTACGAATTAGGCTAAATTAGTCCGAATGAGACCGTACGAATTAGTCCGAATGAGACCGTACGAATTAGTCCGAATGAGACCGTACGAATTAGTCCGAATGAGACCGTACGAATTAGTCCGAATGAGACCGTACGAATTAGTCCGAATGAGACCGTACGAATTAGTCCGAATGAGACCGTACGAATTAGGCTAAATTAGTCCGAATGAGACTGTACGAATTAGTCCGAATGAGACTGTACGAATTTGTCCGTACATTAGTCTGAAAGAGATTGAAGGAATTAATTAAGGAATTAAAGCATGGATTAGTCCGAATGAGATTGTACAAATGAAATTAATCTGAATTAGATTGTACGAATTAGCCTGATTGTGATTGTACAAATTAATCTGAAGGAGACAGAAAATGAATATACCGCCAATTCACCAAAACAAACTGCAATAAGAGTGTGTTGTACAATATTTTTGGTATAAGAAACCTTCACTGATATTGTAAGTGGACTTCAGAATAAGAAAAAAAAATCTGAATAACTGTTGAAGAGCGATTGGTATTGTTCTCAGAGCTTAAGCGCCATGCTGCTATATGAGCATGCAGCAGGCTTATCTCAGTCCAAGGCATCAGTTCAGCAAATTCACCATGGCCTTGTACTGCACTGGGCCAAGGACCACAGAGTACCAGGAGAACAAGAATGAGAGAATAAGAATGACAAAGCCAAACTTTCAGCTTTCAAAAATACGGGAAATTTTCATAGATAATAACCTGTTGTGGAGAAGCAAAGCTTACAGTTTTGGGCACTTCGTATGCGATCTGAGTGGAGACGCCACCCATGTCCAATACTCCAGCCGTACGCTTGCGCACCAGAGTCTCCTGCTGGTCACTGCCAGGAACCTGCACCTCCACCACTGCCTCATGTTCTGAGAAACAAGAGCACAGAAAATATAACAAAAAAAGAGAGAAATTAAAGTGTAGATGAAAAGCAACTTTTGTAGGGGCTGTATATTTTTTTTGAGAAAGAAAATGGCACAATATCACTTACCATCCTCAACATGATTGAATCGTCCCAGAACAAAGTTGATACCTATCCATGCATATACTCCTGCAAAAAAAAAAAAAAAAAACTATTGAATTCCACTGAATTCAGCTTTTTACTCAAAAGAAAAAAAAAAGTTTTTAAAAGAAACACTTTTATTCAGCAAAGATTCATTAAATTCATCCAAAGTGACAGTAAAGACACTTGTTACGAAATAAATGCTGTTTTGAACTTATTCAACAAACAATCCTGAAAAAAAGCATCACCGTTTTCGTAAAAATATTAAGCAGCACGACAGTTTTCAACATTGATAATAATTAGAATTGTCTCTTTAGCAGCAAATGAGAATTTTAGAATGATTTCCGAAAGATCATGTGACACAGAAAACTGAAGTAATAATGCTGAAAATTCAGCTTTGCATCACAAAAATAAATTGCATTTTAAATATATCACCATAGAAAAAAATTCACAATATTAAAATTTTTATTGTATTCCTGATCAAATAAATGCAGCCTTGATGACCATTTTTTAAAAATCTTACTGACCCCAAACTTTTTGAATGGTAATGTGGATTTGTGCAACATTTAAATGAACCCCTGCATTTCTGAACTGATGACTCTAGAGGTGGTCTAGAAGAGGTTCAGAGGTGGGTCTTACCTTCCTGTTTGCCTGAGATAACTTCCACATGGGAGTCGGAGAACAGGAAGTTGAAATTTACAGGAATGTCAGTCCGCAAATCCTCCAGCAGGGCCTCCTGTTGGCTGCAAACAAACACAATCTTAGCACGTGAGGCAGCTGTCCCACAGCATGCAGCTAATATAAGGTGTGCATTTGTGTGAGTGTGTGACTAGACACCTTTCAGGCAGGACTCTCATTCCTGCGGTGCACAGGATGTAGAGAGGTGTTTCCTGGTGCTTGTTCTTAGGGATGTGCTGAGCAGCAAAGCTCAGCAGAGGGCTGATGTAGTCGCTGGCCTTGTCTGGTGTGGATGCGTACTCTGAAATACCTGAACAAACAGAAACTAGTGTTACTTGTAGGGCTGAGTATTGACACAAATTTCATTATTCGATTCACAAGCTCTTGATTTGATTCAATTCGATATACCAATTCATTTGGATGTATATCAGGTATAGTGCATACTTACATTTAAATTATATTAGTTGCTTTCATTTTTATAATAATAACAACTTTATAATGATATAAATAGGTTTCTACTGTAATTCATTTAAAACATTAAACATTTCAATAGTGGCTGTCTTAAAAACATATTCATGATGGATTTATTCAAACATACAGCTCTGGAAAAAAATTAAGAGACCACTTGAAAATTCACAGTTTCTCTGGATTTATGATTTATAGTTATGTGTTTGAGTAAACTGTAATTTGTTTTATTCTGTAAACTACTGATGACAATACATTTCTTCCAATTAAAAAAAATAAATAAAATGACAACATAGCAAAAAAAAAAACATGCCATGTTTTCAGGCATGTTTATATTCATTTTTAGACAACACAATACCACTGTTTTAACTTCAGAAGAGTTAAGAAATTAACATTTGATTGTAACGTTACATACGCAACCTCTGTGCGGCAAGAAGTCTTTTTTGCTATTGTTTTAAAAGAGAAACGTTAATGCAATTTGGAATTATTGAAATTACTATTAGGAATTTCTCTGTTATAATATTTTAGAGTAGGCTTTTGTTACACCAGTTTTCACAACGTAGACAGGGCGAGTGTATATCTGAAGTCTTTGGTGTTTATTTAGCCTCTAACTGATATCCTGTTATAAATCTGTACACTAGATGAGGTAAAATAAGCTATGCATATGAGACAATATTCTATTGATTTGTGCTTATTGGTGAAAGAGAAACTTTAAAAAAAGACAAATAAATTGCCCACACACACTGCCTCCGAAACTTTCGTCCGTCATAAAAACAATTCGGATCAGGTTCGATTTTCTGCATTTTCGCATCCGTAGCTGACCTGGTTTGATCTTCATCACTACAGGCTTCCTGTGCTTGTCTCGCATCTGTTTGATGTCTAGGAGCTCATGCGGGTTGCCGTTGTGCCGAGGCCAGGTGTACACAAACACACGGGAGCCACTGCTGCCACAGTCCACCACCAGCCCGTAGTTCAGGTTGGGGTTATTGGTGTCCGTGGCCTCCATATCCGGCACCCGACCCAAACGTCTAGTGGAGACATCCATCAGGATGATTAGTTTTCCTTAGATGCATAACAGAAATAACAGAACTGGTGAGAACTGATAGGCGTTTTACGTGTGGATGTGTCTGTCCTCTCTTAACCAGCTGTACTGGCCCTTCCCTGTGACCAGCAGCAGGTACAGCAGCCCCATCACACCAGCCAACAGACCCAGCAGCAGCAACTGCCTGAAGGAAGGCAACAGGAACCGCGGCAGAACCACCGGAGACAGGCTGAAGTGCCAGGATGCTGGAAACAGGCAGGAAATGCTAATCCTGTAGAGAAGGGAAAAAATATGATGAGAAATCTATCACTATGGTTACTGGATCCTCTTAGCTTGGCTAAAATTAGGAAAGACATGCACTAGAAAAAAATATTTTTGGTGCTTGTTCAAATTTACTTTATTAAAACGAGCTAAAAGCAACATGTTCGGTTGACTGAAATATGCGGGAAGTTTACTTTTGTGGCGGGACTACATTAATAATTTTTGTTGCATTAACTGAAAATGCATGGGTGGATTTTTTGCTTCCAGCAACCTTTGCATAAGACTGAATTGTGAGAGTAAATGCTGAAATTAAGTCTTATTTTAAGGCAAAGAAGACCCATTAAGGTGTTGTCAGTCACATTTGTAAAATTTTGCAGGCAAAATTGTATATTGTCATTAGTACAGTGATACAGTATGAAGCACAGCTCACACAAATGTCACTTTCAAACCAAGCAGCTTTCTATTGGTCACTGTGGCGAATTCACATGACCTACTTAGCAAAATCATCCACCTGTGCACAAAATTCATAACTATGTGAATGAAATCGAAATGACTGAATTTTTTTTTTTCAGCATATGGTGTTTTTGCTTCATTAAATGAACACAGCTATGCTAATGTCAGTGCAGTGACAATTAGTGACAATGTAAATAAATAAATACATTTTCTATAAAAATGTGCATTACAATGAGAAATCAACAAGTATGTTCTTCTTCACTTTGTTCAATTCTACTTAACTTAGATAAGTGGATTTTTTTATGGAAGCCTATTACTAATAAACTAAGAATAAAATAAGGTAATTGCGACTTTTTCTCACAACTCTAGCTTTTTTTTTTTTTGCATTGCGATAAAAAAAATCAGAATTTCAAGATATAAACTAGCAATTCTGAGAAGAAATTTCTCCACGTTTCTATTTTTTTATTCCATGGTGGAAAAACAACATTCTGAATTAGTTTGGGTTTGTTTTTTACTCCATCCATTTAAAACATCCCAATTGTGAGATTAAAAAATAACTGTGATTTTTTTCAGAATTGAGAGAAAAAAGATAAAAATGGCAGTAATAAGCTTCCACAGATTTTACTTAATGCAATGTGTGAAATTCACTTGAACAATCTGTGTAAAAGTCACTGTGTAAAACATTGCAAAGTCGGAGGGTTGATTAAATTTTACTAGTCTGCACCAACAAACCATTCACAATCAGACCAGGATTGTGCATTTAGAAAGCAAAAAAAACATCTATTCTTATTTCACGCTGACTTTAACGGTGTGTCAAGCAGGAGAAACATCATATAATAAATAAGGTAAGAACGTATTCGCCATTATTACATAGCCTACATCACATTTCACATCAACCACTCATCTCAAATAACTTCAGTGTTGTACTTGCCTTCCCATTGCTGGAGCGGATGAATCAAACCTTTACTACCAGCTTCTTCTCTGTACAGGTGTATTCCTCCATGGCGTCACAGCTCAAGGCATCCTCACCTTCATCCTCATCATCCTCATCAGGGGCTTTCACACGTGTTCAGGTGTGCTGAGGAGACGTGGCATGTCCTGACACGAGGAAGTGAAGATATGGCTATCACGATACCTAAGCGACAGATCACAATTAATGTCTTTGACTTACGATCTAGTTAGTTGCCTACATAGATAGCATTCATCGGGGCTTTCAAAGGCGCCTGACCTAAATGATGTCTAGGTAGGCAGCTCACTAGGTTTTGAAACGCAACCACAGTTAACGTCTGATCAGGCCGAGCACAGTTTCGATGATAAATGGATGCCTATTTGATGGTTAAAAGTAGGTCTGTAAGGTTTTGGATAGAGAGACCTGACTGATTAAATGCTGTCAGATGTGTTATCCTCTGGTCAGATCAATATCTGTATGAACGCAGGAACATGTTCTCACCGTTCGGCTAACGTTACATCTGGGACGAATGCGTCAATAATAGAGCCATTATGAATTCAGTCGTCCTATGATTGAAATCCTCGCGGTGAACACATAAATATGGCAATTTAATTCCTCTTGCAGTGATGCTCGTTCAAATGTGGTCGAGAAAAGCCGCTAATTCCCGGTAGTTACCGAGCAACAGTTCAGTTCAGTAGTTAAAAAAAAAAAAAACAACTGTCAGTGCGCATGCGTGTCAATTCCGGAAATTGCGTGTACACTGCTGCTCTGACGTCATCTTGCGTTTCCAATTCGTCACTGGTAAACATTGGAAGTTAATTCAAATCACTTCTCTAAGAAACATAAAATATATATATTGTTATAAAGAAATATAGGATCGATGTACACTACCGTTCGAGTCGGTAACATTTTTTAAATAAATTAACACTAATTTAAACACTAACAACACTAATTTCTTATCAGCATTATTACTACTACTATTACTAATATTACTACTACTACTAATACTATTACTACTACTATTAATACTACTACTAATACTACTATTACTAATACTACTAATACTACTAATACTATTACTACTAATACTACTATTACTATTAATACTACTACTACTACTAATACTATTACTAATACTACTATTACTATTACTACTACTACTACTAATACTACTACTAATACTACTATTACTAATACTACTAATACTACTACTACTACTACTACTACTACTACTAATAATAATAATAAAAATGCAAAGACAGATCTGAGCGAGCATCTCACTTCTCAAAACAACGCACACAGAATATTCTTTATTTGGCATCATTTGTAGTTTTATTAGAATAATACATTGTACAGACTTTACAAACTCAAAAAGGCCACTCTTAAAACTTTCTTTAAAAAAAAACAAAAATAGACATGCCATTACAAACATGAATAAGGGCTTTTCATAAAGACTTGGTGTGGCTTATTACAATGCAAGGACACACAAGTACTGTATCTGATGGCTTTCTTTAGTGGATAGCGATGAACCCATTTTAGTGGCTGCTTGTGCTCAATGGTCGGTCACTGTGCCGGCTCCGGCCTCCTGTGAGCTGAGATACTTCTTCTTGGCACAGCTGAGGAGCAGAGGAAAGAAAACACTCAATAAAAGAAACATTGCCTGTTTCTACAAGAGCAAAGAGCAGAGAAATATATTTATATTCACTTAAAAAGATTAAAATAAGCACAAATTTAACTGAAACTATAAATATGCGCTACAATGCAAATAAAAAAAAAGGTCTGAATCAATAATAGACGGTCTCATTTAATTATTTGGCGGTTTGTTTTGACATCTTTCACATCGGGTCTGGGAGATTTACACAGGAAGGAGACATTTGATTGACATCTGCTTTTTGTATGTGAACATTACACATAAATCTGGTTTATCAACAACAACATAATAATATTAAAGCAAAGAGTGGTGCCACGGTCTCTGTGAAACTACTTTTGTCTTGTTTAGCTTATCTAAAGGGCCTCAAACAAAACCCTTGAATCAATTCTATGAAGTCAAATCAATAAACAGCACACTTTTTTTCCACAAAGCAAGTGTTGTCAAGATACTGGAATTTCTCAATTTGGTTCAACAATAGATTGAAAGATATTCAATTCCATTTTTGATACCACAGGGAATAACTGCCACAACATTAAAATGTAGCTAATATATAATAAATATAATATATAATATATAATTAATATGATTATTATTTCAAAGACAAAAAACTATATATTGCTATTTTAATACAACTGCAAAAAATCGATCATTTAAAATGTATATTTAAATTAGTATATTAGTTATTTTACTTTAGACAGCAGTAGTAAAATAATAATAAAAAATAAAAAAATTTAAAGAAATTGAAATCATAATTCACTTGCAAGTGGTAAATCCTCAAGCTTTTTTATTTTGTCAGAAAACTATTGGTATTGTTGTATCAATACTGCATAAATTGAGGGATGAAACCCTTTCAAATGTTTCAGTATTGATATGTACAGAAAATAATTCTTCAAATATGAGCAATAATAACAATGCTGCTTGCCTGATCAAACACCAATAACTAGTGACATTTCAGAAATAACTAGAAAAGCGTGAAGGAACCTGTGTCAGAGACTGTAAGTCGACTTAGTTCTCGGTCCAGCTCCTCATCTGTGATGCCTAGACTGGAATCAGGCACGGAGGGCAGAGACCGGACAAAATCAGCATCCAGGATACCCGTTTTCCTTGGAGGAGAAATAGGATGCGTCGGGACCACTGGGAGCACGTCTTTATCTGGGATGGCTTTCTCCAATAATGACTTAAGCTCCTCCTCCAACTCCTCTGAATCCTCACCTATGAGCACATGAAGCATTAGTTTTTAAGGCAGCTTTATGGGAAAGACTGTTCCAGCTCAGTTGTGGAAGAGTGACGGTATTGTCATTCATTAATGAATTGTAGTAGCCTGAAAGGCAGAAATACCAATCAAAGCAAACGACTCACACCCATGAAAAGTTCTCATGGTCTGCAGACATTGCTGATGTACAGAATTAATCTGGGAAATTCATATAGTTTAGAAAATACATTTAGGGAAAAAACGTGTATACCAGAATCCAGCGCTCCACTGGCAAGAGTCTGGTTGACTTCATCCTGAGTGTCGCATAACTGCAAAAAGCATAAATGGAAAATAAAGAACTTCTTTTTAAAATATGTATAATTACATTCTAACTAATACTAGCATAAGCAATGCATTTCTGATGAATCACCTCCTGTATCTGATCAACCAGGTTTTCTGCTCGCTCCACAGTCACACCTTTCAGTGAGATTCTCAGAGCTGCCACACCTGCCTGGTATGCCTGCATCACCTGCTCACACGTATGAAAACATTTCATTAAGCCATGCATAATGTGCAGTGCCCTCCACTAATATTGGCACCCTTGGTAAATATAAGCAAAGGCGGCTGTGAAAATAAATCTGCATTGTTTATCCTTTTGATCTTTCATTCAAAAAATTCACAAAATTCTAACCTATCATTGAAAATAAACAATTGAAAGTGGGGTGCATATCTCATTGTGAAATAAATGCTTTCTCTAGTTCATGTTGGTCACAATTATTGGCACCCAATTATTGCAACGTCCTTTTCCCAAGATAACAGCTCTGAGGTTTCTCCTATAATGCCTGAAGAGTTTGGAGAACACCTGACAAGAGATCAGAGAGCATTCCTTCATCCAGAATCACTCCAGATCCTTCAGATTCACAGCTCCATGTTGGTGCTTCTTCAGTTCACTTCACTCATTTTCTACAGGGTTCAGGTCAGAGGACTGGGATGGCCATGGTAAACGATTCATTTTGTGCTCATTGACCCATTTTTGTGTTGATTTTGATGTTTGTTTTGGATTATTGTCCTGATGGAAGATCAAAGCACGGCCCATTATTAGATTTCTTACAGAGGCAGTCAGGTTTAGAGTTTTTATCTGTTGGTATTTGATTGCCATGCATCTGAACAAGATATCCAGGACCTCTGGCAGAAAAACAGGCACACAACATTAAATATCGAGCTGTATATTTAACCATGGGCAAGGGGTACTTTTTATCCTTGTTTGTACTAAACCCATCTGGTGGGTTTGCTGCCAAAAAGCAATTTTTTTAGTTTCATCTAACCATAGAAGCCAGTGTCATTTGAAGTCCCAGTCGTGTCTGATAACTGAATATGTAGGAGTTTGTTTTTGGATGAGCGAGGAGAATTTTTCGTGAAACTCTCCCGAACAACATGTGGTGATGTAGGGGCTATATGATATTTTTTTAAAAGGAACACTCCACTATTTTTGAAAATAGACTCGTTTTCCAACTCCGCTAGAGTTAAACAGTTGAGTTTTGAAGTTTTGCTTATTTTCAGGCGCTGCGTAATATCATTGCGCCTGCTGCACCTATACGTCATCACGCCGGATCTGGGTCAGCACTGCCACATGCTCGCGTCATGGTACTGTCGTGAACGAG
>NW_015544295.1:1253449-1261110 GCF_001515605.1 Sinocyclocheilus anshuiensis | reverse complement strand
TAATGACAGAATTTTCATTTTTGGGTGAACTAACCCTTTAAGCGTTGTTAGATTGGAAAGATGAAGTAAAACACTGGGCAAAAAATGTGTCTATTTAAAAGAAAAGCTCTGATTGGAGGATTTAAACTCTTGACATCTGGCAACCCTTAAAGGGGTCTTATGATGCGATTTCAAGTTTTCCTTTCTCTTTGTAGAAAACGAAGCGTTTGAGAGAGGCGGGGCATAGAGGACCTACAATAATGTACAGTATTTGAAAAATAATGTGTTTTTTGAACATTAAAGCATGTCAACATATTCTGTTACACCAAATAATGATCTTTAAAAAAGCATCATATGACCCCTTTAAACAACATCAGAGAACTATGCGCATGTGAATGTGTTGGTAAATTACAGAAATATTCTCAGGGCGTACTTCAAGTAAATATTTTAGTTCAAAGGGGTTTGGCTGGCAAAAAATCTGGGGAATTCCTGCTTTAAAGCGGTGTAGACGACATTACTTTCAGAAAAATGTGAACAAGAAAAAAGTGCAATACAGTGCTGGCTTGTACGAGTGCGACATGGTGAAGCATGGGTGACGTTCACTGGTGTCAGCCAACAGCATGTGTTGACACTCACAGCAGACGGTCAGTGCATCTGTGTGTCTGTGCGTCTCACCAGGCGGTCGGTTTGAGAGTTTGCTATTCTGTCCAGGATCCCCTTCACTGTCTCGAGCTGAGCAAACAGACGGTCTGCTTTCTTCTCCACCCGCTTGCTCCCACGTAAACACCTCAGGGCCTGCGGCGGGAAAAGGTGGCAATTCATTAAAACGCATTTCTTGCCTATTACATTAGGCACAAAACACAAAAAGTGCACTCATACCTGTGATTTCTTCCCCTCTTTAAGCAACGATTTTGCCTGCTGCTTACACCTGCACATTAGACAACACATGATTTAACTGCAGCACTATTGTAATAACCCATCATATCACAGAAATGACACTGGCTGGAGTAACGTCAATGCAATGTGGATGAACTGGCTCACTTTTCTGCTTCCTGTCCCAGCGCCTCCACCCTCTCCTCCAGAAGCTTCTCGCTGCGCTGGAGCTGATAGATGCCCAGGTCCACCTCGCTGACGGGAGACACACGGCCTTGTCCTGCCTGACTAAATTTCACCAGCTATACATGGACATGGTCAAAAGTTTCATTAGAGACAAACAAGTGGTAAAAGTTACTAATCAACCAATCAGTGCCCTGTGATTTTAGCGACACATTTAGGTCTCTGATTGGTTGAAGAAATGTTGAAACATGACTGTTTCAGATATACATATCCGTTCAAAAGTTGTTTAATGTTTTTAACAGAAGACTCTTATGCTCTCCAAATCTACAAATATTTGATCAAAAATACATTTAAAAAGAAACACTATGAAATAATAGTACAATTTAAAATAACTGTTGTCTATATTTTACAATTTAATTTATTCCTGAATCTCCAGCATCATTAATCCAGTCTTCAGTGTCACATGATCCTTCAGAACTCATTCTAATATTGCTGCTCAAGAAACATTTATTATTATAAATCCATGTTAAAAACAGTTTTGTTGCTCTAAATTTATTGTAGAAACCGTGATTTATTTATTTATTTTTCATGGTTTTGAAACATAGAAAGTTCAAACGAGCAGCATTTATCTGAAATAGAAATCTTTTGTAATATTATAAATGTCTTTACTATAGAAGCCCGTTTCCACCACGGAATAATTTTACAAAATAAATAAATTTAAAAAAAAAATGTCTTTTTTGCTTTTTTTATTTATTTTTTAACATATTTTATATACTCGAAATCCTGAGAAAAAAGGTCCGAATTCGTACTTTTTTTCTTGCAGAGTTTATATCTCATAAAAACAGAACTGTGAAAAAAGTCGGAAAGACAGAACTGTAAGATAAAAAGTCATATAAAAAATTTTTTTCCCCATGGCAGAAATAAGATTCCATACTTATTTCATGCAAATTTAATGCATCTTTGCTGAATAAAAATATGAATTTTATAAAAACCTTTTGAAAGATAGTGAAGTGAGGAATCACTGAAAAATGGTATAATTCTGCATTATTACCTACAGAGTTTTCAAAATGCATCAACTTTCTTTCCCTAAAGTCTACAGTGCATCAAGGTTCGCTCTTGTACTCAAAAACGGGAAAGAGACTAAGAATGCCAATATGTAAAACTAATAGACTGAAGCTTTCATTTGTTCCTGCCTTGATAAAAATGCTGAATTTTACCAAAAACAATGCCCATATAGCATATTAGCACTTTATTGTGTTTTGCACTGTATGTATTTTGCACATTATACTTATACATTGTTGTTGTTGTGTTTTTTTTTGTTTTGTTTTTTTTTAATCTGTTTTATTTATTGTTTTTGTCTGTTCAGAACAACACTGTAGCACTTTGCCCAAGACAAATTTCCTTTCGGGGACAAATAAAGTTTATCTTTATCCTTATCCTTAACACACCTTCTCGCCTTCATGGAGTGAGACGGTGACATGTTTCTCTCTCTGTAACTGCAGAAGAGCCAGGCAGAGCGAGCTTTCATCTGGACAGATGTGAGAGGAGAGAGCACGCAGCTCTTGGAAAGACAGCAGAGAGTGTGTTGCTAAAGGAGAAGCCCGATATGCTGCCAAAAGCGCCGCGGCCTTTTCCTGCAAGAGGAAAAACAGATCGATAACTACCTGCACGCCATATAAACAATATACAGTGGGGTCCAAAAGTGTTTTTTTAAATTTTTTTATTACAAATTACATCATCATATAAATGGGAGTGAATTTGAGAATGTCTTTGTATTTGTTAGGTTATTTGAACAGCAGCAATTTGTGCTGTATGAACGTATATATGTGTATATTTTTTCAATGTAAACATTTGTACCGTTACATTTGACCAGTCTATTTAATCCTTGCTGAATAAGCGACAGATGTACAGCTTGCTCCAACGCAAAACCTTCTTTTAGCATTAAAAAAACTACTATCAGGATTTACTAAAGACATGGAGTGTAACATTAGCGAGGAAAAGGCCTGGACACAGTCACTTTTGAGGCTGACTTGATAGTATATCCATTTGTAGGAGTTTCCCCTTTTAGATGCAAAATTTCAGAGCATTTAAATGAATCATGAAAGGTTTGTGTTAGTCGGTTTACTTTCAAGTAAGGGATCCGCACTCGCTCTATTTGCACCAGAGCAATCGACAGTCAGATTGCTCTGGTGCAAAACTAAAATAAATTGAAAGTTATCAAGAAGATAGAGCGAGTTACTGTTACTGATTGATCTACACACCCAAAACTGAAGTTGAGTGCAGTGTTTGTCAATTTACTGCAATTTGTGTCATTTTTGGGCTTGTGGTGTTAGTAGATTACATGCACCTGATCATAATCGGCATGATCCGGCTGCATCTGTGTTCTTTAATGTAGCTACACATTTGTCGGTAGATCAACCGCTGAACTTTCCACTCCCATCTGCGCTTTTATGGTATTATGCTAGGGCTGCCACTAACGACTATTTTTATTTCGATTAATCTATCGACTAATTTATCGATTAATCGATTAATCTAACAGATTAATTTCCCACCAAAAAAAACCCCAACAATTTTACTTAAGAACATTTTATGAAACTATATTTTATTAAACCAAATTAAATCCAAATTTCTATGAAATCCTTTTCTTAAAGCAAAAGTAAAGTGCATCCATCTCATAGTACAAATCACTGAAATCAAAGTTCAGTATTATAGTGTAAGAATGACAACATATCCACGTGATCTAGTCTACTAATAATACAATTATAATCAAAAAACACTTTTTAAAGGAGTATTTACCAGAAATGTTATTTACCAGAATTTAGAGGCAATAATAATTAGTTCAAATAAAGTATCAAAAGCAAGAAATCATATGGTTTTATTGAACAAAACTGTTAAAATACATAATGTATTATAAACAATAGAGCTAATGTACATTACAACAAAGGCCTGCAGAGGGCGCCATCGGTCTGATTATTATTTTTACACATTGCTGTGCGATCTAATACTAGTTTAATATTTACCAAGCACCATTTAATTCAAATGTCCACTTAATCTTTAATATTTGGTCATTTCTTTAGGACAGAAATGCTATAGCCACTGTAATTAAATGAATATGTGGACATCAAAAAGTGTAAACTCAGAGTGAGGGTTTTTATTTTGAGCTTTTATTTTGGAACCGATGTATTGTCCTGAGTTTGCGTAGATTTATAAATGATTTAACTTACAAATCTAATGAAATGGCGCACATGGCGTTCCCAGATGAACGTTATAATAAACTCACAACAACATGCAGAGATGGAGTTTGAGACGCTGCACACATGTAAATGATAACAGTTCCTGTGGAACTACTGTGAACGGAGCCGCTGTGTGACGCATGTACTTAACCTACACGCATGTAAATAATTAAAGTGCATATACTGTATTAGAACTGCATTGCATATAATTAATTAAATCGTAGCGTTTGTGAATTCACAATTATGTTTAATTATGATTTTTAAATGGGTTTAATATATCATGCAGCCTTGGGAAACAGTCTAATAATGTGTTTTATGGATTCTCTTCCGTGAAATGTGCCACTTCCGGTATTTTGCCGGTTAGTTGACACGAGCAAAATGAAGTCGAGGATTTTTAAAAATCGAAGAGTCGAATAATATCGACGAATCGCGACAGCCCTAGATTACGCTCTCACGCTAATTTGCTCTGTTTATGAATCTGAACCCAAACATTTTAGCAAGCAGTAGTCTATAAAGGCTGGAAATGAGCATTAATTGTGTTAGTTCTACACTTACTTTCACCAGGTCTATCACAACAAACGATTCCTCCAGTGGGACTCTCCCATTGCCCAGCAGAGCTGACAGAGTCCATTTCAGAGGTCGAACTAACAAGAGTCCAACACCCCACGACAACCAGCCCGAGTCTACATTTGCTGCAAAGTCTGATTCCTTCTGCACCTTCCCGCTTCTAGAAGGACAATAGAACAAATCCGCACAGCATGCTATAAATCCATGTACTGATTACAGTTCGTGATCTACGCGACTTTGTACTTGAGGTGACAGTGACTTACCTGATCATGCTCTGAAGTACTGTACTCAAACCCAGAGGAACAGAGCCCTTCCTCCTGAAGCTCTCATTCAGCTCCTGCAGATTCACACACACCGATCCGCGTCGCCTGCAGTGATCAATGATCAGAGGACTCCAGAAGTCTATCTTCCCATCCCAGTCTGTACAGTCAACATCTCGGTTCTCTTTGAAGGCAGAGAACAAGAAAGCCATTCGCTCGTCATCCTTCCAGTCCGGGGGGAACCACGCATCCCTCTTCTCCACTGAAACCGACATTGTGCTGTGAATGAGAGTTTGAATGATTACTACCCCAGCATAAAAGAAGTACACTTTAGAGTACTAATTATGGAAATAATACATTTTAAAAGAATGCACATAAGTGCAAACTGAACGTATTGTTTTTAGACACTTAACTGCATGTTATTTGCAATTACATTAAATGCATTTAGTTAAAGCTGCAGTCCGTAAGTTTTGCCTCTTTGTCGCCATCTCTGTTTGAAAACCTGGAATTGCAGTTACTTGCGGAATTATCTTCCTTGCGTGGGTTGTGAGTCGGCACGGCTCCAGCGCCGATGAATCTAATGTTTGGAGGAGTATGTGTGGCAGTCAGTCACCGCACTGGTGTGAATCCTATATATATATATATATATAGTAAGTAGTATATATATATATATATATATATATATATATATATATATAAAATTGTATTATACATTTGTTATGATGAAGTTGCAATTTTGTACATTTATAATATATCAACTTTAAATACAATACTGAATAACACACTAGTTAAAATTTTTGTGTTAGTCAACACATTAAAATAAGCGTAATTCTATAAAGAACAACATATCATTAAAACAATTATTTAAAATCTTTTAAAAGACTTTGAATTTTACATTCTTACAAGGTGCACTTTTTAAACATGTACTTAAGTGTATTAAGAAAGTCATGAAAGTGTACTCTCTTTTCCATTTAAGTTAAATTAATTAGTTTTTTTCAGTAATATTATATTATCTGCAAGTACAGTTTATTTGAAAGTATACTTTTAAGATTTTTAGTACACTAAAAGTGTACATACATTTAAGCGCACTTCCTTTGTACAA
The DNA here is from genome assembly GCF_001515605.1 of Sinocyclocheilus anshuiensis. Taxonomy (NCBI): domain Eukaryota; kingdom Metazoa; phylum Chordata; class Actinopteri; order Cypriniformes; family Cyprinidae; genus Sinocyclocheilus; species Sinocyclocheilus anshuiensis. The sequence continues at coordinate 1,254,913 of NW_015544295.1, read as the reverse complement.
AAGTGGCATGTATACATGAAGTGTAGCTGACAAATAATATGGATTGCTTTTATTATCTATTTAAAGGTGTTTAAAATGTAAGATGGTTCAAATTGAAATTAATGTATGAAGTAAATGTAAATACTAGGTCACTATTTTAATCACCCAGGCTAAATGAAGTTCAACAGCACATATATTTAATTTCTCGAACATGAGCTTATAAAATTAGCATGCATAATAATCATAAAATAGTTCATTTCTATTTTATGGTTTAGTAACTGATTTTAAAAATAAATAAAAATGTTAAATCACAATAGATGAAATGCAGCATGTAAAACACGGCTGTCACGTTATGTGAAGCACCTCGTAGCAGTCTAACTAGTAAATACGCCTGCATTTTCAGGTACTCAGCAGAGGCAATGAATTAGACCTACGCTACAGCATTTCCCATTAATGTCACTCAAGTGATCACGGTCAGGTTTGCTGGCAAGTGCACAAAGCAAAAGAGCAAAACCAAATAACTCAATGTAACGAGCCTGACAACCTTGAAGATATAATGCCGTATGTCAAAATTCGCTTCAAGCTCAGACCTCAAGTTCAAGCAGCAGGATAAAGCTCTCAGCTAAAATTTCCTCAGTGTTTGTCGTGGCATCCATCGGCGGGAATCCACATACTGCTTAAATCATCGGCGGTGGAGAGAGGAACGCAAAAAGCTCCGATTGTACAGTTTAACTGTATGCTAAAGATGACAGCACCTCACCAGGAAGACAACAACACTCACTGGTCTTTCTACACCACTTCCTACCATCAGCGCTCCAGTCACAATCCAGCTGTCGCCAACCGCACCCCAATCCTATCGAATCCGTTCGCAGTCGGGCCTCTCTCACTGGTCTTTTCTTCTTCTTCTTGGTTTTTAACAGCGGCTGACACCAACGCAAATAGGTGCATTACCGCCACCTTCTGCTCCGGAGTGTGGAACAGAGTTTTATATTCTATTTATCAGTCCCGTCTCTCTAATAAAATCAGAAAAGACTTTAGTATTTATTTCACTTGACCATCTTATTAAAACCTTAAAATATAATTCTTGAATTCCATTTTTCCTTATTTCTTGTTCGTACTTTCTAAATTCAAGAAATAAATGAGGTATTGTTCCTTCAACATAACATTGTTCACATAACCCATTTGGATGTTCCCGTTATTTAAAGTGTGCTATTTAAATTTGAGTGCCCTAACAATATTCTGTTATAGATAACCTCTTCTTTCCTTGATTTACCTACACACTTTATATTTTATCACCGGATCGGCTTTCACCATGGACGAAGCGGAGTCCAGCCCGGGGTCGTCATATGTGGTTGCCGCAAGCCCTCCGGACACTCCTTCCTCGAATCCGCCGGCCGCACCGTTCTCAAATCTCCATCACCTGCGGGCTTTCACATTGAGCAGCATTAACTACACAGAGCCGTTGTTCACTGACGAGCTGCGCAA
>NW_015544295.1:1176429-1253290 GCF_001515605.1 Sinocyclocheilus anshuiensis | reverse complement strand
ACCGGCTTTACTGACAAGATGCGCATTAAATATCGCATGCGATTAATCGTGCAGCCCTAGTTTAAATAATATTTTGTCCTGTTTTATAGAAGTAAACTTATTTTGATGTGTTGACTAACATACAGAAGGATTTAGGCTACATTTATTAATTAACAACATAGGGTTAGTTGCATGTAGGCTAATTTGTGTTATTTAATTTTAAATAACATGCAATAATGTGCCCAAAAACATTACATTCGGTTTAGACTTAAATATTCTTTTAATTTTTTTTTTCCCCATAAGTAGACCTAAAGAATGCTAATGTTACCCATTTTTCACAAGGGTTTGGTGGATCCTGAAATATGTTTGTGCACTACTGTTTATATAGACTTTTTATAATAAATTATATTGTCTGAATATATGTGATGTTTATCATCATAAATTATCCAACAGGAATAATGTAAAGAAGCTGTTTATTCCAAGAGTATTATAAATGTTTATATTATAGAATACATATGTTTAATTTATATATCTTTAGATAAGTAAAAATTATAACAAAGACATTATAATAGGTTATACTGTAGGCTGCATATATGATAACTTATGATTAAACATTTACACAGCAATTTTAAGTGAGTCTCTAAAATGTCATTAGCGATTTTCCAAGCAAATCAACTTTTCTGGCATTAATGATAATATTTTTTGTTTGTAGTTACATTACAATAATTCAGTAAGATATAGCCTAATAAAAGCTAAATAAATATTTACCATATTGCAGTGATTATATGTTATGAGTTATTCCAGTTTGATATGCGAAAGGCGACCTTTCAAATACATTTAGCTTTAAGCATTTAATAGCCTATTTGGACAACAATTGTCTGAGCAAGCTATGTCACAAAATAAAGTTGAAATATCACAGAAAATGTGAAATAATACTTCCACAAATAAATCTGCAGTGTAGGCTACGTTCTAAAATAAATATCTTCCTCAGCTGACTTTACTTTCTCTTCTGAAGCTCTCTGAGAAGGTGATTCCACTTGTGTTCTTCTGTCAGAATCAAGCCTTCTCACCCAGCAGAGGAAACAGAAGCACAGACGACTTTAGCTGCTTTATGGAGTATCTGGTCTTTTGCAGGTGGCTCTGTTTGTGAGGCCCAATCTTTGGAAGTCTAACATTTTGTCTTGCACTGGCTTGAAAGCTTTCATATTTCTTGATCTCCCTTTTCTTTTGTTCTGCTATACATGTGGCCTCCTCAATCGATTCGTCTTCGCTGTCATTCTCCACCCATGGAGTCAGAGACCATGGCTCATCACATTCCTCCATTTTCGCTGACCTCCTTGAGAAAGACGCATTTGTCTGGAAAAAATGTTGGCTCTGAGGCATAATTTTTGGAAGACGTATTAAGGCTTTCTCATGATCTTCGTTGCGCTTCAGCTTCCTTGAAGAACATGCATTATTCTGGAGCTCCCCTGCACAAGACAGACTCCTCTGAAGATCCTCTACAGAAAAAACATACTCAGACGCACTCATTTGAAGATCCGCTACATTATACTTATTTGTCTGGAGCATGTTTTCAAAAGAAACATCCGTCCAATGGAACTTCTGTGTATGCTGGGGTAGGTATTGGTTCCTGGGTGCACCTCCTAGAAGTGTTAAGCTGGCTCTTACATTAGGCCTAGTTTCCTTTTTGGTAAGCTCATACTTCTTGACCAACAGACGCTGACTGTCTGGCAAACTGAAATTTTTGTCTTCCTTAACTTGGGACCCGATGTTGTTATTGGACCAAATATACGATAAACCTTTGATTTCGCAAGGACCGTAAGAAGCAGCGGGACAGAAGAGTTTGTCTGGACAGGTCCACTGCTTTCTATAATCGAGCCTCGTTTTGTTTATGTCCGGCGATTTGATTGGTGGACGAGGAGCGTGTATTCCTCGCATCTTCTAAGCTAGGTCCATGAATCACGATCTAAATCGGAAAAGCAGCGTAGGCCAACAGCGAGATCAACCTTACAGTGCTGTTTGTGACATCGCTTTGAACTGCAGACCAATCAAGTGTGACTTTAAAAGTAAACAAGACGATAGTTCCGCTCCTTGATTCTGATTGGATGAGCCGCGTTCGAAGCCGTTGTAAATTCTAGAAACATACACCTGTGACCTTGTGGTTACTGTGCCACTGCGGTTCCATGTAATTTAGCAAAATTATTTATTTAATGAAGTATGAGTGACCCTGCTGGTGCTATGCCTGCTTTATTCAGCTTTAACTTTAGACCACGCCAGGTTGGTGTGCGCGCACTTATGTGGAAATCCGGTTTACGAACCCTGTTGAAAAAACCAGCATATGCTGGTTAGGTATGTTTTGACGCTGGGATGCTGGTTTAAGCTGGTCCTTTGCTGGTTTAAACTGGTCCTTTGCTGGTTTAAGCTGGTCCTTTGCCAGCCCATGACCAGCATAAACCAGCAAAAGGACTAGCATAAACCAGCAAAGGACCAGCATAAACCAGCAAAGGACCAGCTTAAACCAGCAAAGGACCAGCATAAACCAGCAAAGGACCAGCTTAAACCAGCAAAGGACCAGCATAAACCAGCAAAGGACCAGCTTAAACCAGCAAAGGACCAGCATAAACCAGCAAAGGACCAGCTTAAACCAGCAAAGGACCAGCATAAACCAGCAAAGGACCAGCTTAAACCAGCAAAGGACCAGCATAAACCAGCAAAGGACCAGCTTAAACCAGCAAAGGACCAGCATAAACCAGCAAAGGACCAGCATAAACCAGCAAAGGACCAGCATAAACCAGCAAAGGACCAGCATAAACCAGCAAAGGACCAGCATAAACCAGCAAAGGACCAGCATAAACCAGCAAAGGACCAGCATAAACCAGCAAAGGACCAGCATAAACCAGCAAAGGACCAGCATAAACCAGCAAAGGACCAGCATAAACCAGCAAAGGACCAGCATAAACCAGCAAAGGACCAGCATAAACCAGCAAAGGACCAGCATAAACCAGCAAAGGACCAGCTTAAACCAGCAAAGGACCAGTTTAAACCAGCAAAGGACCAGCTTAAACCAGCATCCCAGCGTCAAAACATACCTAACCAGCATATGCTGTTTTTTTCGACAGGGAAGTGCAGAGGGAATATTATTTAAAGGTTTTCTGTTTTAGGTAAGATATATATACAGCTGAATGCCTATTATTATTATTATTAGCTGTTCTAAATTGACTGTAAACCATGGCTTATTTTGTTTAAACGCACGTTATTAGTTTTGTCATAACATTAAATGAATGATTGTGTCTTAAGAAAAACTGTACAGAGAGCATGCACTCTCATTAGCACTATACCATAGTGTTAAATTGGTATAGGTCTATACAAAGGTAAATTGCAACAAATAAAGTCACTTTTCTGAAAGAGCTTTCTGAGATCAATAAAGGATATATTTTCTTAAATTGGACCGTATTGATAGAATAGCTATATAGGCTAAGTGAAACTCAAATGTGGGAAAAAGTTGAAATATTTCGAATATTCCAATTTTTACAATTAATTTTAAATGTAATATATTGTTTATAATAAAATAGTAGTAGTAGTATTTTATATAATAATGCATAATAATAATTTAATTAGAATGTTAATATGTTCATCTTAATATGTTATAATATTAATAAAACACTGCATTTTAATAATAACAATAATAATAATTATAGATTTAATTTGCCTGCACTGTGGAATTGAATATTGCCACGACTGTGGAATTGAATATTGCCACGATAGGCTATTTTTAAACATGTATTTAACACCTATGAGAGAGAGAGAGAGAGAAACTAATCATAAAAATACCCTGTGTTTTTGGAACTAAATAATATAGCTAAACGGAAACCGAGAGAGGCCGACAAATGTATTCATTTTTTTAAGGGTTTATTCATTCAGTTAGGTTTTTTGAGGGGTGATGCATGGTGTTCCTGTCTATCTCGGTGCTTATTCGTTTTGTCAACACACGAGAAAAATTTATACAAAATACAGTATAATGAGAATATATTTGTATTCGATAAGAAATATAGGCTATACAACTTTAACTATTTAACTTTATACGAGTCCCCTGTTAATAGCATGATCTTATTGCCTTAAAATGTGATTTAAAACTTAGCTAAATATGCCTGAAGTTCTAAATATTATTGATATTGCTCTAAATTTTATGGCAATAAGACCATGATCTTTGCTGGGGATCAAAAGGCGCTGAATGCCAGGAATGAAAATGAACATGACTTAAAAATACAGAACAAACCTTTATTCGTAATGTCTTTCTTTTGATACTCGCTGTATTAAAAATGGCCGAGAGTGTTTACTTTAAGCTACACAAAAAGGGCAAACAATGAACCTAACACCCTACAATTTAAAACTGAACTGATGCAGCAAGACTCTAAAAAGATGACAGCAATAAAAATGCGAGAATGAATACTTCTCATAGTAATTAATATACTGTGTCCATTCGAGTGAATGAAGATCCTGTGCAAATGAAACATTCAGTTCCAGAACCCGTGGCAGTTATTTACACTGAAGATCTCCGTCAAGAGCTGCACATGTGAAAGAGTTGGCCGTCCATCAAAGGCTTTGTTTGGGACCAAAAGTTACTGTATTATCAATTATACAGTACTTGTTTTTATGCTTGTCCAATGAGTTTGAGATATCTTAACATTTGAGCCTGCAGTAAACTATCAAGTGTCAGATTTAAAAAGAAGAACCCTTGTTTGCTTATGATCTAGGCTAATTTATCATGTACAACCATTTATTGACCTTCTGGAAACTCATTGAATCTTCATGCTCGTTCATGCTTTTCACATTGGACTGTGTAATATAATTCCAACTTGATCTTTATCAGCAATCAATATGTTTTTAACATTTCAAAACATATGTGAAATATGTGAAAAAATATTTTCACATGTGACCAACAATTCCTCAACAAATATAAAATATCATAATGAAATATTATCAAAATATTCATCTGATGGGGGTGACAGACCTGACAGAGTTGACAAATCTGACGGTGGTGACGAAAACCTAGTCATTTTCTAATACATTGAATCAATCCGTTACTGTATTAAAACAAAAACAACAAACCGTCAGTATGTTATTGTTTATAAAAGATTCACATTTAAGTATTTTGATATATCTTTGGAACACAAATGATCTATTTTCTCTCATCTCAGAACAGTATGTCTGCTGTGCATCTGCTATGCTAACACTAACACGGTAGCTTTTAAAAACAGTTATATGAACAAATAAAACAATTAGTTGTTACCTCTATCCATTTACTTTTGTCCATTACTTTTTGTCCATTTTATTTTGTCCATCGCCTTTTTTATTAAATGAAAAAGACAATATATTTCTAAGTGACTAATTTATTTAGACACCAAAGTACTTCAGCTCTTTCAGTTCTGATCTGTATGTCTCTAATATGCATGCAATTTTGTTTGACCTGATGATTTAGCTTCAGGGCCTTTTCATGCACACGTTATTCTTTGAAAATGTTGAATTATTGTTTTTGGACAAAAATACATTGAATTTTGAGGTCATTATAAACCATGCTCTCAGAATGTATTGCAATAAATGAGATGACAATTAAATGACAAAATGAAGTCTTATACATTTTTTTTTATTATTTTGCACAAAAAATGTTTTATTTGCGGTCTAAGCCACTTTTGGAGCCCGCTTCACCACTTCATGGGCTGATTCTTCTTTTGATCTCCTGTAAAGGTAAATGAGGACAGAATTAGGCCTTCTGTCGCCCAGCAGAGGAAAAGGTGGAACAAAGGACTTCAGTTTCTTTAAGGGGGAATGCCGCATGGTCCGCTTCGGAGCCCCAATCTCTGGCACATGTGCATTTTTGTTTGTAGTGTCACTTTTGTTTTGCTCCTTAATCTCCTGGTGCAACTCATCTTGCTCCTCCTGCAACCTTGTGCTCACATCTTCTGGGAGTTTAAAACCGGTGTTTTGACCTTTCTTCACTTTCTTTGACTGCTCTGTGAGAAAAGCATCGCTCTTTTCACAAAGGCTCTGATCTTTTTTACCATCTTCCTCGCTCTTTAGCTCCTGTACAGAAGCAGCATTCATCTGGAGATCATCTACAGAAGAATCTTTCATCTGACGATCATCTACAGAAGAACTGTTCGTCTGGAGATCCACTACAGAAGAAGCATTTTGCTGTAGGAACTTTTGTCTGTTCTGGAGGTATTGGCTCTGGGGCACAGCTCTTCGAGTCAAGCTGGCCCCTGTCTTTGTCTCCGCGGACTTATTTTGAAGTGATGTCAAGCTTGCTGTTATGTTTGTCTCCTCAGTCACACTTTCTATAACATTTTCCAAACTGATTTCGCCTTCTTCGTTGTTCTGTTGCTCTTCTTTAAGAGGACAATACTTTTCGAGAAAAGACTTTAACTGTCGCCTTTGTTTTGCCGAACGGACAGTTGCGTCTTCTATTTGTGCCATTATCTGGAGCCTCCTGTTGGCGAAATGACTACTGAACTTTGGATACGGAGCCAAGCTCCTGACGACAGAGTTGGGGATATAGCCATCGGGAGCAACGGGCCAGATTATTTTCTCCAGACGGGTCCACTGCTTTCTAACGTCGGACATCTTGTTTGTGTCCGGCAGTTTAGTAGATGTACGAGGAGCGTGTTTTCCTGTCTCCGATGTCATCTTGAAATGCGAGTTAAATCCGTCTGCAAGGAACAGCTAGCAAATAATCGCCAGCTACAGTAGCCTACATCCTTGAAAATGTGCGAGCGAATAATAGCGCGGTAAACCAGCGAAGAATCCAGAACAGTCTCATATTTACGCGATTATGACACCATCGCACTGAGATGTCAAACATTCCAAGCATTTAAATCTTTAAAAGTAAACAACATGGTAGGACATTCTTGAGCACACATTAGTAGATAGGGATGTAACGATTCACTCAACTCACGATTCGATTCGATTCACGATTTTGATTTCACGATTCGATTCGATTCACGATTATTATATATATATTTTTAACAAAATTAGATTTAAGACAAATTATCAATTAAATGTGTCCCCTAAATGAATCGCGATTTGTTTAGCATCTCAACCGATTTGAATCATCACATATTTGAATCGATTTTCAACCGGCTCACGGTTAATCGTTACATCCCTATTAGTAGACTATTAAAATGTTTTAACAAAGAGTGGAACATGTTTTAAAATGTAACAAAACCGCCAGATGCAAATAAAACCACCACCAATTATATAGTAGACTAGGCCTATGGTATATTATAGTTCCAACTTCACAAAGAGATAAAAACATTATCCACACACCGTAAAAGTTATACATATTTCATGCAGTTTTAGAGCTCCTTTGAAAGTCACTGACACACAATTCAATCAACAATTTATATTTAGGCTATATCAATTTTTTAAACCAAGAAACACTTCTGAATAAATATTTGTACGTGATAGTTGACTGTCATAACTACTTTTTTTTTGTTGGAATTTTGACCAGAATTGGTCGATTATTACAGTAATATATTTAGATCCTACACTGCCCAGACAAAGGGGAATGATCACACGGTCTCTGACTAATTTGGCACCATAGATTGAGCTAAAATGAAGACAGCAGAAGAAGCAGGAAAGAAAAAGCTCTTCATCTTTGGCATGAAGGACGTGGAGGCTGTTGACAAAAAGGAATGAGTGGGAGTAGAAGAATAGACACAAGGTTAGAGACGGAAAGAAAGAAAAGAAATTCCTGTGCAAGATAAACAGATAGGTATTTCAACTTTATTTTGTGGCACATCATAAATGACATTTCCACCACAGTCATTTACTGCAATGCATGCTGATGACAGCAGATGGTTTATTGGTTTACCTACCAGTTAGTAATTGCTGTCCATTTTCAGAGAATAATCTGCATAGAGAATCCTTAAAGCAAAGCCTTAACAGTCAAGCTCAACTGAGTAACGAACATGAAACTTGCTATTTTTCTTAGGAACACAATATTCTTAAAGTATTTTCAGACGTTCATGTTATGATGATACGCGAATCAGGGAGTAACATCTGTCAAAAAATATAATTCACCTTTTTCATATGAAACTGCTGAACAATGTACATGTAATCATTGCAATGCATATGGTAAATATTTAGACTAGTGCTGTCAAACGATTAATCACGATTAATCACATCCAAATTAAATATTTATTATGTATATATAAATACACACATACAGTATATATTTAGAAAATATTTACATGTATATATTTATATTCATATAGTTTAATTTACATATAAATATATTTAATATATAAACAACATATTTTTCTTAAATATATACATGCATGTGTGCCTATTTATATATACGTAAGAAATATACACAGTACACACACATATATTATGTAAAAAATAATTTTATTTTGGATGCGATTAATCGCGATTAATCATTTGACAGCACTAATTTAGGCTATTTAAAGACCCAAAAATGGGTAATCAGTTTAAAGTTTTAACATGTTTATTGAGTTGATGATGGCTTACAGACACAGTAACTAATGTATGAGTATTTAGCAATGATAGGATCAATTCATGTGTGAATGCAGATGTAGAAAAGTGTGGAAGTTTTGCACTTTTTGGCATTTACGCACTTATACAAAACCTTTCCAGCTGCCTATTTTGCACTGAGATCCACAACTAGATGCTGGTAGGCCATGGTCTTTCCTTTAAAACTGGCCGCTAACAGAATATCCTTATTGTCAACAGAGACCAGGCTGAAGCCTCGAGGCGCAAGCATGTTGAGTTCCTGGAAGGGCTGGAATCTTTGAGTGAGCTCATCCCACAGGTAGATCCGAGAGAAGGAATAATCGCTGCCCAGCAGAAGGTACTGCCTCACTCCGACGCTGAACGGATACACGGCCATTGAGCCCCGTGACGGCAGGGTTTGAATCTCTACGAAGCGCTGGTTGTCCCAGCGCAGGATCTTCGAGTCTCCTATGAAGCGCGTGAGGCAGAGATACAGCACTTTTCGAACCCAGAAGTGCTTCACCATCTGCACGTCGCCTGAATCGGTGATCTGAGAGTGGTAGGCAAACTGGCGTTGGCTGTGGTTCCACTGATACACCACAGGGTGCTGCGAGGCGCTAGAGAGTATGAGGCGAGGTTTGCCGTCCACCTCTAGGAAGTCGATGTGAGTGTCTCTGTGCCAGGGATGGAGGGACTGATGTGAGTAAAAGCCGTTACTGTTCCAGCGGTACAGACTGGTGGATCCGGCTTTAGAGCCGTCAACTACTGCAAAATACCAGTCTCCTTCGATCTGGAAAGTCTCGATGAAGTTGGGTTTACGGACACGGGTGGTGTCGATGTCCTGGATTTTGACGAAACGCAATGGACCTTCCTCCCATCTGAGAACAACAACAGGATGTCGTAATGATGTCATAATGATGATAATAAGCACATGCAAACAGATACTATATCAACCTTTGGGTACTGAAACATTTTACCAAATAAAAGGTGCATTCAGTAGTTTGGTGCTAATTTAAAACTGAATGAGATGAAGACTGTTCTTATTATAGCTTTCTATAAAAAATATTTTAATTGGGCTGTGTGGTGCGGGTCACCCTCTACGAAAGTTTATTTCCACAATGGAATAACAATTTTAAAAAGGTAATTGCAACTGTTTTTCTCACATTTCCAAGTTTATATCTCATAATTCTTACTTTTTTCCTCAGAATTGCAAGTTGTAACCTTACAACTGCACGTTTACGCCAAGGAATAAAACAATAAAAAGGTAACTTAATCTTTAATCACACAATTCAGATTTTTTTTCTCAGAATAGTGAGATATGATATTAGAACTGTAAAATGCAAATTCTGAATTGCAAGAAAAAAAATCTGAATTTTGAGTTTATATCTTGCAATTCTGACTTTTCTTCTCATAATTGCAAGAAAAAAGCCAGAATTGTGAGACAAAAATGTGCTTTTGTAAGATATAAACTATATTTCTGTCATGACAACTCTCGGAGTGATTGGCATGGTAATGTACATGACAATGTTAATGTATTTTGTCTTGGCGGCATAGATCTGCTACGCTGCTGCTGCGGCAGAGCAAGTACCGAGACTTGCTACTGCCAATACATCCACAACATGCTGCTGTGAGAATGTAAGAAATACTGCTGCTGCAAATATAACATACATGAAATAACCCCCATATAGCATACATGAATCACCTCGTAGCAGATCTATACAGGTGGAGCTGGGGAAGGTGGAGGGTTTCTGAAGTGCTGAATCACCCCGTAGCAGATCTATACAGGTGGAGCTGGGGAAGGTGGAGGGTTTCTGAAGTGCGCTGCAAAACTGCTACAGCAAACAAAAGCCAGGTATTTGAATATTAAGCAGTAAGCTCATTGGCTACCGATATAGGAGAGAACCAATCAGCTGCCATGTGACAAGGATGTCGCCAGGTCAGATTGAGCTAGACCTGTCAGACTGCGCCATCTAGAGTTTCATGCCAGAACTCTGTATATAAACTATATACTGATATATAAACAGAATTGTCAGATATAAATGGTTCAAACTGTTGTAAACTTTTCTTATCAGATTTATTTCTTATCTTATCCTGTAAATCTACTTTGTTTTTTATCTTACAATTTGAAGAAAAAAGGTCAGGATTGCTAGAAAAATAGGTTTCTGTGAAATATTAACTCAGAATTGTGAGATACAAGCTCAGAATTGTAAAATGTGAACTCTTGAAATGTGGACTTTTTTCTCAGAACTGCAAGTTTATATCTCACAGTTCTGACTGGGTGGATAGATTTGATGACAGAGGAAAGTAGTGATGCACAAGTTGCTTGTTTTTTGTTTGGACAGGCAAAGGAATTCATTACTATGTATATCACTCTCTAAAACTCACTCAGTGTAATTTACATAAAACTCATCCTATCCATGTAGATACATTGAGCCATTCAATAGATGGCACTGCAGTGACTGCCAATGAGACTGTTGAGGTATCAGTACTTAATGTATGTGAAGAACAGCGATGTTAATGCTAAAGAACTACTTACTGCACCTTTAGCAAAAATAAATAAGTAAATAAAAATGCATTAAGGGTTAATTCTGATAATACACAAAGTACATCCGCACAATATTTGAGCCTCCACAATAGAGTCTTAAAAAAGTAGTGCACATAGTCTAAACATACTTGTAGATGTGGGATCCTCCAAAGAGCTGAGCCACAACCATGTAGAGAGTGTTGTTGATAACCACAGGTTTACAATACACAGCAGAACGAGCTGGAATACACATACATTAGTATTTGAAACGGAATGCAACTACATTTTAAACATGTAACATAAATGAATCTTGATGCATTTTGAGTAATGATTTAATACTCCAGAGCAGGGGTTTTCTAACCTCTGCAATATTCAGAGCCTTCCCTTGTGAAATGAAGTGTCTGAAAAGATTACATTAAGTTACTGTTGCAAAACATAGGATTCATGAAAAAAAAGGTTAGAAAACCACTGCTTCAGAGAACACCTCCATAGTTAATTTTCTATGGGAATGTCTATTTTTATTGGTTCTAATGAATCAAGTAATAAAAAACTCCACTTACAGCTTTGTAGTTTTTGACTTACATGTGATGTTGTAATGTGTCTTGAAAAGCATGTTCACATGATCCCAAATGAACACAGTGCAGATTCCAGTGTTGGGCTGAGCGAAAACTACGTACTGGTCATCGTTAAACTCGTATGACTCCACAGACAGGGACTGGAATGAGTATGTCTCATATACCGCAAAATCTGGATTAGAAGAGCATTTCATATCAGAGCCAGGGTATACTGTGTATACTTTAAAGGGGTGAAATGAAATGGAGAATCAAAAGGTTCTTGATATTTACACATATAAGACTACTCTGAAATAAAAACAAACATGCAAGTTTCAGAACTCAAAACTAACTCTCCAGTTTAAATGATAAATTATGCATTTCTACCCTTCTAAAACACCAGGATTTGAAATGGGGAGAATCGTGACATCACAATTTTCCTTGAAGAGTAAAACCGTCAAACTCAGATGTTGTTCTGTCAGTGGATGTAAAGAAACTGCACATCCAAAAACTTTGCATAGCCTTGCTAAAGATCTGAGCATTAGAAATACATTTTTAATCTTGCAGTGTGTTTGCAATAAACATCAAATCAGCGTGTAACACTATTAATACTCAAGCATATCGTTGTTTGAGTGCTACTAATAAAATTAGTGAATAGCCAGATCAGAAATATTTGCTTACGTTGAATATTTTTATTAAAGTTTATGTTGCTGTTGTGCCGTTTCAATTTCTTCTGCCTGATCAGGATCTGATTCAGACTCAAACATATATAGCTCTGTCACATCGGTTGCCATCTCTAATATAAAAACACACAACATGCTGTAAATGAAGGTTGGATACGGTGCAGTGAAGTTAGTCAATCACAGCAGTGGCTGTTTACTTCTGTTTTTGCTAGAGGTATCACCACTTCAAATTGAGTGTTGTTTGCAGAAAGTTAGGATAGGAAAGTATTGGACCTTTTTAGTGCCATAAAAAAACATTGTGAACTTTATAATTTTAAGAAACATAATATAAAACTGAAACTGCATTTCATGACACCTTTAAATGATCCTGTGGTGTAACCAACAGATATTCCATGTAGACTTTCAATTACTATGAATTTTGTATAATGCATGTGCAGTAATTATGGAAAAATGAGAAACGTTTTGTTCTAAAAGTTTTAGATGGATTATAGCATGTCACAGCACAGGACAATGCAGAAATCCAGTAACACTACGTGGCCAAAATAATGTGGACATTTAATTTTAAAGCCCAGGCCTTTGTTGAAAAAAAAAAAACAGCATATGCTGGTTAGGTATGTTTTGAAGCATGGCAGCTGGTTTGAGCTGGTCCTGAGCTGGTCCTGAGCAGGAGCTAGTTGCTTAGGACCAGCACATGACCAGCTTAAACCAGCTCATAACTAGCTTATAACCAAGCTCATGACCAACTAAGGACCAGCTTAAACCAGCTCAAACCAGCTGCCATGCTTCAAAACATACCTAACCAGCATATGCTGCTTTTTCAGCAGGGTTCTACTTGATGTTAGAACATGGATGCAGAAAGAGTCTGACTCCTCAGAGCTGTTCAGTGGGGTTCAGGTCTGGGCTTTGTGCGGGCCAGTCAGGAGTCAGTAAACCATTTCTTTAAGAACGTCCCCAAACTGCTGCAACCAAGTTGAAAGCACAGAATTTTCTAGAATGTCACTGGATAGAGTGCTGCAGGAATGAGTCCTGAAACTTGGAATTTTTTTTCATCCTCCATCATCCTGAAGTCAATGGGATTTTGAATGGGTTTTAGGTGAAATGCCTGAAATAAGGCCCGTGGTTAAAATCTGCTTAAGATATGTTAATTTTATATTCTATGACAAGTGGTCGTGCATTCACCAGTCCACTTTCACAGCCTCATTGTGTTTATAATCACTCTCTTGCAAACTATTCTACCTAAAATTTTAAAACAAAGATTGAAAGAGCTGTCCAAAGATTAATGATGGTGACGCTGTCACACATTCATAGTAAAGTTAATTAATATCATAACGTCTGGTGATTGTACACTGAACAAAATTATAAACGCAAAACTTTTGTTTTTGCCCCCATTTTTCATGAGCTGAACTCAAAGATCTAAGACTTTTTCTATGTACACAAAAGGCCTATTTCTCTCAAATATTGTTCACAAATCTGTCTAAATCTGTGTTAGTGAGCACTTCTCCTTTGCTGAGATAATCCATCCACCTCACAGGTGTGGCATATCAAGATGCTGATTAGACGGCATTTATTGTGGCCAGCCTAAGGCACACCTGTGCAATAATCATGCTGTCTAATCAGCATCTTGATATGCCACACCTGTGAGGTGGATGGATTATCTCGGCAAAGGAGAAGTGCTCACTAACACAGAATGAGATGAAGACTGTTCTTATTATAGCTTTCTATAAAAAAATAGTTTAATTGGGCTGTGTGGTGCGGGTCACCCTCACCCACACAAAATGTGTAAGAATAATACATTTTTGTTGGTCATAGAGCTTATCTTCACTGGCTTTTTATCAAGGGAACCAAAGTGATGCTAACTTCTGGGTTGGCCTACAACTGGAGTCTGGGATTAAAAGAGGATGCCCACATACTTTTGGTAATATACAGTAGTTTACATCATGTTTTACAGATTTAGAAATATCACCATTAGATTTCAACTAAATTTCAGCTACCAGTTTCAAATAACATGTGTTAAGGTCTGAACTGGCTCACCTGCGCTAATGCAGTTGAAGTCACGTGGTGTAAGGTCATGGATGCGTCGACCCTGGAACTCAAAAGGACTGGCGCAGTATATGGCGGGAACTGAGGTGTTGGTCTTCTCCATCCAGTCAACCAGCCATTTGATCTTACAGTCACAACGGAACGAGTTCCCTCGCAGGTCTCTGCATTGGAGAGAGAAATAAAAAGGTACAAAAGAATAAAAAAAAACATGAATTTTCCCCTGTTGACTCTGATCTGTGAGTGGTTTTCATTCTGGGATCCATGGACAATTTGAGAGTTTTTTTATTTAGTTTTGTGAAGAAATATATTTAATTTTTATATCTAAGAAAGTTGATTTAGCTTCAGTACAGTCAATGCAAAATAAAAGGTAATCATTTTATTTTGGAAACATTTTTACTGTATAATACAATGCTTACTATTTTTCACATACAGCATAAATGGGTCTGTATACATGAAAAGAAAAAGCTCGTTCCCTCACAGAGGAATATTTGGGAATCTGGTACATACAGGTCAGTGAGGATGTCCAGGTGTTTGAAGAGATCTCTGGGAAGAACCTGCAGGTTGTTGTTGGACAGAGACCTGACATGAAGAAAATTCAAACCAGAGAGACATAACATGACCTATTTATCCCTCCATTCTTTATTCTAATCTTTACGGTACAATAACTATCACATTACTGTGTGATTTGAGTATTGAAGACTGGACCATATAAAAAAGTTTTCTGTTCCAAATGAGTCTGAACTCTTTTGGAACTGTAGAGAATTAACACTTTTAAATGCATATACATATCATGGATTTATTCGATTATTAACATTTTTATTTTTGAATCAATACACTGATAATTGATTACTTCATAGGTAGATGCAATACATACAGATGTGTCAGAGACTTCAGTCCTCTGAATGTGTGCTTTGACAGGGTTTGGATGTCGTTGTTCTCAATAAATCTGTAAAGAAGCAGAATCCAGTATAGCCAAATGAGCCATTTAAGTCATGTAAATTAATTCAGCCAACAACTCATTTGTCAGACAGCTCCGAAATTAAATATTTGTAAATTTGCAGGTGAAGTCATTAACATGATTTAGGTGCCGTGCACCATTTGAGAGAGAAGATAAAAGATTAGGACAGGGATATTAATCAAATGGCATATTTTCTCCCCCTATGCTTATTGTGATAAACAGTAAGGATGCAAAGGCATGCTGCCTGTTCCCTGATGGATTCATGAGTCACTGCATTCAGAAGACCTGCCTCCGTCTGCAAACCTTGCCGCATTTGCTTTGCTAAAGCTTTTAGCTTAATGACACTGAGGTTGTGGGCGTTTTCATTAATGCTAAAAGCTTTCTGTAATAGCAAGTCCTCCACCCCCTCTCTCTCTCTTATCTCATTCACTCTCTTTCTGCAGTCATTGAGCTGCCAATGCTTTCGTCTGAAAGACGCGACCTGAATCTTAAGAAGGACTCTGAAGAAGAAACTGCACAACCAGCATGAAGATGAGAGACACAGACATGCACACACAAGTCTCGCTCAAAGATGTCTTTTTAATACCTGGAGAAAGATATGAATATTCCAATCCATCTCAGTGGCTTTTAAAATGTATTTGATTTAAATTTTCCTTTTGTTTAAGAGGTGTCACATCTGCTATTATATAATAAAATGCAGTGTTGGGGAAAGTTACTTTTAAAAGTAATCCGTTACAATATTGAGTTAAGGCCCGTTCAAACCTAAAACAATAACTATAACGATAACTATAAGGATAACGATATTAGCGTCCACACCAGTGAACGATATCGTCGGGTTATTCTAAGCGCACGCTCGTCTGCCGCTTTAAATTCTCGAGCTCGTTACAGCAGGATGGATTCTGATTGGCTGTCAATGTTTGTATCATTCATCAGCTGGAAAAAAATCGTTCTGAAAGTGATTCCAACGAAATTGCTTCTCTGTGCCTTTATCGTTATAGTTGTAGTGTGGACTCTGCTATTCTTTAATACTGAGAACGATTTTTAGAACTATATCTTTATCGTTATTTTTATAGTTATTGTGCTTGGTGTGAACGGGCCTTAACTCCATAAAAAATAACTAATTGGGTCACTTAGTTCTTTATGGAAAGTAATGCGTTACTTTTGTGTTACTTTTTGTCACCTGGGCTAGGCTTGCTTATTTGTTTATTAATAACAAAAAATTCAAAAGTTATATTTCTGGCAACTGTAAAGACCCTTTCACACCAAAAGTGTGTGAAATGAATAAGCCTCAAAACGGTTGTGCAGTAATGAGTGAATAAATGGGAAAACAAAGTAACCGGCATTACTTATTTGAAAAAATAAGTTGGATATTTTGTTGTAAATTAAAAATTAATGTATTACTTTACTAGTTACTTGAAAAAAGTAATCCGATTACGTAACTTGCGTTCAGGCTTGATTTTATAAGAAAAAAATAGTATAAACCTTACATGTCTGGTTATAATGAGCGAACACTTTCAAAACCCTAAGGAGATGATGAAAACGAAAAGAAGCTGCATATTTTTAGCTCATTCTTTCATTTATGTGACCAAAAGCCAGTGTCTAAAAAACATCAGAATAAATCACACTTAAAATGCAACAGAAGACATTCTGAAACATCTAATCTGTCCATCTGTTGGGCAAGTGATCAATCCACCCACCCATCAACCCACTCCTCCTCTATCCTTCAGGCCAACCATCGATCAGGCCATCCATCCATCCATCCATCCATCCATCAAGCAACATGGAAACATACTCACAGGTACTGCAGATGTCCAAGACCGGCAAAAGCATCATCAGAAATCAGCGAGAATGTGTTGGAGTTCAACAGCCTGTGCAGAACAAAGAGAAAGAGACAAAGATAAAGAGCTTGCACTTTCATTGAGCTGAACATTTCTCATACATTTTAGACATGTTTATAGACTTTCTTAGGGCCAGTACTATTTTACTGCTGTAAATAAGTACATTTATTTTGATGTGTTGACTAACATACTAAAGCACATGTATAGTACTTGATTATAAATGTATAAGTAGCATGCTATTCGATATCATATTTAAAGATAATATATTTTAAATGTACTAAATTGCAACTTCATCCTTTCAAATGTGTAATTACAAACATATTTACACACGCGACATAGACGTTTCAATAGAAATGACATTAAAGTATTTAGTTGATCATAAAATCTTGTCAGTACATTTAGTAGTGCACTTTTACCATATTTCAAACACAACATAAGTAATTGTGAAATTACACATAAAGATACACTTAAGTCCTACTTAAGTGGATAAGAAAAGCACACTTAAGTTCTTAATAATAATAATAATAAGTACTCTTTTTATAAGTATGCTAAAGTGTACTTTTTTTTACAAAAGGCATGCACTTATAATAATTGTCTATATGACAACACATTGTGTTAAAATGTGACAGGAGTTAAAATATGTTTGAAACTGTCTATTTTAATTTTTTATCTCAGTGCAATGTCTTACCCTGTACTTCAAATGTAAGTGCTTTACCATAAACATGATTTTCAGATGTTTTCATAAACTGAGGGGAATTGTTTTCTGTGCTAATCAACACTATGTCACAATTATTGCCAATTAGAGTCATACAAAATGTCAAATTGTATGTAATATAAATATTTATGTGCAAAAATCTAAATTTTGTTGCTTAAGAACTGTCTCTAATTGATCAGAAACACTGAAAGGCTGCATTGCATGAAAGATCACCCTGTAAATCCATTATCACTGCCTTTGGAGTTTATGAATCCACAATAAATTCCTGTGGCTGAAAGCACACCTTGCCTATTGGTCTCAAATAACAGACACACCGCAAAGCACACCGTCTTCATGACATCTGACTGCTATATGCAAATTACTTCAGCAAGGAACAGAACGAGAAGTACAGATATTACTGCTGACAGTACATACAAACAACACCATATTTTCATACAGAAACATAGTTTAAATGTTACATATAACATTTTTACATGTATTATACTAATATATTTTACAAAGCATTGCATATCTGATATTGCAGGACATTTTTAATGTGTTTACTGATTCAGTGACTGAAGAACTGGCATGCTGTCATTGGAAAACACGCACACACACACACACACACACACACACAGCGGGAGGACAGAAACGCTGTTGTTGTGTGAGTGTGGGCAGTCTGTAAATGGAGGGTCTGTCACTGATATCACACATCACACTACACACTGCTCAGACATGCAACTGACAAACACTACAATCCTCACACTTTTTTTTTTTCCACGCACAGGCCATAATAAGAAAATGCAGAGGAGGATCATTGTGCATTTGGTACTTACAGGAACTGCAGTAGGTGCATGTGGGAAAAAGCTCCTTCAGGAATCTCTGTGAAAGCAGCGTTCACCATAGTCCTGATAGAATAGCAGAAACCACCATCATAATCATTATCATCATCGTCATCATCACAAATATAGCTGATGTTACAGTCATCGTAAAGTAAAAACTCATGCGTTCAGAAAAATGTCTTCATAACATCTGAAACTCTCATTTTAAGTCTCGATTTTTTACATTTCCTGAACACATTATGAATGATGCTTTCCTGTGCAAAACCACCACAATGCTAAGATGTTTACTCTATGTGATTTTTATCATGTTCAGTTTCAAGGGTGTTCTGTATGTATTTATTTAGTATGCATTTATTATATTGAAGTTGTAATGTACATATTTGTGCGCAAACACAGAGAAAAATATGTTAACTCTGTGTCTAAAAGATCACAAACATTTGAAAACAGTATTGCCCGAAAGATCACCATGCAAATCTAGTATCACTGCTTTATGTTATTTATTTGTATAATATAATTAAACATTACATGTATGATACTAATATATTTTACTGATATTGCAGGACGTGTCTATTTTGTTTACTGTCTCAGAGACTGAAGAACTGGCATGCTGTCATTTGAAAACAAACTTCTCTCTTGTGTCTTTCTCACACACACAGAGCGAGGACAGAAACACTGTTGTTGTGTGAGTGTGGGCAGTCTGTAAATGGAGGGTCTGTCACTGATACACATCACAGTACACACTGCTCAGACATGCAGCTGACGAACGTTACAATCCTCACTCTTTTTTTCACTTTCAAACACACACAGGCCATAATAAGAAAATGCGGAGGTGGATTATTGTGCATTTGGTACTTACAGGAACTGCAGTAGGTGCATGTGGGAAAAAGCTCCTTCAGGAATCTCTGTGAAAGCAGCATTCACCATAGTCCTGATAGAATAACACAAACACCACCATCATAATCATTATCATTATCATCATCATCATCATCATCACAAATATAGTTGCTGTTACAGTCATCTTAAAGTAAAAACTCATGAATTCAGAAAAGTCTCTTCAGAACATCTGAAAATCACATTGCAGAAGGCTCTCATTTTAAGTCTCTAAAACCCTGCCTTGAGTGAACATTTATACACAAAACTAGATTTTCACATTTTCTGAACACATTATGAATGATGCTTTCCTGTGCAAAACCACCACAATGCTAAGATGTTTATGGTGGATGCTAGGGAATCTCTTTGTGGTTGCAAGGCACTATATGTGATTTTTATCATGTTGATATGTAGTTCCAATGGTGTTCTGCTATTATGGTTACTTTAGCCCAAGTCAAAAAACTTCAAGCAAGCTTCATGATTTGAAGTATCATTTGGGTGCATAGCATGAGATGAGTATGCATTTCATATTTAATACTTACATATAATAGATTTAGGGGCTTTAACTCTAAGTATACCACTAGCATTATGATGAATAATTTAGGAGAAGCACCCCTTTTTCCCAATGTTTATATCATTTACATATAGTTAAAAGTCATTTTAGTCTAATTCTGAGCAGTTATGTTTGGCCTTTTTCTTAAACGGTTGCTCTGCACACCTGAAAGGATCTCACAAATTAATTATTAGAAAGTAGGACACAGATCTTCCTTCCTTCTTATATTCTCAGTCTGAAAATAAGGACACCATCAGCGTGCAAAACTTTCTATATTACTCAGCTAACATGAAATCTAAATCAAAGGCCTTTAATAATACTTTCTTCAAAATGAATAAGCCTGAATGAACCTGGTTACAAAAGTCTTTATAAACGAATGACTTGTCTGCAAATAGTATCTAATGAAATACAGTGTAATCGTGTGACAACTTCAGTGAACTTAATAATATTGTATATAAAACAGAGAGAGAGGAAATAAATGGTATCTGCAGTTATGTTCTCCCAGAGGATAATAACCGTGTGTGTGGTGAGGTTTCTGTGGTTGAGTCTCTACAGCAGACATAAGCTGAGCAGCATACATCTTTTATCAGCTCAGCAAGCTGACTTTCTGTTGATCTGTCTAGTCAGTTTAAAGGAATAGTTCACCAACATACAAGACTCTCATTAAGTAGTCCATTCGACTCTATATTACATAACATGCACTATATATGCACGTTAGTCTTCTCAAGCCATAAAACAGATCTGTGTGACAAACAGACAGAAATGAAGCCATTGTTCACTAATAATTCCCTTAATTACAAATGTGCTACCAAAGGTGAAAAATAAATGTCAGTGACTAACAAACATCAGGTTGGAATATATATGGCAATACAACTACTTTATAATGTTTTGTTGTCCTTTTTTTAGCTTTACAGGCCAAAAACTGTCACTATATGGAAAATAGGGCTTTATTTTTTTGTTTAGACTTCTTTATGATTGTGTTCTAATCACATAAACCCTTATGTCACAAGGAACGACGTCACTTGACATAATAGACAAATCGTCCTATAAATCATTAACTCTAGACAATCCATGTTAAGCTGCTGAGAAAATGGTTTATGGCAAGTCAATGATAACAGTCATTTTAAATGAGCAACTTTCCCCTATTTGAATATAAAGAAAAAAAATGAGAGAAGAAATAGGCACACGTGATCTTTCCAGTACTCACAGGGAGATGATACCTGGCGGGAAACTCTTGGGAATGGCTTTGGTGTCCACGCAGAAGGCACTGTCTTTAGTACAGGAGCAGGTGGCTGGACATCGAGGGGTTTTGGGAGCCCTGCGGCCCACCGCCATCCCAAACATACAGAAAAGCAGGACACAAACAGACAGCCGCCAATCTGGCCATCGAAGGCTCCATCTGGGCCTTGCTTCCACCATCTTCCACCTTCTCTTCTCCAGCTTGAGTTGTCTCAGTCAAGAAACACAGACGGCTGGATGATCCTGGTTTCTATCCGTCCCTATCAAGAAAACTGCAAGAGAAGAAGATCCAGGGAGTGAATTGGGCTCAGAAGAGATGAACACAGAGAGAGTGGGCAGTGGGTGCGTGTATGACGGTGTATTTGATTTTCTCAGTGTTCTCTGCAGTCGTATCTCTCTCTCTCTCTGTGCACAGACTGCAGGAGCGTATCAGCCAGAGCTGCTCTGCACACGCTCAGCCTCAGACCAGACAGAGTGCAGCAACGCTGACACTGAATTATTAACAATCGCATGGACTAACACTTAAACTGCAGCAGGGAACACAGCAGAGAAAGTAGTGGGATGGGGAGGTTGAACCAAGATGAAGAGGCAGGGGTGATGGACCGGTCAGTGGAGGTTATACTAAATAATGTACTACAAAACTCTTGTTTATGCTCAAGCATCACATCTTATAGAAGCCAGTGCACAAGCTTGAAAAAGCACCTTTTAGAACAGTATTCATGAAGGAACTATAATTCATTTTATGTCCATTGTAAAACAAAAATAAATAAATGAGACGACATGGTAATCGTGACTAGCATAGTGCGATTATCAAATTGAAGGCTCGACTGAATTCAATAACTGTATAGTCTGATGTGCTGCATGTTTCAAAGTGAACAGCTCAAATACAGTAAATGAAGCAAACTTCAATTCTGCATGTCTTCCAAGTTTAACGTCCATTTGGGAAGGCAGTGTGCATTAGGTTTATGTTATGGACACATTCAGATAATTTCCAAACTTTTTGTGGGCAGAAGTTTGCAGCATTTCACCATCTGCCAAAATAAAAGCTTGAGGATTTAAAATGGTTAAAGGTTTAAATGTTTGAAAGTGAAGACACAAAAATGAGTATTGTAGTGTGAAATAATAATATAATAATATATATAATAATATAATAACAATAATAATTATTATTATTCATTATTTGTCAGCTAATACAGTAGTAAATTACAATAATGTTAAACAAAAAATTGATGATAATAATAATAATAGTAATAATAACAACAACAATAATAATAATAATGGGACAGTTCTTCTCATGGTATAACGGTTTCTTTCTATAACGGTATAATTGATTTCACACATGATAAATAGTCCTAAATTGACGGACTGTCTGTTCCGGGGTATGTACCGCATTTATACTGCTCACACAAACTGGTTTTTCGACTTTTTTTTGTAAAAAAATAGTTTTAACCGCTCATACACTCATACACTGTTAAACGCCAGTTAAATACCGTTATGTCTGTGTGACGTCATGTGAGCGCGCGAGTTGTCCCTCTCTCAATAGGAAACAGAAAAGACTCACCCTCGTTTTGTAATAATAATAACACCACATTTTAATAATAAATATACATCGTACTGTGACTTAATGGCAGATGTTATAGGGGGTTGTGGTGCATTTAAGATGTTATTGTACATATTTTTTTAACTTTAAGAATTTATACAATTAAATTATTCTCTTCTCTCTTTTTTTTCAGTGTCGATTTTTCTGTCTGGTTTTTGTAAGTGACCAAATAGTAATAATAACAACAACAATAATAATAATAATAATTATTATTATTATTGAGTTCCTAAAACGTCAGTGTTAATGTAATGTGAACTGAGAAACTATCACAACTAAAAAAAAAGTTTGTTTCCACTTTCATGTCCAGCTACAAAGTAATATTAAAACACTTACAAAACAAATTAATAAATAATAAATAAATAAATACAAAAAATTAAATATATATATATATATATATATATTATCTATTTACTTGCATGTCATGTAATTATTAACCAACATCAGAGAAATGTGAACATGCAAATAAGTTTTTGAAATATACCTGTAAACCTAAAAGGATGGGTAAATATTTTGCATATAAGGGGTACAGCTGACAAAAAAGTTCTGGGCCCACCAACAATAGGCTACACATTTTGGATTTTCCCCTTATCGGACACTTTTATCAGGTCTTGGACTTACTACTGAGCTTATGGTTTGAATCAGGCGTGTTTGATATACAACATGTACAGTGTTAGAGGGCAGTCAGCCTAGACTTTTATGATATTATCTGATGTCAGCTCTGTAGCGCCTTATTTAAAAACATTCATTCAACATATAACAAATTAAAAAAAAATAAAAAATGTGAAAGTATATAATCAACTCCACATTCCTACAAAAACAGTGGCTTTAAAGTTTGTGTTTCAGATACGAGGTTGCACTGTGACGTATCAGTCTTTTATTGGTCACACGTTTTCACATTAGTTCATATTAGTTCTGTTCTAGACACATAGGCTGTTAAAGGGATAGTTCACACAAAAATGAAATTTCCGTCATCATTTAATCACTCTCATGTTATTCCAAACCCATAAGACCGTAGTTCATTTTTGAAACACAAATTAAGATTTTTAAGATTAACATTATGAAAACATGAATAAAGTCCATTCCCCTAAAACAATTGATAAAGACACTGCGAAAAATTCAAAAAAGTATTTAATACAGCAGTTTTATCATTGATCGCTTAATGAACAGATTTATTTTTAAGTCTTTTAGTCACTTATAAACATTGATCGATTTATTTAAGCCCAGTCGCGTTCATTAAGTAACTGTTGACAGATTTCATTTTAGGGTGAACTATTCCTTTAAGAAAAAGAGGCATCACTATCACATTAGTCCTATGAATTTTTACGCCTTTGATATGCAACTCATTCTGTACAGTTTTAAGTCTTTTAGTCACTTATAAACATTGATCGATTTATTTAAGCCCAGTCGCGTTCATTAAGTAACTGTTGACAGCTTTTCATTTTAGGGTGAACTATTCCTTTAAGAAAAAGAGGAATCACTATCACATTAGTCCTATGAATTTTTACGCCTTTGATATGCAACTCATTCTGTACATTTTATTCTACAGACATGAATGAGACTTCAATTTGGAGAAGCAGCATCAGACACCACATTTTAAAATATTATTATTAAGTATAAACAGAAAATGAAATTGGTAATATTTACTATTATTATTTATAGTACACCCACACACACACACGCACGCACGCACGCACACACACACTATCTTAATATAAATATTGTTCATTTAACATAATAATATAATATATTTAAAATGTATTATCTACTGTAAATATTTAATAGCTATGGCTTTTACAGTAGGACGAGAAGAGAAGAGAAGAGAAGAGAAGAGAAGAGAAGATAAGTTATATCAGGACATGCGATACTGCAGAAACTGAGTAAAGCTACTGACCTCATTTCAAATGCAACATTGAACAGTGAAACTTGCAGTTCACATCTGCAATCCAGTCACATCTGTAGAAAATATCAAATTTCTGCATGCATTCTAATGTATCTTTGAAGAGTATGAACGCTAATAATAGGGAAGCTTGCCTTAGTAAACAAGAATATGTACACATATTCATTTTGTCAAATATAATTGTTCATTTAAGTATATGAGCGTCTTTAATACATTTAAATCAGACTATTATAAAGTGGCACTCTTTTCAAGATATTAAATCAAACATATGCTCGAGTGATCTAAAGTGCTCGGAGTGATTATTATGATAGGTGAACACAAGAGGGCACTAGAGCATTACCTTCAACACTTCCTCTGAATGAAGAACTGGCTTCGTTTTCTTTCTCCCCTCCACTTCCTGCTCTCGTGGTCACTGTGTTCTTGGCAGGGTGGCACTGCAGCGGCAGACACGGCTGTCACCAGCTGACACCACTCAGCTAGTCCACGTCACAGGTACACAGACCACAGGCTTTCTGTGAGTCATGCTCTCACTTCCGAGAAGCCCAGGGTGAGGTGTGGAGATACCAGATCACTTATGTGGCCCTTGGGCAGAGAGTCAGACACGTGTTTTATGGTCCTCTCTTTCTCACACTGCACCGTCAGCAGTTTTCCCACAGGCATAGCATTACCAGCTGTGCTTCTGGAGCAGGGCCTTCACTTCACTATATCTGCTCTTCCGCAATCATTCTGGAGCCAAAGATTTTATGGTCTTCTTTTCAAATTTTTGCACTGGTTCAAACAGTACAGGATAAAAATGCCAGATTCTATCTATCTATCTATCTATCTATCTATCTATCTATCTATCTATCTATCTATCTATCTATCTATCTATCTGCCTCAGGTAATCTAAATCACTTTTCATTTAGGCCTGCTTTGTATATGCTTTCATCAGTCATCAGGATATGAGTCATGACTTCCGTTCTATGGAGCAGTAACCTGTCTTGGCGTTATGCTGTTTGGAGTTTATGCCGTGAATCACTGCCATGTTGATTCATACCAGAAAAACAGCAGATAAACACACTATTGAGTTTATATCCCAAACCCACTTCCTGAATCGATTCTTTTGCCAGGCTCCTTGGAAGAGTCTCTGTGTGTTTCTCTTGCACATCTGTTGGAGTTTCTCTGTCTTTAAAGTTTGGCCGATGTGTAAGACTTGAGCAGGAAAGTCCATGCAGTAGTTTTTGGCTTCTCTTGAATATGCTCTCAAATGCACCTATGAATCATTTGCTTCTATGTTCTGGACTGAACAAACGGGCTTAAAAAAGTGCAGACATGTTGTAAGTGGAAGTTACCTTACAAGTTACCTGGTAACTTACACAGGCCTTTTACACTACAAGTTTGTTTTAACAACTCTCGGGCAAATGAACTTTTCAAAAGAAATTTCTGTAAATAAGTTTCAGTACACTGTCTGTTGAACATCCCTTTACAATGAACTAATTGTTAGACATCTGACTTACTCTTGACGTAAAAGCAGGCGCGCCCATTTGTAACTTGTGGGGCTTCCGGTGTCATTTGTTTCCATTTATTTTAGCTGTATAGTACAGTCCTTCATGCTGCTGGATATTCCAAACTGGTATTTGTTATCATATTTTACTTTATTATTAACACACTGGTTTGTAGTTTACCTACTTCAGTTTTATCTGGCACCAAAAGAACATTTGTGTGATGGAAATCTGAATTGAAATCACTAGAAATCAAATCTTTGTGGTGACTGAAACATGAATCTCTATCAACAGGGTTTCTGGAGGGCTTACTTTTTTTCCCCCCATAAATTCCAGTTTTTATCAATCACTTTGGCTCAGTTCTCAAATGAGAGTTTTTTTTTCTTTCAAAACAATAAGTTCAGATGTCTGAACAATTAGTTTCTTGTTCACATCAGATCTGAATTTCTTGTTGATTTCAGCAAATTGTGTGTGTAGTATAAGTGCAATTGTCTAAAATTAGCAGAATAACTAAAAGCACATGGCTTGTTGATCAAAACTGATGAGTTGTTTCTCAGTGAAACTGTCAATAAAAATTGTTGTAAATAAAACGTGGACCCTTGATCAGAAGTTGCCGTAAAAGTTATTTCCATATTCTAGTGGTTTCAAAGAGCTATTCAAGCCTTTACGTTTTTTTTTTCTGCTGTAAAATAAATTAAAAAGTAATGGAGATCAGTAAGATGTATTTTTAAACACTGAAGTGTTACTAATACAAAGGATTCAGCCTTCTGATTCTCCTTTGAATCAGACTAATTCTAAAATGTGTACATAAACTGATTGAACTTTAACGATATCTGCAATACAGTTGTTGGTTCTGTTCTGTTTACCCTGGGGGGGTTATCACTGCTCTCCCTGCTCTCATCCATGCTAGGCTGCATGGAGGCGCAGGGAGTTCTTGCCCAGAATGGAACCATACCGCCAATCCAAACTGTATGCTAATTGTCAATCATATTTGACGATAGTGGTCCTGACAGAATTACATTTGAGAGCATATTGACATGTTCCATTCAATTTATTCCTTACTTTAGTTTATTCCATCCATTTAGTTCTAAAAAGGTCTTTAAAAAGTCTTAAACTGACCACCATATAACCTGCAGAAACCTTGAAAGGTTTGCATACCAAAAAAACTAAAAACTTAAATCAGCTGTGTAGATACTTTCACATTCTCTTTACTTTGAGCAGAATGAGGAGAGAGGAAGAGAGAACATATCTGAACTGATTTATGCTTTTCATTGACAGTCGGTTCAGCCCTACAGACGAAGAATTGTGTCCTATTTTGAAGCTAAACAATAGGAGTTCTGTCATGCAATTTAATCTAAGCCCAATTCAATTACGGAGGATACAAAGACATAAGCTTCAAGGTTCAGTGATATGATTAGAGAGATTGAGGCAGACATCAGTCGACTGAGTAATTTCTCCCTTCATTACACAAAACATGAGGCCCAGATTCAAGTAACCTATCAAAGCTGCCGTCGTTTAGTCTGATCTTCAATCTTATGAAGCAAAAGATAAAGTAAGGGGACTACAATTATTAATAATTAAGTGTGTCAATATTTTGTGCAATGCAAAGTACTCTATAGCAGTTAAAGGATTAAAAATCCTGCCATTATTTACTTTATTTTTTTTTTTTATTAATTGTCGTGACTGCCTTCATTTGCGGAATAATTTTAGGAATCACAAATTGATTCATTCTGAGGGATCTTTCAAAAAACAAAAAGCTCATTGCCACGTCATCACTGTCATGACCTACATTATTAATCTATTTCAGATTCAGAAATTCTAAATGTAGAACGAGCCTCAAGCCAGACGTTTCTAACTGTAAAGTGATATAGTGTGTTTTTCTCTCCCAGGTATCGTTTCGTCTGTTCAGACAAGAAAAAGAAGTTCAGCCAAAGGGCTAATGCTGTATAACAAGCTGACAAGTCAAGATCATATAGCCCCACCTAATGCATGCGAGTATATTACGACCATCCTGCGGAGGAAATCCGATCCAGTGTGAGCGGGGCAGAGCACAGCCTCAGGGGAACAGGTGTATTATGGGAGAAGACGTGTCTAGAGCAATCAATTGCTCCTTTTTCCCCAAAGTACGGCAATTAAAATGTAGGAAAACTGTTTAAGTTTTTAGTCTGTTTAATGAGACTTAAAATTAAAGGGACCATTGCAAATGACATTTTCTAGACAAGTAGCTCCTTGCTAAAAAATAAATAAAAAATAACATCCAAGATTTTTTTTCACGGGAACAGATTCTGAGAAATTTAGCAATACATCACTTGCTCACCAATGGATGCTCTGCAGTGAATGGGTGCCGTCAGAATGAGAGTCCAAACAGCTGATAAAAACATCACAAGTAATCCACACCACTCCAGTCCAACAGTTCATGTCTTGTGAAACGAAAAGCTGCATGTTTGTTAGAAACAAATCCATCAAGACATTATTTTTTTTTACGTTAAACCATTGCTAAAATAAGAGTCCTCGATGCATAATATTAGTCTCAGAATCAGGAGAGAAATATGCACAGATCAAGCACCGTGAAAAGTGAAAACAGTTCTAAACAAATATTTGGAGGATTTTGATGTGAGAGGACAACAGGGGGATGGACTTTTTCACTTGAGGAAGTGTTATTATGGATTTTAGCCAGAAGTGACTTTGATATAATTGAAATTGTCACAGTGTTTTCTTTCAATCTTTTGTTGATTTCTTTGTCAGATTTCTGTTGGTTCTTTTTCCACTCTTTTTGTTTTTCACTCACCACTATTCTGAAGAAACAGGAAATAACAAACACTACAGGATTTCAGATCGATTGACAGGTTGAGCGCCCTGCTTGGCCTTTCTGTCATTTCTGCACCAGTCATTCAGTTCCACATGGACTCCAGTCAGCAGTACAGCCACACACACACACACACACACACACACACACACACACATGGGTAAAAGTCAAAAAGTCCTGCATCTGCCAGAGTGCCGCAACAAGACTTTCTCATATAGAAATATAGTGGACAACTGACCATTGAAAGCTGTGACATCTTACTAAAGTGTAATCTCCTGTTGTCACAAAAGTTCAACGTGTTAAATGAACCGTCCCATTATGTAATAATCTTTTGTCATGCTTTAAATAAGTACACTTATTTTGAAGTGTTGACTAATATACTAAAGCACATGAAAAGTACTTTTAAAAAGTAAATAATTTGTAAATCTGTAAATAATTTTATCTGTAATGTAAATGATTGTCAGTACATTCAGCAGTACACTTTAACCATATTTTAAAGACAATAGAATTAATTATGAAATGACTTATAAAGACGTAATTAAGTCCTACTTAAGTGGGTCAAAAAATAACTATGTTCAAAAACTGTATTTTATGGAAGCCCATTTCCGCCACTGAATAAAAAAAAATTAAAGTAAAAGAATGTGATTGTGACATTTTATCACTTTTTCTCACAATTGCATGATATAAACACGCAACACTGACTTTTTTTCTCACAGTTGTGAGTTTTACAGTCAGAACTGTGAGATATAAACTTGCAATTGAGAGACAAAGTCAGAATAGTGAGATAAAAAGTCACAATTACCTTTTTCTATTTTAAATTCAATGGCGTAAATGGGCTTAGTGTTTAACATCAATTTTAAACTATAATACATTTTCATTTAATGGCAAATACTATGCAACTATGTGTCCAAAACATACATTCAATTTCCACTTAAGTATATTCTTTTAAAGTATTTCGTTTCTCTAACAAGTATGCTAAAGTGTAAATTTCTTTTTCACAAAGAAACAACTAAAGTAAATCTACCACCACAGACCATAAACACTGTGCAAGTATGAACACTTTCTGTACATTCAGAACTCATGCAGAAACAGTAAATATGGGTGGGTTTGTCCTCATCTGAAGTATTCAGTGGATAAACAAAAAAAAATCTCTCTTTCATGAGGCTTTCATTTAGAGAGCAATCTGGGGCTCTTTGAAGATTAGAGATCCCTAAATACCCTCTTTATCTCCAAACCCCACATTTTCCTTTTCAGAGAGTAAAGATATCAGAGACTGCGATAAAGACCCTGCACTCCACCCAGTAAAGATGCTCTGCTTCAGTCAGAGATGTCAGATTCTCCATTGACAGGTGCTTGGATGGCCTCAATAGAGGAGAGCTGCTTATTTATTTCTGTTGCTTCTGCTCAACACAACACCGTGGCTCATTAATGTTATGAATACAGAAATCACAACTACTGACTGGTTTGAGAGTGTCCTTGGCTTGAGCGGGTGAAACACTGGTGCCCGTTTGCTGAGTCTGACTGAGTGAATGATGGTGTACGAGACACAATGTCAAGAACAGCCTCACATAAATTAAGTCCTGTTTAAATAAGTAGAGCAATGAATCTAATCTAGTAAACAACACTTATAGGACATAAGCAAATATTTGTGTCTTTTCATGAATAGGGTTCGCACTGATGTTCAAATTGATTTATATACCCACGGTTTCAAAAGTTTTGGGTTAATAAGAATATTAAATGTTTTTGATTTATCATGACTGCATTTATTTGATTAACAAAGCACTATTGTGAAATATTATTACAATTTAAAAGAACCATATTCTATTTGGATATATTTTAAAATGTAATTTATTCCTGTGATGTAAAGCTGAATTTTCAGCATCATTACTCCAGTCTTCAGTTTCACATGATCCTTCAGAAATCAGTATAAAATGTTGATTTGAATGGATGCTCAAGAAACATTTTTTATTATTATCAATGTTGAAAATAGTGTAATGTTTTTATGGAAAGGTACAATAGAAAGCTCATATATTTGAAATCTGAAAATGTTTACACAAATTGTAGCATTGACTACAGTTTTTTACCAATGTTATTGCTCAAAAAAACAAACAAACATCTAAACAAATGTATTTAAGTTTTGTGGAAAAGTTATTATAACTACAAAACAATATTTGGTCCCAAACTAGTTAACCTCTTAACCCTCTTAACCACTTCATTAAATTTTAAATTAAAAAATTAAATGTTTATTTAATTCTTGTTTGTGGAATGTTATTTAATCCTTTAAAAAAAGAAACAAAAATAGAAACGCACAAATCAATACCCAAACATGTCCCAAATTTTGTTAAGGGTTACAAAAACATCACATCTCATTTAAAATTAATAGAAAATATCCTTTCACTGACCCTTCATTGAAAAAGAACCAAACAGAAATGTTTGTTTTTACCTTATTCAAGGGAAATGCCATTGCCTCAGTGTTTCAAATGGCTTTATAATTACTGAATAATGTATTTACAAACAGCCGTACCATGAATAAACCAACAAATACACAACTAATGTTCTAATTGCTGCACTAAAACACAAACTATTAGGATACTCTGATTTTCTTGGCTGCTCAGAGTAGTTTGGCCCAACACTGTGCACTTGCCCTCTCAGTGACTCTTAATGCTTGGAAGTACACAGCTTACATTGGATTCCCTTCAACATTCTGTGCTGAAGGCTGAAATTCTGCTGACGTCGTTGAGTTAACACGTACAGGCTCAAGCACAGCTGTCCTGCTTCTGCTGATGGCTCCACTTCCTACCATCTGCCCGATCTGATAATACAATTCACTTTACATCCTCCCCGTCCACCCCCGCTATGAACTCACCCCCTCTCTCTTTCACACACACAAGCACACTGATGCTTTAAGACAGAGGGGTCACTGTCCTGCAGAGTTTAGGTCCAGCCCTAATTAAACTCACCTGAACCAAAGTAATCAAGGTCTCCAGATTGAATTTTCAAGGCAAGTGTGTTGGAGCTGAACTCTGCAGGACACTGGCCCTCCAGGAGCAGGATTGGACACCCCTGCTTTAAAGTGCTATTCTTGTTCTAAGAGAAAGATATTTGTTGTCATGCATGTCGTTCCTCGTTTTGTGGAACACAAAAGAAGTTAAGTAGAATGTTCAGGCTGCTCTTTTCCATACAGTGAAAGTGAATGGCAATCAAAGGCTGTCAGGTTACAAACATGACAAAAAGCACCAATCAAGTGGCGTTTCTCACTGGGTATAGGGGATTTGGTTCAAAAAATGTTTTTGTTATGCTGGTTGAAAGTCTCTTCACATCCTGATAGCAATCACTTAGTTAAGTGGTCTAAGTGTATTTCTATGTATTTATGTAATCTGCGGAAGGCGTAGGACCATAAACTGTTCGTCCAAACATTTCTCTCGGTCCGAGGGCTACGATTCAGTGTTGCCAAGTCCGCAGTTTTCCCGCGGAATTGGGCTACTTTAACACTGTTGCCGCGGGTTTAAGCGACCCCAATAACGTGATATCTAGCTCCTAAAATATCAATTTTACCAGGGGAACCCCACCAAAAACATGTATTTTACCCCACCGGAATGCGATTTTTACCGGGGGATCCCTCTCGAAACGCAATTGGGCTAGCTTTGGGCTAGTTTTGAGTAGCAATTGGGCAGGTTTTGTTGTGAAAACCTGGCAACCCTGCTGTCCTACCTGCCTGTCAACGTATGTATTTGCATACCTGATGTGATGCGTCATCAGCGCGTTCATTACACTATTGCAGACTGAGCAAGAATGGAAGGCATTATTATTTTAATACTATGCGTTTTGTACTGTAATGCTTTCTCACCTGTGAATGAGACATGAGGTAATCTGACAGCAGTGCATTCAAGCCTCCACCAACGCCATCTCTTATCGTGTGGCTGCTTAGCCTCTGGTTGGCCTGTGGTCATGTGTTTTGAAGGAGGCGTGGCTTTGGAGAGTGATTTGCAAGGAGGGTGGGTTCTTATGCTTTCAAAGCTAGCTTGCTATTGCTAGGCTCTTTGAAATCGCCTACCCTACCCTCAAAGCTATCATATGGATTCAGAGGATTTCACATGTAGTGCACACATCATATGAAATACTATTATGATACTATTTTTTGGAGGATCTGCAATGTAATGTAATGTAATAAAATAAAATAGTAAAAATGCTATGGTTAAAACCTGTTAATTGGTTAAAGGGGTCATATGATGTTGCTAAAAAGAACATTTTGTGTATTTGGTGTAATGAAATGTGTTTATGCGGTTTAAGGTTCAAAAAACACATTATTTTCCACATACTGTACATTATTGTTTCTCCTCTATGCCCCGTCTTTCTGAAATGCGTCGATTTTTACAAAGCTCATCAGTCTGAAAAGCGAGGTGTGCAACGAGGCGTTTTAGGAGGCCGTGGACAAGTCTTAACTTTTATAAAGAATATCTCTTTGGGTTTGAGACTTTAGTCTTTGCAACTTTAGGGATCTTATCTATTCACAAACAGCTTGTAACACTCCAAAGAGAAAGGAAAACTTGAAATCGCATCATATGACCCCTTTAATGGTAATTTCCTTTACTGCATACGGTGAGAAATTACAGGACATTTAATGTAATGTTACAGTAAATTGAGTGAAAAACCATGACTTGACATTCCCAGAATTCCCTCTGTGACATTCGTGATTTTATTAATATAATGTTTATACAATTTATAAAAACATTTAGATTGTTCTTAGTTTTTGTTATCATTTATGTATATTAGGGTTGCTGTTATGTTGTTAAATTTATTATTTTTACATTTTATTTTTAAATAAATTTATTTTAGTGTCATCTGTGTTACTACAATGGTATTTTGTATTTACATCAGCTTGTGGAAAAGCTACTTATGATAATATATTTTATAAAATATTACAAAGGTTAGAAAAAAACCTAGATTTTAGTAATTTAACAGGTTAGTATATTGACATTTTATCAGTTGTTTTTTTTTTTTTTTTTTTTACTGTTGAACTATTACAATCTGCAAAACCTAAAATGTTACCATATTTTGTGCTACTACATTTTTTTAATGGTAAACTTCTACCAACCACATCTGCTTTTTAAAAAATGTTTTACTGTAAATTTCACTCTACAGAAAAGAGCAGCATCAACATTGTGTCTAACAAATTTTTCTTCAAAGAAACTTTGAAATGATATGAAGTTGAGTAAACAATGACAGAATTTAAATTTTTAGGCAAACTATTCCTTGGAGTCACCCACTTTCAACTACGAATAAGAATTCCACACAAGCTGTTGCATATATAATAAAAGCTGATACATTTATTGATGCATTTGAGCCATAGATTTGGTGTCGTCTAAACCGCAATGCAACAATCCCAATCATAATTGCATGCCTTTGGAGAAAACAGACATACAACCAGTGTTTCACAAGTCCATATCCGCTGACCCGCGCTGCGTCTCTCAGAACAAAACAATGTTCCGCAAATTAAAATTTACTGCAACCGTCCCATAAACATGACAAACAGCGTTAAATTTAAACTGCTGTATACTCTGCAACCTTCAACTGTATAAATCAAAGCTGGTACTTTTGTCTTGGCTGCAGGAGCGTGAGTTGGTAGTGGGCATCAGGGTTCACAAGTGCGCGTCGCCAAGTACATGTAGTGGAAGTGATGCATCAGCCGCTGGCAGGGAGCCAGTCGCCACGGTAACAGTGTCCTCCGTCTGATGCATTTGTAGCATAGCACCTCGCTAAGAAGGGTCATTCACACCACTATAAATAAAGCGCTAACGGCTACACTCAGCTTTTACACTGTAAGCCATGCATTATAATATTTAATCACCCCTACTAACCTGCGGTAAATGAGAGAGTCGATTTCACTGTAAACACCATTCACGTTGTAAACTCATCAGCAAGAGTGATATTTACAAGGTTCTTTATGCGGTATGAAAGGTTTCGTGACAGCATTTTATTGCACGTCATTTTTGTAGAGTAACACAAACGATCTGTTGATCTTACCCATATTTGACCATTGTTTTAATGTACAGTCATCTCATTACATGCTAAACATTTATAGCTTCTCTCCGAGGTACATTTTAGGTGATTTATATATTTGTGTTCATCGAGAATTTCATTGATCTTTCCAAAAATGCATCGACTTGTTACAGACTTGCTTAAGACGCGAAGAAGAGAACCTTTTCAATACATATATTATATAATAGCTTAAGTCTGACGCTGTACTGAGTACCATCAGGAAGATAGCAGCAGTTTTGAGCCACTTCTGCCAAGCTGCATCAACGAGAGAGGACAACAACACTAAGAAACAAAACTGGCCATCTATCAGCTCTTAATAATATCATTTCATCTACAATTTTCGTGGACATTTTTCGCAGTCCCTTTCAAAAAAGCTACACTTCAAAAAGTTCTACATAAACGCATCCTGGTACAAAAAGCAACACAATTCAAATGGTGTAATAAAAATAAGGTAGAGTGTAAATATATATTCATATTTATACATTTCTAGATGTATTTACAAGAAAGGCTGTCAGTCAGATAATCTGTGTGCCCGTTGTTAAAATACATTCGGGCAGAGCATTTAGTGGAATACATTTTCTTACGAATTTGGTCAAAAGAAAAGTCCTTGTTATTATAAACACTCCCAACATCCATCATTCTGTTCCTCATTTGATGACGCTAACATCTTTAAGGTTTTCTGTATTATAGATGGCAGAAGGATATTTTTGAGAAACACACGTGTACCACTTTCTGCTCAAGTGCCCTGTAGCTTTATAGCAACAACAGGTAATGGGGTCAGCGAAGGCCCAGTTTGTTCTCTTCCAGCTGTGAAACTAGCGTCTCATTATGTGAAGTCCGTGCCGAGCTCTTCAGTGTGCTATGTGGCAAAGCATGGTCTCCCAGAGTTCATGAGCCGAGTCCAGCCAGGTAGCACACTGGAGAGGAACTGAAGGTGAGGGAGCTCAGCGCTTTTTAAACGCCACTCCGCGGTTGGGATGAGGGGGGAATTTGGGCAGGCAGGGCTCATCAGCACCGGGGTCATGGGAGAACACGGAGTCTTCACCGGAAGAGCACGTCGAGCTGTGTGTGTCGGGGAAATTTGGAGAAAACTGGTCCAGAGACACAGACAGGTCCAGATACTCCTCAAAACGTAAAATACACAGATAATTTATTATTGTTGTTAATACAAAAAAAACAAATTATTGATATTATTATTGGTCACACATTATTTTAAGATCCAATTCTCGCTATTAACAAAACATTAACTATGACTTTTCAATAAACTCCTAATTTGCTGCTTATTAATAGTTAGTAAGGTAGTTGTTAAGTTTAGGTATTGGGAAGGATTAGGGATGTAGAATATGGTCATGTGTGCTTTATAAGTACTAATAAACAGCCAATATGTTAATAATAGGCATGTTAGCATGCCAAACAACTACTTAATAGTGAGAATAGGTCACTGTGCTAAAGTGTTACCTTTTTATTAATATTATTTGTTAATTTATTATTATTGACTATTACTATTATTACATCATTTATTTGTATTATTATTGATGATGATGATTATTATTAGTAGTTATTTAATAACATTATTATTATTATTAACTACTCAATAACAACAAATTATTTGTTATTGTTTATATTTATTATTTTAAGTTATTATTTGATCATTTAATTATTATTGACTATTAATATTATTATTTATTGAATTACTCCAATACAACTACTAATACTTATTTTTATTAATACTACTACTGAAGAACAACAGATTATTTGTTATTATATTGCTATTAAGTTATTATTATTTGATAATGTATTAATATTCACTTATTATTATTATTATTCCCTGAACAACCACAATAATAATAATAATAATAATAATAATAATGATAATAATAATAATAATTAATATGATTATTATTAGATCATTTATTTTTTATTATCCTTGATGATGATTAAATTATTATTATCATTATTATTGACCAATTATTGTAATTATTAATGACTGAATAATAATAATAATAATAATAATAATAATATCAAGTTTTATTATTATTGGATAATTTTTATTATCCTTGATAATGATGATTAAATTATTATGATCATTATTAATGACTAATTATTAATTACTGAATAATAATAATAATAATAAAAACAACTAAAAAATAAATATTTATCATTATTATTTAATATTTCTATGCTGTTATGCAAGGTCACAATTATATTTTATTAAGGGGAAAAAACTGCTTTTTTGAAGCACAGTTATAATGCCATGTAAAGCATTGAAAGCTGATTTGTGGATTATCAAACTGTTCTGATGCAGCTTCAGCGAGGGCTCACCTGATTGGACGTCATAGAGAGGGTGCGGTCTAGATCCTCCACCAGCTGTTTGAACGTGGGTCTCTGAGATGGGATGGCATGCCAGCAATCTCTCATCATCATATACCTGCGAGAGGAACACGGGTTTAAAAACTGTAGTAAGAAACCTCTGCCATCATGACAGAAGATACAGCATTAAAACGTTCTTACAGTTCGTGGGTACACGTGGAGGGGTGGTCCATGCGGTGGCCTTCCTTTAGCAGTTTGAAGAGTTCCTCGACAGGGACACCTGGGTACGGTGACCCGCCAAGAGTAAAGA
Organism: Sinocyclocheilus anshuiensis; assembly: GCF_001515605.1. Taxonomy (NCBI): domain Eukaryota; kingdom Metazoa; phylum Chordata; class Actinopteri; order Cypriniformes; family Cyprinidae; genus Sinocyclocheilus; species Sinocyclocheilus anshuiensis. Next base: position 1,215,565 of record NW_015544295.1, on the reverse strand, counting down.
TCTCCCACAGCAACACCCCAAAAGACCACCTTACATGCAAAGAACGACCATTATTGACAGACAAATGCATTTTGTATGCGAGTGAGTTTGAGAGAATATATTGAGACGTACACGTCACTCTGATGGGTGTAAATGCGGTCGAACAGAGCTTCAGGCGCCATCCATTTCACCGGTAAACGACCCTGTGGAAAACACCAGCACTTCATTCACTTAATCATCACCTGTTTGAGATTAAAGCACTGAGATTTCTGCTTGTGACAAATGCTGCCTTCAAATTCTGCTGGGAAGAAATTGTAAATAGTTTTGCTTGCGAAGCATCTCACTTGTTTACTATTCTTCTTCTTCTGTACAAACTTTGGCGCATAACTCGTCCCGCACCGTTTGTCACAGACCCATAAATTAGGCGGAGAGGTGTGCTATGACTTTTATAAGCGATTGGGCATAAAATGTTCGCACAGCAGGCAAAAAAAATCGGGCAAAAATCCCATAGACTTAACACTGCAACCAAATTTGACGGGTCATTGCGCCAAGTGAGAATTTCGTAGAAACATGTGGATCACTGCATTTGAAGAGGCTGGAAAGCTGTACGAGGACATACCCCGCAGTGGGGTATAAGTTGTACCCTTGGGGCGCAAGAGCCCTCCAAAATTGGCCAATAGACATACTATGGTGAGCACGTGTTTTTCCTACAATGGTAACTTGCATAGGAATTTTACATTGAACATAATTCTGGATGAAATTGTCATTGAGACATGGGGGTGGTACTCTCAGGATCCAGGACATGGGGGATCCAGACTCTCAGGATCATCATGAAGCTATCAAGCCAAGCCCTAGCAACCATTCACAGCACCCTAGCAACCCAAACCTAAAGAGGCATATCTTCAAATCTGAATGTCATAGAGGCATGGGGGTTGCTTTATATCATTTATACTGGCAAGCAGCCTTTGGAGTATCATCACTGGCAGCTGCCAAACCACTCCCTAACAACCAAACCGAGTACCCTAGCAACCATTTAGCATGGCTTACATCTCTGCATCAGAACATCGTATAGACATGGGGGTTGGCTCTTTTGACTCATGCTAGCAAACAGGACTCCTAACATGCTACACATGTTAGCACTGAATAGTTACATGCTAGCAGCAATTAGCTTAGTGTTCAAATGTGCTAAAAAATCCTAGCTAATTGATAAAACATAGTAGCTAGTAACTGCACAGTGCCGAGTTTTGCCACAGCAAGTACCACTCACATTTACGTCAGAAAGTTATGATTCAAAGTCGATGTTCAAAGAAAACCCCACCGGTAATTGCGACAAGAATCATCTCAAAGTATAATAATTCAGACAAGCAGCGGCTGCTAGAACAGGTTCATAGTACTTTAAACAGCAATCAAAGACCAAATTAACATGATTTTATTTTTAATAAAGCCACTTTTCTTATGTCTCAGTCCAAAATCTTACATTGGTGGTCTTCTTGTAGTAATCAATATGATGGATGTCTCTGGCCAGGCCGAAGTCTGCGATCTTCATAACGTTATCTTCAGTTACCAGGACATTACGGGCAGCCAAGTCTCTATGAATACACTACAATAGAGAAAACACGCATGCAAATTAATCAAGCAAATAATTAATCAAAGTCATATGTTAATTTGACTGATATGAGAACAGAAGCATTTGAGACTCCCACCTTCTTGGATGCGAGGTATTCCATGCCACGTGCCACCTGGTAGGCGCAGGACACCAGGTCTTTGATTGACATGTTCTCCACAGGCACCTGGTCGGGGTTGTAGCAGTACTCCATCCCAGGCGGACGACGCTCACGCAGATACTCCCGCAGATTGCCCTTTGAAGCAAATTCCACAATGACGTAGAGAGGACCTGACGATGGACATATGAAAACATTTCAGTTGTAATTGTAAAAAATTTTATTGATTCATGTGATGCAAAGCTGAATTTTCAGCATCATTACTCCAGTCTTCAGTGTCACATGATCCTTCAGAAATCATTCTAATATGCTGATTTGATGCTCAAAGAAATATTTCTTATTATCAATGTTGAAAACAGTTGTGTGGCTCATGTTTATGTGGAAATGTGACAGATATTTTTCAGGATTCTTGGAATAAAATGTTCAAAAGAAATCTTTCTTTTTTTTTTTAAATAAAAGCCTTTCCTGTCACTTTTGATCAATTTAATGCATCCTTGCTGAATAAAAAAAAAAATTCTCCCCCCCCCAAAAAAAAAAGAAGAAATTAAAATATCATGCTGTTAATTTTTTTTTTAAGGATTTTGAAAGTTTTGAACAGTGTTTTTCTTGTTAACTAAAAATATTAGAAACCTTTTTCATTACAAAGCTGTAAATAAAGCCAAAATAAATCAAATATAAAAACCTTTTAAAAAAATTTAACAAAAATGTTGCCTTGGTAACTCAGTTACAAACAACTCAATCAGTTACAAAAATGACTAAAACTGAAATAAAAATGAAATCTAAATAGAAATATAAAACAGAACATTAACTCATAAGAAAAATACTAAAATTAAACTGAAAACATAAAAAAAGCTATTTCAAAATATTAACACATACTATAACAGTACATAAATAATACAAAAAAATCTAAATAATACAAACTTAATTCACAAAAAATTAAAACAAATTAACATTTTATTTTATACGGGGGTAGCCTTGAAGTGGCTGCTGTTTTTAATCTAGGATTTACAAATGATTAAATAAGGAAGCTGGGTTTAATTTATCTAGCATGTACAATCACAATAGCTGGACTGATGACAACCTCCTGTCCTTTTGAAGTCAAAAAGCAGCATGCCTAACAAATTGATTTTGAAATATAAAATGATTTACGCCCGTATTGCATTATCTCTAAACGTCTCCATCTGCTCACCCGTCTCCCTCCCTCCTTCTTAATTCATCCTTTACTCACCATCTTGTGTGCAGGCCCCCAGCAAGTTGATGATGTTCTTGTGTTTGCCAATAATCTTCATCATTTCCATCTCGGAGATGAGGTCTGACAGGTCCTTCTCTGTGGCGTCGGCTATAATAGCAATATTGATGAACACACATATATCTTAGTATGACAGGTCACGAAACCTTCAGCCTCTAAGCTGTGAGGGACAAACGGACCGTGCAGATGGGTGATTTTATTTATGCTTTCCTTATTTCTGGTGTCGACTTGAAATCAACTTAACAGTTTGCAACCTTTAATTTGCATAACTTGATGCATTTTTCAGTATTTTATTGGTAGAAAATTATGTAGAGCTACACTTGATTTGAGTGGAAACTAAAAAAATGTATTACTGGGAATTTCTATAAAGTAATGTGCATTGATGAATTGTGTACAAGTCCAGGAGCATTTATTATTTTTGTTCAGGGTAATTCAGTTTGCTACAATTTATAATGGTGTTGAGAAAAACACTGTCTATGTATGATGAATAACAGATCAGTAAGTGCGTCAGATGTTAATTAAGTGAATGAATCAAATGGATAATGAGAGTTTGGGAGTTTGTTTGAGTTTGTTTCAACAATTCATCTACAGAATCAATTCATATGAGTCATTTATTTGTGAATCAGCCAACACAAATATGACAGATTTGATTAATTAGGTAGTAGTGCTATACATTTAGCGATGCAGGGCAGTGTTTTTATTGTTAATTAAAACTAAAACTGTTAGAAATATTTTTCATTATGAAGCTGTAAATAAAGCTGAAATAAAATGTAAATATTAGAATAAAAACTTAAAAAGAAAAAAAAAAGTGAAATATTGCCTAGGTAAAAAAAATGACAAAAAACAAAAATAATAATAATAATATATATATATATATATACTATAAATATCACAATACTAATATTTATGGATGTCTTAATTTCTTCCATTTCAAACGTTAAACCACTGAACTTTTATTTTGCCCTCAAAGCCAGAGTGTTTGCTAATGTTTGCGAGCATTCACTCGCTGAGGAGAGGATGGGAAACAGACAGAACCTGAATCAGAATAAACAGCTGCTCTGGTATGGTATGTGACACAAGAGCTCGATTAACATGCTTCAGGGTCAAGGTGAAATACAGACGAAAGCTCAGCAGACCATCAGATTCCTCATGAGAAACTGAAATCCAGACAGAGTTTGCTGGCGTACTTCCATTTTTACACCACACACACACACACACAACCGTCAGCTAACAACGGTGGCAGAAGACACTTACATTTGAGCATCTTGACAGCCACTTTGGTGACACGACTGGGTTTGTCTTTATCCATCCCAATAGCCTCGGCCATCATCACCTGCCCGAAGCAGCCCTCGCCAAGCGGCTTCCCAAGAACCAGCCTGAGACACAAACACACACAATATTAATCACTGTTGAATAGGCAACATTTCTCAACAACAAATGGTCAACAAATGATAAGTACAGTGTGTGTATGTGTGTGTTACCTGTCTCTGGCCACCTCCCAGCGAGGGTCCTGGGGCAGTTCATATTCGGAGACCCCTGAGAGCATAGGGGAGCCGCTAGAGGACAGACGCGAGGGCCGGACCAGCATCCCACCTGAGTGCATAGATGAGCTGGAGTCCACAGACACCTGTACGGAAACACTTACAACTTACTCTCCATACAAGACAGCAACAGAAAAGCACATATGAAGACTCATGTGTGTATGTGAGTTACTAGCTCAAGAGGCACCTACAGATGCTTCTATGAGATGAGACTCACTGACATTATCCAACAAATAGCAGTTCTCAAAGAAAACAGAACTACACAATCAAAACCTAAAATTCAACAATCAGCTCAACAAAAAAAGTAAAAGGTTGCCATTTTAGGCAAACATAAAACCTTGAGGAAAACTTTTTTTTTTTTTTTTTACAATGTAAATACAATTTACAAAAATAACTTTACACATTGAGTTTTTTTTTATTTGATATTTAAAAATGTAAAGTTCCGCAATATATTAAAAGCTTTTTAAAAAAAAACGTGTGGTCATATTTACTGATATTTTTGCAAATTAAATATGTATTTCAATAGGAATCCACATGAATGGGACTTTCTCATGATGGCGAACGATTTCCTCATGCAGGTTTCGCAAAACATTCAAGTTTGTCACAGAGGATTCAGAGTTGCTAGGTTTAATAATGACTTCATACATCACTGTGGGCAAAGTCCAATAAATTCAGTAGGAATCTACATGATCTGGAATTTCATATGACAATTTTCCCAAGCAGGTTTCATAACGGGTTCAAGTTGGTCACGCAGTTTCGCATGCTGCCTGGTTTGAAAGTGACTTTATACATCACTAGACTTTTGACAATAACCTTGAGTTTAAATTACATTTTATTAAGTCTTTTAAAGCCATATGAAAGCTTTATTTCATTAGGAATCCATGATCTGAATATTCGCAAATAATTTCCCCATGCAGAATTCACAACAGGTTCAAGTTGGGCATGCAGATTCACCTCAGCCTGGTTTGAAAGTGACTTCCCACATCTTCCCAGGTAAAATCAAGTCTTTTCAGTAGGAATCCACGTGCATTTCGCATGAGGAGGAAATTCGCAATGAGTTCAAGTTGGTCATGCAGATTCAGTGCCGCTTGGTTTGAAAACGCTTCATACATCAGTACACCTTTTTTGCTCATGAAATTTGGCAAATGTGACCGTACCTTAAGGAACAGAGCAATTAAGATTTTGGGAACACTTTAGTTTAGGGACCAATACTCACTATTGACTAGCATGCATATTACTAGCATATATGCTGTTTATTAGTACTTAAAGCACATATTAATGCATTATTCTGCATGACCATATTTTAGATCCCTTAATCTCTACCCCATACCTAAACTTAACAACTACCTTACTAACTTCTAATAAGCAGCAAATTAGGAGTTTACTGAGGCAAAAGTCATTTTACTAATAGTTCGTTCATAGTGAGAATTGGTCTTTAAACTAAAGTGCGACCAAGATGTTATTTACTGAAAACTCTGACAGAATTGTCATTGATTAACATTATAATTAAATATCTTCAAACAGTATTGTGGATCTAGACAACCTCCGAAGGTGACCAGAATTTTTTATTTTTTGAAAAACACTTCAGTATCCATTACATGCTACAACACTTTCAACTGTAACGTTAACATGAGAAGAAGCTGTTGAAATGAGATGTTTTTGTTTAGTGGTAAAGAGATCAAACCCCCTATCTACTTTCTGTTACCTGTCTGCGCAGCGGGATGCTCTTGGCCAGCTTGTGGACTGCCAGCTGGCTGTTGAAGTCACTTTTCTTGGCCGAGCTGTGCATTTTGGCCAGCACGGCGGTCACCACCATCACACAGATGAGGAAGAAGCCCACGCAGTAGATCAGCACCTCCAGGTAGGTCTGGTTTGGTAGTGGAGTCGGAGGAATGGCTAGATTAGGAAAGAAGGGAGCAATGCAAGGTGGCAGAAGGGAAGGGAATGAGCTTGCTGAATGCTGAAGGAATGATGATGTTGTGTTTATTTACCTTTGTGTGTTAAAAATGAGAAATTCAGTCTATACAGGTGCAAACAGAGCTCAGGATTCTGTACCAGCAGAGCTTGAATCTTTGACAATCACTGCAACTGACCCTTTGCTAAGTCCAGCCTTAATGTTACTGAGAAATCCTACTTCAGTCCGCCATACTATCAGACGAGCTTTTGTGCTTTCTAAGCTTTTAGAAACAGTTAAAAATTGAATTTTGCATAAAATATGCCGAGACTTATAAAACGTTGCTGGGGCACTTAAAATAGTGACACAATGTATCCAGAGGACACACAGGTTCGTTCATTCGTTCATTCGTTCATTCATTCATTCATTCATTCATTCATTCATTCATTCATTCATTCAAATTCATCAAAGTCTTGATGCAGTGGATTTAAGTATTCAAATACCCTCATTTCCAAATAAACATGTATATATCAGTAAAACACCTACAATTGCTTTAAAGTAAATTAAACTTGTTAACTATATTCATGTAATAATTATGGAAGTCCACTTCCAATAATTGTGTAATTATACTTTTTTTTTTTTTTTTTTACAAAAAAAGTAACTTTTTGTGACTTATTAAATCACACAATTTACAAATTATTTCTTGCAATTCTGAGTTTATATCTTGCAATTTAGATTTTCAAGAAGCAAGGTAAAATCTTTCCGGTTTTTTTAATTTATTTTTTTTCTTTTTTGCACAATTTTATCTCTTACCTACTGTATATATATATATAAATAGGTCACACTTTATTTTATGGAACAATTCTCACTATTAACTAGCATGCATATTACTAGCATATTGGCTGTTTATTAGTACTTATAATGCACATATTAATGTCTTATTCTACATGATCATATGTGACCCTGGACCACAAAACCAGTCATAAGGGTCAATTTAGAAATTGAGTTAAATTGAGTAAAGTTGAATAAATAAGCTTTCCATTGATGTATGGTTTGTTAGGATAGGACAATATTTGGCAGAGATACAACTATTTGAAAATCTGGAATCTGAAGGTGCAAAAAAAATCAAAATACTGAGAAAATCGCCTTTAAAGTTGTCCAAATGAAGTTCTTAGCAATGCATATTACTAATCAAAAATTAAGTTTTAATATATTTACGGTAGGAAATTTACAAAATATCTTCATGGAACATGATCTTTACTTAATATCCTAATGATTTTTGGCATTAAAGAAAAATCTATATTTTTGACCCATACAATGTATTGTTGGCTATTGCTACAAATATACCCCAGCGACTTAAGACTGGTTTTGTGCTCCAGGGTCACATATTTTAGATCCCTTAATACTACAACATACCTAAACTTAAAGGTCCCCCATGTGATCCGCTCCGTGCTATCGTGTCTCTGGACCGGAGCATAGTGAGATGTATAAGTATCTGCTGGTTCAGAAGTTTGAAGCAAATCATATTAACAGGAGACCTCTTTTATTCTAGGCCATTGTTTTTTAACATTAACTTGAATATACATATGCAATTCTTTGTAAAAGCACAGACACACTGATGCACACACATACATGCACAAAACAAACCAAACATCCTCTTAAAACAATTCTGGAGATGGCGTCGTTCACGTGAGTGGCGCATTGCAATGGACACAAACTCCTATTGTAGCATGATAATTACTTCTTTCATGGATCGGGTTTCATGGCACATTCTTCTGCTTATGTGACTAGCAGGAGAAGGAAACAACTGCTCATGATACTTGGCAGCTCTCGCTTCGAGATTAGGCCAAAAAATGGCCTTATGTAAACTCATATGAGACATTAAATTTGCAACACAAATACAAATGTAAATTGAGAGGAATGGCTTATCTGGGTGGGAAGACAAAATCTGAGCAGGTATGCATTTCAGTATAAATGGAGAGCTAGGTTATGAGGGTAAAATTACATGAGAGGTCTGGCTGATACAGATATTTCCTATGCTATTTGGTTGGTGTTTGTCTGCCCCAAGGCTCTGGTTCATAATACTGGGTTTCTTTCACACAATTCATGCACACAAAAGATGTTATTGTGTCGTGTATACATTTCACACAGCACACAACAATACACATGCAAATGCATCTCATTGACAGATCACTTCTCTATGACCTCTCTCTTTTAATAACTAAATGAACAATCAAATATGAATATTGAAGTGTGAACATGAAGCTCAAACGCTAAAGTTATTGTATTTACAAAATGGGTTTTGTAATAAGACTTAAGCCCACAATTTGCTGACTGCAACATGCAAATGCAAGAAAACCAGCATTCAACAGTGAGAATGAAATTTCATTGTCAGGTGTTGAATGTATTTAACTTAGACCGACAAGCATCTTGATAAATTGAATCTACTTAAATATATTTAAACAGATTCACCCTCTGAGTGAGGCATTTATCAAACCTGAGCCAAAGAGGAAATGATGTCAGCATAGTCTTTATGCTCAAAATCATGCTCTTTGCGATGCTTGACCAGTGTTCAGGCAAACAGAAATGTTAACTGGAAACAGGTTAATCTTGAAAAACTAGGAAAAGTGTTTTATAATATAAAAGCTTATAATGGAAACAAAGCTTTGCCAAACCACTAGCCACAATATGCCATCTGTTCTCAGTTGTTATTTGCTATGCTTTACATAACTTCTTTTGCAGTTAAATTACAGTTTCTGACGTACTTTGTGAGAATAATTAATTGTTAAATAATAATAATAATAATAAATAATTGTTTGCCAAATGTCTCTAATTAGGTTAGCAGTGCACAGAATCTTTGTTCATGTTGCGCTGGTCAATATAAATACTCTTAGTTATCTTGGTAGCACTTTATTTTACAGTCCTGTTCTACATTTATGTACTACAACTAGGTACTAAACCTAACCTTAACTCATATGAAATCCAAGTAGTGAACTTTAATATTCTTGTAATTACTTTTTAATGCAATCGCTCTTTAGCAATGCCAGTCGGCCATGATTATTTTATTCCGCAAGTGGAGTTACCAATATAAAGCAAGGCACCCACTAGGAGGCAATCCATTAGAATGAAACTGCTTTAATAAGTCCACTGTTACAGTCGTCAACTCACGTTAGCGTTAACGATTTTTCAAAAGTACTGTTCCTGTCTTTGTAAATATTTAACAATAAATGAATAACAATAATTATAACATTTTATATAACAATAACAATATAAAATAACAATTTATTATAACAATAAAGTAAATATTTTCTTTGTGCCCCTCTAAAAAGTTCAAAAAATTTTACTCTATAGAGATTGTCGGAGGTTTGGCTTCGCTCCGATTCCATTTTTCTAAAGAAAGATTACAAACATGTCATTTTGACATGCTTCGACTGACATTTCGAGTGTCAGTCAACACCCAGATGAATAAAAAAACCACAAAGCAGACACAAAGGGGTTGAAGAATGGTGCGGTTCACAAAGAAAACGTTTGCATTGTTATTTGCTACAAAACCACTGCATTACTTGTAATTTAAAGGGGTCATATGATGCTGCTAAAAAGAACATAATTTTGTGTATTTGGTGTAATGAAATGTGTTTATGCGGTTTAAGGTTCAAAAAACCTTATCAGCTCCAGGAATGACGAAGCGATATCGTCCTCTTTTGGAAGACCAAACAAAGTAGTTTCGCTTTCACAACAAAGCACACAGCGCCTTCACGCGGCGGCGGCGGCAACAATACTACAGCGAGAATAAAAGTTACGCCTTCTTTCTTTGCGTGAACATTTGGGCGGCGTTATGCAAATCTTCCCACATAGTGACGTAGACATGTGGGGGCGTGTTAGAACGAGCCGTTTTAGGTAGGCGTGGCTGACTCTTAACTTTTATAAAGAATATCTCTTTGGATTCGAGACTTTAGTCTTTGCAACTTTACAGATCTTCTTTATGCACCAAGAGCTTGTAACACTCCAAAGAGAAAGGAAAAATTGAAATCACATCATATGACCCCTTTAAGTAAACACAAGAGTAAATGTTTACTGGCACTGACAATGGGGCTCTGAGGCCAATTTAATAGCTTAAACAATTAATGACATTCACATGCTAGGATTCTCTTACATGCTCAGTATAATGGTTTGCTTTTTTATTGCATTTTTGTCAAATTGATTAAACATGACTCACATTTATGAAAAGTGAGTCTATGCGCTAAAACAGAGTACGGTTATTTTGTGGTCTAATGGAGTCCAGTAAAGCCAATTTTAACAGAGCATGAGGGTCAAAAACAATACTTTGTGCTTTCCATTAAGTCAAACCTTTGAACAAAGTATTGTTTGACTTTATGAAGAAACAACGCAGTGATGTGACCGAATTCAACCCACAGTGTGAACTGCTGCTGTTAAACAGAGAGAAGAAACCAGCAACCGAAAGAAGCACCACAAGATACCTTTATAGACAGTCAACCATGCAGAGTGATGGGAGTGGCCGATAGAGTTTCCAGCCAAGCAGGTGTACTCTCCAGAATCCTCTAAAGACACATTCCTGATCTGCAGTACCTCCATCTCCTTATCCGTGGTGTTGACGCCTGCCGTCTACAGAGAAAAGAACCACAGGATGAAGCCGGATAGCTCCGGGAAAACCCACCAGAGTTGAGAGAGAGAGAGAGAGGTTTTGGATAAAGAGCGGTGAAGGTCTGACAACATAAGAGAAAGGCGTTGGAGAAAAACCCTTCAGCACCCTTAAAGAAATCAGGACTGCTCCCTGATTGGATCCTTCGATGACCCTGCTGACAGGTTTATGGTTGGATGAGAACGGAGCACATGGCTCCACCTGCTAGAGGCCCAACACCGGAAGATGAGGGTGACGTCCACCCCCTATAGTCCACATGCACAAGACGGGCCACATGGAACATTACCCAGCAGAGACTGTACCGAATCGCTCTTGCATACTTACATTTTCAGAAAAGGAAGCAAAAAGGGATTAGAAAGGCCTGTTAAAGAATGTGTGACAAAGAAAGAGAAAGAGAAGAGTCAGGATGCCAAAGGTACAGGAAGTTCACTTACTGGAACGATACTATAGTACCTATTGAATTTGCTATCCAAGCGGTGTCAACACACCAAGAAAATACTGGGATGTTCTATTTTGAAAATTGTGGCCATCTTCAGAAGTGAGTACTATTGGCCAGATAATATAAAACAAAGACTAGGAAAAATAACACGATTTTTTCCGATTGATGTGGACTGTTTAAAAGGTTTCTCCTCACTTGTGTGGAAAGCAGGAATTTTTTTTTTTTTTTTTGCAGTTTCTTCTTTTTTTTTTGTAATGCAAAAGCAATCAAATATACCATGAAATGTTAAATTGTAGTCTTTCTTCACATTTCTACTTGAAAGCTTGATAAATATATCCAGACTATATGCTTTTCGTAGAATTAGGAGATTTATATTAATATTTGGAGTTTAAAATAAAGGAGAGTGTTGAATATCATTCATTCTTATGTGAATTTTTACTGGTATTGTATTAATACAATGTTTGCAATTGTGACAACCCTATGAGGAAGAAATAGAGATTGTAGAATTTAATTATGAAAGCAAAGCAATAGCAAAGTTGAGCCAAGTAGAGAATAAGCCCTTGAGCGAGCTGAAGGAATTTAGACGGGCACATTCCCAAGGTGCCACTGAAACACTTTTGAAGTGCAAGAGAGTGCAAGTAATCTTCAGAGGGCATGAAACACACCCTTATTAGGAGGGCAAAGTGTAGCACAGAGATGGAGAGATGGAAACGTCCAGTGTAAACAAAAGCCAAAATACTTCCAGTTGCTCTGCTGGGATTTTCCATGGCGTCATTTACGGCACCACAGAAAATAAAAAAAAGAGCGACGAAGTGGGAAGATGTGTCGCGGTCACCTAAAAGCCTGATAACCGCTGTCTCTACCTCCATCTAACTGTGTATGTCTGCCTCTTTCTGCACTGATATATCTCTGTAGCAGGGGTCGTGTGTTACCTTGCAAGTGTTTAACGACGGTGAGCCATGCTGATTGGTTGGCTTGGCCTATATAATTGGCCACTTTACATATATACTCCCCACTTTCTTCTTCTGTCACGTTGTACAGCGTCAAGACCTGTGTGTCTGAGCTGTTGACCCCAGAGTGCTGCGGAGGTCAAACATATGTCAGAGGTCAAGCACAAAGTCAAACATTGAGGTCACTGAGATCCCAGCAGTCACTGAAGGACAACACCTGCCATTACTGATCTTATGAAATACATTATGACAGTCTGCCAAGAACATGGCTCATATTTTCCCCCAAAGCTGTTAGTCTTGCTTCATTTGCTCAGGTGCTCTGTCCATAGAGGTGAAGAAATATGGTGAAAGTTACTTTTAAAAAAAGACATGGACAAAGATTTTTGGACACAGATGTTTAACAGCAACAGAAAAGCTAAAGATCAACACAGATTTCTGAAATTTGTATTTAAAAGAATGTTCCAGTTTACAACATGAGCAATATCAGCAGTATCTGTGACAACATCAATTACCACAAAAAAGCTGATACACACTTGGAAATTGGTTTATGTTTGCTTCATAGACTTACATTGGAAAACTAACAAAACTAAAACTCTAACTTAAATGATTTTAGCAAATGGCTGCAATATAAAAAAGAGTGAAAAATTTAAGGGGGTCTGAATACTTTCCGTACCCACTGTATATTAATAAATATAGCTGAAATAAAAAAGATGGAAGAAACTTAAACTTATTTCAGTTTATTGCCAAGTTAGCATTTCTACATTTTTAAGTTTAAGTGACTACGTTTCAAGCAATACTAAAACTGAAATAAATTAAAGCTAAATAGAAATATGTAAAAACACAGCAAAATTTCTAAATCTAACCAAAGTTAAAATAAAAACTGAAAATATAAAAACTAAATTTAATTCAAAATATGTACTATAATAGTAATAACTACTATTATAGTATATCAATAACACCTACTACTGTAGAACAGTGAAAATATGGAAAGCTGGAAAATTCGGTCAATGGCATGGAAGCGTCATCTCATAAATGATGGAAAATTCCATTAATGGCAGGGTGAGGATTAATTGACATAGACAACACGGAAGCACTTTAATCAAACATTTAGGTTGACTGGTTAAATGGTTTTTACCTTTAAGATCCGAACATATGGCAGTCCGTCAGGGCCGACTCTACTGCCATTAACCTCAATGTGCTTCAGCCACTGGATGTGTGGCTGAGGATCGCTGAAGACTTTACACTCAAACTCCACGTCACTCCCCACCACTACTGTACGGTTAGCAGGCAACCCCGCCTGAAGAATCGGCCTGTGCGGTGAACGCTCTGAATAAAACACACAAACACACTGTACACAGTTAGTATTGTGGAAATGACCCCATTAAAATAAAAACATATTTTTTATCCTTTTCTCCTCTTAAACAAATCAAAATTGGAATCTACATTACAGCAAATGGAATATTCAACAGATGTTCAATAAACACTAATGCCATATAGCCTGCAGGAAGCAGCCTCTTTAACATGCAGGCTAAACGTTTATTATAATTGCTGTAATTTGGTGGAAATGAGAGGAAATGTTATTTTAAGCCACAGCCCATCTCTCAGGACTTCTGACTAAAAGACAATCTGCCACTGGCTCTTATTGTGAGTCCAGAGGTGTCCAAAATTTTACTACACTGCTTTAAAAAAAATTGTTGATTTTATTTTAAGTGTTCATGCTGCCTTAAAATTTTAAGTTTAGTCAACTCAAATTTCCAAGTTTTCACTTAGTACAAATTAACATTTTAAGCTGACTAAATGTTTAAGCCAATACAAACCCTTAATTTTTTTTTAAATAGAAACAACCCTTTTTTTTTTTTTTTTTTAAGTTGAACAATTTGTTCTTGACTATATTATGTTAAATTGTAAATTGTGCAATCAAATTAGGGCTGCACGATTAATCGAAATTTAATCGCAAAGGCGATAAATCGCAATTAGGCAGATGCTGCGATTGTCATGCGTATCTTTCAGCGAAGCACGGTTCTGTGATCAGCAGTAAATCTCCATCCGAATGCCAGAGGGCGCTCTCGCGCTGAAACTCCAAATAAACCTCGCAGAAGAAACCCAGGAAATGCCTATAGCGATTGCTGAATAAACAGAAGATTTAACTGCTTTAATTAATTCAACGTGACTAATAAACACACGACTACGACAATATATGGTTTATCAGAGTTCGTCTTATTATAATTTTTATTATAATAAAGTATATAATAATGCAATGCTAGTCGACACAGCCTTTATCACTGCTTAGAATACTATGAAATATGTTGAGTGCCTTATTCTGTGTAAGAAGCCACATCATCTCACAGAAGGATTTATTTCAAACACTCGACTGACATTATGAAGTGAGTTTGGAGTAAAACTATGTTATTAAATGTGGTATTTTCACGTGCTTTCAGATGGAATAGCATTTACTACACAGCCGTAGGTCACTGACAAGCTAAGCAAACAGTTTTCATAATCGCAGAACTATTTCTTCGATTTCATAATCGCGCAATTAAATCGTCTGCAATTATGAACGTGATTTTGCGTAGCTTGTCAGTGAACTACGGCTCTGTGCAGTAAATGCTGCTCCATCTGAAAGCACGTGCTGGAGATTTACTACTAATCACAGAACCGGCTTTAATCATAGATTAATCGTGCATCCCTAAATCAAATTATCTTATTTTCTCTACATTTAAATAACAATAAAAACAAGTTAAAACAAAAATGAAATTAGAAATAGAAGTAAATTTTTCCCCCTACATTTCCCCCTCTCGTGATATAGCATGGTAGGCCAAATCAAATGACATCCATGGGCCAACTACTGCCCACAGGTCCTGGTTTGGCTATCTTTGTTGTAGTTGGTACCATGCAAATCTGACTTTCAAAAAATTTCTTAATCTCTGTGGCTGCACAAGAATAATACGTTCAGCATCAACTACACCCCTTACATGCATTCTTTTGCTCTTCATTTTGTGGTACTATGGGAAAAAACACTTTCATGAGGGAAAAAAGAGAAAGAAAAATGAATTTGCCCAATGAGTCCATTTCTTTTCATCAAAATCAAAATCATGCACATGACATTACATCATAATTTCAACCCTTTAAACTAATAAGTAGGACCTTCCCAGGAGGACTTGATGGCACAAATGTGTGAATGACTTCTGTGTGCCAAATTCAAACAGTGTCTTCTCATCAATGTGTATGTATGGTGCAAATGATGTCACAGTGGGCTCCGTCTAGATGGGTGTAGCACTGATTTATTTGCTACTTAATGAAGGCATCAATCAAGTCCACGTCAGCCAATCAGTGTTTAAATTACTTTATTCCAAATACTCTGATCTCATCTTGAGTCACTAACCGCATCTCTAACTCATCCACGGCATCAAGTAAACACTTTGTATTTGCAATGGATCATTTAACACGCACCATCAACGGAGTCCACGTGCCTGTCCTTGACAAGCACACTGACATTCGCACGCAAAGTGTAAAGCCACCCGTTACTTCGGTTCATTTCAGGGAAGTAATGGTAACCATTAGTGGTGCTGCGCCAGAGCATTAGCTGCATGGTGAACAACACCCATTTGCATCTGATTGACTCGAGTAAACATTGCAGTGGTTCTGCGACCCTCCCTTGGGGATCATTTGCCATCTCTTGTGCTTTGCTAATGCTAAAAAAAACGTGAATCGATTTAATCAGAGGTTTAGCAATACATCATTGCAGCTGAGCTAGTGGGGAAGGGGAGACCAACACAAATTTGCTCACATACAAAGAACTAAAACTAAATTTCAAAATTTTGAAGACAGACAAGAAAAGAACCATGACTGACCGACTACGTCCAGCTGGTAGGTGTGATTGATGCTGCCGTATTTGTTTTCCACCAGGCAGGTGTAGTTGCCTTTGTCTGACGGTACCACCGACTCCATTATGATGGTCCACATGTGCTCTCGAACCTGTGCAATAAAATTAAAAGGTGAAAAAAGTGTGTAGACCTAAATGCAATTAAAGTTATCACATATTGTGGGAACTATTTAGAAGAAAAAAAAATGTGTGCACAAGTAAAACTCTTCAATTAAAGGCTTCAATAGACAAAATCTTCATGCAGCCCAACATGTAAAAGCAGAAAACTGCTAGATGCATTAGAGGTCTGATTGTCTTTTAAGATAATTTCAGTGAAAGGCTGAGGAAGTTTAACGGAGTGAGTTGGCAGGTCAGTCAGGCACGAGATCAGAGCCATGGAGAACAGTGTGTATCCTGGTGGAGAGTGGGAAACGGGCCACTCCATGTCCACTAATACAGACCTCTTCTCAAGCCAAATGCTCTATGAACTGCCAGAAAACACCAAACTTCAGTATATTAAAAAAACATGTCTGCTAAGCAACATGGACTTCTACAAACCAGCAGTTTTCAATAAATGTATATTTTTATTAAAATATTTACAATATATTTATGTATTTTTGTATATTAACTATAGCAGATATTTGCAACATTTTTGTTATTTTTTGAATATGTACTTAATATTATTCTCATTAGACCGTTTCACACAGTTAAATGTGGCTTCAGAAGCACAGAAGTGTAATTTTATGGTACTGCATACTGCCTTTTTTGTCCTTGACCACTATCTCATTATGTTTCACAGAAATATGAGTGTACGATAGGTTTGGAATGACATGAGGGTGAGTAAATGACCCACTTCCATTTTCGGGTGAACTAAACCTATAAAGATCCAGCAGACAGAGCAAGTGTTCTCTGCAGTAACAGCTCTTCTTGATTAAATGAGATTTAGGCTGGGCAAAATTAATAAGAGGTTATGGCTTCTCGGCCTACAGAACCCCAGATGTGAGTTGCTACACTCGCAGTCTGCCTGACTTCCTTTTCACAATCACTTAATGTAAATGAACAATTGTGCCAGACTCTTGTTAAACAAAAGAAACCATGAGAGACTGGGAAGAGTGCTGGGGGAGGTTACTACGGAAAGCTGCAGGGCCCCTTAACGGAAGCCCCTCACACTCCTGGAGCTCAGACACATTTAAGTGAACATATGAATGCACCTTTATCCCTGTGACATGGCTTGGTTAAAAAAAAAAGAGAGCATAGTGCTTGGTTATACTCAAATGTTTATATAAACCATGTCGATGGACATGTTACTGTGTGTGCGTGCATGTGTGTATGCATTGCAGTGGCCTCAAACACTCTCCAGATGGTAAAGTGTGTATGCGGTGAGGAGAGGAAGAGGACTAATGTCTCCCAGCTGGAGAACACCTTGATGAGAAACACAGACGCTACAGGTCCACAATGACACAAGCAGAAAACAGCGGAAAATATCACTTTAATGTTCATGTAAAAGGGAGTTGAATGAAGAAAGAAAAATGTCATTAAAGAAATATTTCAACCCAAAAATTAAGATTCTGTCATTATTTACTCATGCTGAATTTCTAATCCAGTATTCTGTTTTTGTTTTTTTTTAAGAGAAATTATGAATTCACAAACATTTTTACAGTTTATTTTATAGCTCAAAAGAAAAAAAAAATCACCATAAAAGCATCATGAAGTACTCCATACAACTCATACGCTATATTCAGAGTAAAGGCTTGTTAACACCAAGAATGATAACTATAACAATAAAATTGTTTTAAAAAATCATTTAAAATTTTAAATAATTGCAGAATCCACATCACAACTATAACGATATTGGCACTGAGGAATGATAAAGTTGGAATCACTTTCAAAACATTTTTCCAGCTGAAGAATGATAAAAACACTGACAACCAATCAGAATCCATCCTGTTTTAAAGAACTTGAGCATTTAAAGTGCAGCACAAGCTTATAATAATCAGACAGTTATTGTGCATTAGTGTGGATGCTAAAATTGTTATCATTATAGTTATCGTTCTCGGTGTGAATGGGCCTTAAGGCTGTCAAACATGAGGTTTATTCTTGAGCTGCGATTGACCATATTTGATGTGCTCTAGGTATGTTTATTGATCAATATTTTTATGTGAATAAAAGCCTAAATTAAATCTGTTAATCATATGATGTGATCGTCTCTCTTCAAAAGATTTTGGAACAACATGAGGGTGAGAAAATTATGAAAATTGGTAAAATACCTATTTAAGTTATATGCACAACTTTGATAAATTTAGTTTTTGGTCCTTTTTAAAGCTTGGCAGAAGTAATTACTATAAATTGTTGGTAACACTTTATTTTAATGACCAATTCTCACTATTAACTAGCTGCTTATTAGCATGCATATTACTAGCATGCTATTATTATTGGCTGTTTATTAGTACTTATAGAGCACATATTAATGCCTTATTCTGCATGACCATATTTTAGATCCCTTAATCTCTACCCCATACCTAAACTTTATAAGCAGCAAATTAGGAGTTTATTTAGGGTAAACTCTTAATTAATAGTGAATATGTGTTCCCTATTCTAAAGTGTTACCAAATAGTTTTTATATGGACAACAGATGCATAAAGAAAATAATTTTTTTTGTGTTCCATAACAACACAGTACCTGGAAAAATCAATAGCAAATTTGATTCATTTTAAATTAAAACATTACTGTGCATAACTAGAACAACTGTGGTCCGAATTACACATTTAACAAGCGTGAAACAAGTGAACTGAGGCTGAAACTCAAACAAAGCACTACTATTAATGATGCTTTGCTAAGGAATTTAATTAAACGTTTTGTTACTTTGGGTCTGTTGATATTCAACATGGTCAAATGAGTAAAAGGACAGAGTTGGTTTATCCTGGAGTTTATTCTTATCTGTCTGAGCACAACCAGTTGAGTAAAATGAGGACAGACAAGCAAGAGTAGGCTGCCTCCACCAGAAACCCACGGCTCCAGTGTCTGCCTTCCAGGCACGGCTATTCAGCCTTTGTCATACTACAGTGAGGTGTCTGGAAGACAGATCTGTTGAGGACGAGGTGCCCTTTTAACCCCCAAACCAGAGTAGCTGGCTAGCAAACCTGGAGTTAGGTAACCAAGATGTTGTATGTTTCATGATTTTAATGGGTTGTGGTGTAGTTCCCTCACCTTGTAGCCTCCTATTCGCTGGTCTTTCTTAAACTCTTTGCCGTTCTTGAGCCACTTGAGCGTTGGCGTAGGGTTACCATTGGCCTGGCAGCGGAACTTGACGGTTCTGCTAGCGGGAACCGCATGGAGCTTCTTCTCCATCTTATCAGGTTGAGCCCAGACGGGTGCCATTGCTGAGGAACAGTCAGAAAGCACATAAAATAAGATTGAGAAAGTTAGATTGGTCATTCAAAACCACTGATCCAAAAATACAATGTGAACAATACCAAGGCCATGACTATTTTAGAACGGTAATCCAAAGTGGCAGATCAAAGTGTGTGAGATTTGGGTGTTGGTTGCTGGTTTCACTCCTGACTGGCTAGATAGTGCCCTCGGGACTCAAAGAGTAATCCATCAAAAAGTAATAAAGACTTTCAGTCTAATGAACAAAGGCACATTCCACACAAGACGCCTGTGGTTTATAAGACAAAAATGTGTTATAGTTCCTAATTTAAAGGCAAATTCTAACAATTTCGTAAGAAACAGATACTGTTATTGACATTTGCAGATATTTGAGTCAGAGTTTTGAGTACAGAGAGTTTGACTAAGAGAGGAGGGTGACTCACGAAGCAGTTTCTGGTCACTCGATAGCTTGGTCTCCTCTGAGGAAGACTCATCTTCTTCATCATCTTCTGAAGAAGCCAATCCATCTGATTGAGAACAAAAATTTAGGTTAAATTTGTTGTTGTAAACAATACAAAAATCAACCCACAAAAAAATAAATCAGTAATATCTTATTCAGTTTATTTCTCACCTGTAACGTTGACACTGAAGTAATCTGTATGGTTGCTGTTGGGTCCCTGAGCAAAGCAAGCATACAGACCAGAGTCGGCCGGCTCTACTGCTTCAATCTCCATCTGATGGTTATGCAGGCGAGTGTGCTCTCCGTCAACCAGGGGAACGTGGTCCTTAGTCCAGGTCACTTCCTGTGTCTCCTCTATACTTTCACAGCTTAGCTCCAGTTTGTCCCCCGGATACAAAGTGTACGGCATCGGCTCGACCAGGGCTAACACTAAGAACAGGATGTAAAAAATTAGTTAGGTTTAATAAAATTAATTAGGGACGTTTAATAGAGATCGGGGGCATAATTAGTGCACTATTTTCAAAAGAAATGTTTCAATAATTAATTGCACTAAATTAACTGGCCTAGTCAAATCAATCAAAATTCTTTCTATAAATTTAATTCTTCATTAAATTAATTAATATATACTATCTGATATAGCATCTCCATTCAATCTCCATGCACACTTGCCATACAGTAAACATTTGTATTTTATCTAATTTATATCATTTATTTTATCTGTTACTGAATCCAGGGGCAAGATTTGCGACATTTCTTAACAGTTTTTTTTCTTTCTTTCTTATTTTCTAACTTAAAGGGTTACTCTACCCCAAATGCAAAATTTGTCATTAATTACTCACCCTCATGTCGTTCCAAACCCGTAAGACCTCCGTTCATCTTCGGAACACAAATTAAGATATTTTTGATGCATTCTGACAGCTCTCTGACCCTCCCATAGACAGCAATGTAAGTAACACGATCAACATCCAGAAACGTAGCAAGGAGATTGGTAAAATAATCCATGTGACATCAAGGGTTCAATTCGTCTCCTCCGTGTCATCGTAGCGCCATTTTAGAGAGTATCCACTGAACGCAAACAGCGTATGCTGTTGTGTGTCAGCTGCACCACAAGGTTTGCGTTCAGAGGATACTCTCTCCAAAATGGCGCTACAGTGACGCGGAGGAGACAAATTGTTGAATAAAGTCATTATTTTTGTTTTCTTTGCGTACAAAAAGTATTCTTGTAGCTTCATAAAATTACAGTTGAACCCCTGATGTCACATGGATTATTTTACCGATTTCCTTGCTACGTTTCTGGACGTTGATCGTGTTAGGATCCTTGCTGTCCATGGAGGGTCAGAGAGCTCTCGGAATGTATAAAAAAATATCTTAATTTGTGTTCCGAAGATGAACGGAGGTCTTACGGGTTTGGAACGACATGAGGGTGAGTAATTAATGACAACATTTTCATTTTGGGGTGGAGTAACCCTTTAAGAATAAAGGTAAGAACTAGGGATGCTCCTATCAGGATTTTTGCAGCCGATACCGAGTACCGATTTCTTGTCATGGTGATCGGCCGATACCGATGCAGATTCTGATGCTTCAAGCTTTATATAGACGTTTCATCGGGCGCACGCGCTTGCCGTTTTTGGCGTATGATATGGCACACCCCTATTATGAACATCTCAGAATTTATCTTAACTTCTTTCTTGAAAAGAAAGGTGTAATCGAGCCCCAGAGTATTAGTGTTTGGCATCTTATAGATGAGCGACAACACCTTCAAGCATCTATCAAAGATCCCACCTCAGTCACTGCTAAATCAAATCTGAGTTTGAATTAGTCAAGGGCCAATTGTCAGGCCAATTCTGAGATAGAGCTGAAATTTGATTATGGGATGCAAGGTTAGGGGCATTGCCTCAGACACCACCACCTGAGCCCACCCGTCGCTCCTGACGACCAGCAGAGATGGGGTGGGGGCAAGACTCGGGGGTGGGAAGTCTAAATATAATTACGCTGATTCATTGTCCATCAACATTATGTCACCAGTCTGCAATTGCCCGTACTCTTTTAAAGGGGGCTGCTTCTTAGAGTAGTGCACTGGAGAATTATCCCTGTTGGGAGTCCTCTTTAAAAGAATAGACTGACGAGCACATACTGACACCATATGCTAATTCTGACTCTTTGCTAACAGTAAGCCAAGGTGAGTTTTTCGCATTTACAAAACAAATGGTGACTGCTTCATATTCAAATGGTAATTGGATTAATTTCCTTTCAATAACAATGCATTTGACTTGCTGAAAGGATATGAATGCTTGGTTTCCTGTAAAAGATGCATCAGGACTTGATGATTGTTCAAAACAAGGTCAAATTTCTATGAAATCCTGCCACCCGCTGAAGACGACATTTACACTATTGTTTTGAAATGTGAGTAAATCTAAAGAAACAATGCTTGGCCTATATCCTACTGAGTCACTGTGGTAAAAAAAAGACCCAAAAACAAAAAGGTGAATGCAAAGGAAATTACAAAATATTTTTTTTTTCTGAAAAGTCTGGCAAAGGTTGTCAAAAAGCATTCATTTAAAAACAATTTTAAGAAAAGAAAGTGCTTAGGCGATACTGGTATGCTCATTACTGACACATTTCTAATAGTAAACAGAGCGCAAACGTAAGCCAGGTTTCCTCTTGACTAGTTCCGCTGTAGTAACTCCGCCCATCACTACCATTAACTCTGCTAATAAAGACGAGCGAGTGAGAGGCCTGTAGCAGCAGGTTTTTGGGCTGGTATCCATGGTGACCTCAGTAGGGTCTAGTTAAGGTATTTCCTGCTTCGCATGTGTCTAACAGGATCTTAATCCTGACAGGAACAGGGGCCAGGGAGGGATCAATTTTCCCCACCAAAACACTGCAGAAAAGAATGAAGGAAGGAGAAAAGAAGATGAGCTAGCATAGGCTTATTTAGCCACAAAATAAGTAAATAAGTTTACTTTAAATAAGTAAATACTTCTCAAGGTTGGATTGTTTTCAAGTTTGGCAGGTAAATTTTTATATACCTTGAAATCTCTACTACAGAAAAGCTATTGAGCATTTGCACGCTTACTGCTCAGGGAAAAAAGATTCAAAGGTGCTGTATGTAAATTTTGATTGTACCGAAGCAGAAAAATATCATAATATGTTTGCAGATATTTAAGAAACATGTTAAAGTTCACATACTTGTTTCTCTGAAAAACAATGCTACAGCCCGTTATTCTGCCTTGAAATGTGTATTTCGTGTCAGAATGTCTGTTTTTGTTTTGGTCTGTGTGACTCCGCCCACTGCCAATTTTGACACTCTGGGTTGCAATTTGATGGAAAACAGTGTACTGCAGCCATGGAATCCAGCAAATGTACTAGGTCAGAGATTGCAGATTCCACTTGACTTAAAAAGCCTCAGCATCCATCTAAAAAGCTCTATGACCAGAGGCATATTAAAACATGGATAAATCAACTCATCGACTTACAGTATAAGGCTCATTGCCTTCCACTGTCAATTGCGTTCATTCCCATTGCATGTCCTCAATCTGGCAACCGTGTGAGTGTTGAGTCTTATGCCCGGTTCAGACTACACGATTTTAGCCCGATTTTGCCATGATTTGCCTTACGTAGGGTGTCGTGGGAATTCGTAAACGACAATGGGCGTCGGGACACACGATTCCATCGTTTCAGCTCGTGTAGCGTGTCATAGTGGACGACAACCGATTCCACGTCTGCGATGCTTCACGACATCACGACAGAAAGACTAGCATGTTTAATTTTTTTTCCGTCTTCCACAACAAGTTCTGTCACATTGGTTACGTTGACCAATAGCAGCACAGAAGCTCTTTCATACACAGGTTTCAAACATGGCGAAACGAAAGAGATGGTGCTGCTAGGTGGAATTATGACATGGAGGAAAGGTTCGTGGAGCTGTGGCAACAGTACTCCTGCCTGTATGATGTGTCATCGAGGGACTACCACAACAGAACAAAGATAGAAAAATGCTGGCGAACTATAGCGGAAGCGCTTCAGCAATGTTTACAGTCTTGTTTTCGGAAGTCAGTCGCTAGTTCCGCCTTCTCGAATGACATCACGCACGTCATTAAAGACGGCACGTGATGAATGGTCGGGAAGCAACGTGTAGTCTTACATGTTTCTTGTCCATGACACGACAAGATCAGTGTCAGTGAGCCAGAAATGTTTCACATTATAATTAATGAGAAATTAATATTATAGACACACTGACTGATCGTAAGGTCATGACAATGAGGTTGTAATTTCCTATTGACATTTTCGATTGAGCAGAGCAGATGCCGAAAACATTTTGCACCAGTCACCAGAGAAGCTGTTTACTGTGAGGTATCAAGTGATAGTATTCTACAATAATCACACAGGGAGAAAATTATACAGCTGCTTCATGATTTATAGTCATTAATCGACGTGCTTCCTTCCAGGATATTAAATAGTGGCATGTTACCAAGCCATCAGTCACTTCAAAAGAACAAAACACCATGCAATACAAGCTGAAAACATGCACCGGTGTGCAAGCTATAGAATCCAGATGTAGTCTGGCACAACTACTGCTTGGGGGGGGGTGGGTGGAGTATTAACTGGAAAAAAAAAGGGAGAAAAAATTATGATGGGGAAACATATTTGGTGGACAGGTTGTTTAAAAAAAATGTATTACTAATACTACTAATTATATATGTGTGTGTGTGTGTGTGTGTGTATATGTATATGTATGTATATGTATATATATATATACATATACATACATATACATATACACACACACACACACACGTACTCGTATTGAACCATTCAGTACGAGGCATTCGGTTCGGTAAGAATTACAAACCGAACGATTTGATTCGTTAGACTAATCCTATTACATTTGGAAAATAAAACGGCTTAAAGTGTGTGAAATATAATGTTCTCAGTGCCACTGCGCTCAACAAGGCAGCCCAAACGACGTAACAGTCAATGTGCTGTCTGCCCAGTGGCGTAACGTTACTGGACGGGCACGCAGGACACGCACTGTGAAAGGCCCCACAATAACCACCTGTGAGTCATGAGTGTAGTGTAGCAATCATCTTATAACAATGCTGTTTTTATTACAATTCATATGTCAAATCTAATTCTAATTCAACTTCAAGAAAAGGTGCACTCTGTTGTGCTGAGTCACTCCTCATAGAATCTCAAGGCTGCTGATCTTCCAGATTCTGTGACCAGATTATTCTGGATTAAAGTTCATATTTTCGGGAAAGCAACCTAGCTGGAATAGCCATTGCATTTTTTTCTTTCCTGCTTCAAGCCATTTGAAAAAAATGATTGACATCCCTGAAAATCAAGTTAATTACAGTAAATCATGAAAGGGAAGATTTTTGGCGATGGACAAAATGAGAGGTGAGCGAGTGAGATTTAGGCGGCGTGCAGGAAGGGCAGAGGGGCCTTTCAGAGAGAGACTGGAAACAAGAGAGGAAGCAATGCAAGAAGAGAATGACCACAGGGATTTCCTTTCACGAGAAAGAATGATGGTCAAGTACAGAGAAGAGGAAAATACAGTATATAAGTAGAAAGAGAGAGCCAGAGCAAACTCAAAGAAATAGTCCAACAAATGACCACTCCTTTATCCCAGTGATCTGTAGGGCTGGGTATCGTTCAAAAATTTTCAATATCGATACCGATACCTTGACTTCGATACTGGTTCCTGAACAATCCTTTTTTCGATACCAATTTTATGAAATCAATTTTAACAAGATTACATTATCTAAAAAAAAAAAAAACTTTGGTTTTATTTTTCAGCTTGTTGATGTTTATACAAACTCAAAGACTCCTTAGCCACTGCACAAAGGAACAAAATGTAACCAAAACAATAAATCAGTGCAAATAGTTTTAATAAAGCTCAAATAGTCTTCAGTTCACACATCTATTAGGCTACGTTTACACTAGTGCGTGTTCATTTTAAAAAGCATAGCTCAGACAGAATCATGATTTCTATTTATTTTCCACTGATTTACTGATGAGCATTAGCAGCTTCCAGCGCTGTCTGCCTGTGTACAGAACTCCACGCAGCTTCCGCACTACTCTCTATTGGAAATGAATGACCGGTCTGTCGCTTGTCGTTTGTCGGAGATAGTGGAAAGCCGGCTTGAAACGCAGTGGAAACGCCAGTATGACGAGGATCGTTTTCATTTTAGAACATAAATGCACCAGTGTAAATGTAGCCTTATACCTAAGGGGGCTGGGACGCATTCACACTACAGCCTCACGTGTGTGCCACATCCCTGTGTGTAACCAGTGTAAACTAGTAGGTGTGTTCGACTTGACGCAGACCGACTGTGCATGAGGCAATTCGGTTGGTGCCTAAAAAGTATCGAACTCGATACCCAGCCCTAGTGATCTGCGGCTGAGATATCAGAGTAGAGACCTGCGCGGGACGGATTTTTGAGTCCCGCTTCCGCAAGATTCTGTCCCGCGCCCGCAGAAATATATCTTATCTGGTTCCGCTCCCGCCCGCAACATTCATGTTTTGTCCCGCTCCTATAGATTTTTTTTCACATTGCGCAACCTTTTAAACACGTGTTATAAATAGAAACTATGCCTAGCTTGCGCATGTCAATCATTTTAATGTTAATATTAGTTGTTCTTTTTGCTTTTGTGCAACAGATAAATAACAATTTATATGTTTTAAACACTTTATGTTTAGATAATTTCTATTTTGCGGGAGTCCCGTGAATAATTTTATTCTCCCGCATCCTGCACACACACGAGTCTCTTCCCGCCCGCACCTGCACTCGCCCATCAAGAGTCGCGCTGCACCCTGTTACGTTGGGTCCCGCGGGTCCCGCGGTCCTCCCGTGGGAGTGCAGGTCTCTATATCAGAGGTTTAGTCTCAGTAAAAGACGGTCACAAATAATTAAATGCAAAGAAACTGGAATGTGACTGTTAAGTTTATTTTGTGACCTAATCTGATTATTCTGACTAGCAGTCACTGATTAGTGAAGGTGCTGGCTCAGTGTGACACCAAAAGAAACACACACACACCTCCTCTAACATTAACCTAACTTGTCTTATGCTAGCCTGCGTCAATTAAAGCCCACATCAGGACTTGGATGCTAATGGCATTTGTTCACAATGGCCATGGTTGTACAAACATAATCACTGCTTGCCTACACGCAAATGTGGCCAAGTACACACGCACATGGTATGCAGGAGGGGAGGAATGAGATCAGCATGCTCTGCTGAATCACAGCCATTGTTTCCCCAAAGTATTTATTCATCTCCTTCTAGAGAGTCAGATTGTTTTACAGAGAGCAAAAATTATGTGGCAAGAATAAGAAAACAGTCACACATTAAAATGCATCAGTGGACATTAACCATGAACAACAGGAATCAGACAGATAGAAACACACATATTAACAATACTTTTCTATATCCTTAAAGCAATGTATTACGTATAATGGGGACACTATTGAGTGACAACTCATTGAATGATTTTCGATGTACTGATTTAAAACTGGTTCATTGAAACAGGTTTGAAGTATGAAACTGGTTTGAAATCTGTCATAGCATCCATGACTAGTTGGAGTGTGTTATATTGCCACAGACACCTACCAAAACAAAGACAATCAGCTTGAGTCTTGTAGTGTGCGCTTGGCTCTTTGGAGGTTAACAGAATAGTGTTGATACTGTTAAACTATTAAAAATACTTTAAAACTATTAAAATATTTTGAAAGAAATTGAAACAAAGTTAAATAAAATTAAATATAAATATTAGATAAACTTACATTTTAAAAATGAAAATTAGAAATGTTGCTCCAGTGAATAACTGAAATAAAAAATGTCTAAAGTACTAAAATAACTAAAATTAGTAAAACTAAACTGGAAAAGAGCTAAAACAAATACTATATTAGTATATAAACAAAACTAAAATAAAACTAACAAAACCACATTTTATCAGCATTAACCATATATGAAGTTATAAAGGTGTAACATATTAATTTGTACAAAAGAAAAAAGGAACATTTTTGAATGACTTGCAAATAAGTCCACATTTATATTAGATTTAGATTTTTATTTCCACTTTCAATTAAATACATTTTGGGCCTTTGAAAGTCTTCTGGTCCCAAACCATTTAAGAGTTTTTAGACAAATTTGAAACACTACTTAAGGAAATCCTGTTGTTTGTGCAGGTTGCATTCCCACCTAGGGAAAAAACAAATGTAACCAAATGCTGGAGTGTCAATCACTCATCAACAGCTGAAACTATCATTTACACCACAGGAGGCCATCCTGACAGGAGGAAGAAGGGAGAGGAGGAGTAGAGGAAACGCGTTGAGGGTATCAGCATGCCTGGCCATTTGGCTGTCAAGCATTAAGTGGGTAAAAGGTAATCCATCACATTTAGGTTGGGTTGGGTTTTCCTCCTTACATTATAGTCACAACAACATCTTTTTAGGGAAGTATTCAAGCAAATAGCCAGAAACTGAAATATATTACCAAAATAGTCAGAAATCAACGAAATAACTTATATCCCGGACGAGCCCCCAATTTGTTAAACCCGCAATGAGTCTACAGGAATAAATCTGCGTTCTTGGTAATATTTACCAGCTTTCTTATGCAATTCAACTTTTCATGAAGAGTACTTCATAGGTCTATGCTCTCTACCCATAGGTCTCACAACTCTGCACTCAACCACAAGTAAACGTGCTTCGTTTTCCCAGAAACACGATCTCCACTGTGGAATAGCACCACAGGGCGGAGTACTTTCGGTGTCTTCTTTTAAAAGCAGTAATTTATAGCGTCTCCAGTAGTCAACTCTTGACAACAAATACCTTTTCATTACAAAAGGAGGATGGCGAGACAACGGGGAGGGAGAGAGAGAGATAGTGGGGGAAGACAAAAGTGAGGTATTTTTGCACAGCCGGAGGGTACAGATGGCAGCTATTTCACACCTCCAGCTCTGGGATAAATTCAAACCTACTGTGTTTATTTAAAGCCTCCACAAACTGCCAGAGCAGAAGTGACCGTTCGCTTTATAATACTGGTAACTGTAATGTAAGGCATTTTTGAAGTCTCCTGGGAACACTGTGTTTCCGAAATCCAAAAGACGATGATGAAGCTACGGAAGCACGTTTGGGCCTGTGAGAGCCACAGGCACTCACTCAGCTGGAATGCTGCCAAAGGACACATTTTTCAGGGTTTTATTTCAGCTGGTGTTTTTTTTTTTTTCAACCTGTTTCCCTTTTTCACTCTCTGTCTATGACTTATTGCATGAAAGTCCTTAGGGTTTTAAATGACTACTTTGGATATGAGGTGGAAATGGAGAACGAATGGTATCCAAGTGTAAACTTCCACAGCTCAGTGTAGAATGTGTTTCCCCTTTGGCACACCACTTACACACATCATATTAGAGTTATGAATATGGTTTGAGAATGTGCATATAGTCATACAACATAGCTATACAATTGTCTTGTACAATTTCAACATAATCAAACTTGTTTTAATGGGGACAGCATCTTACTTGCTCTTAAGAATAAGAACACTGCATACAATTTTTTTTTTTTTTTACAATTTTTAAGTATCAAACTGGATGTACAAATTACTTCAACTTGAATTGTTTTAAACACCTGAGTTGAATCTCGTTTAACTTAAAAATTTACTTGGAATTGGTTAAATCACATTTTTCACAGTGAATACTAAGAAGAAGAAAATTGTTTGATGTATTATGCAGACAGATACCTGCATATAAGCTTAACATTACGTCACTGTGAAACCTTACTGATGTACATTTATATGAAGAAATCCTAATGATACTGTTGCAACATACAGTCTGTTTAATTTAGGCTCAGACAGAGGGTGGAAAACAATCACACTTGTTTTTGGTGAAAGAAACCTTAAGCAACATTAAGTGGATTAAAGAGGGAAAAATAGAAAAAACTGCCATGAACGTGTAGGATATGACTAATTTAAAAACTATTTCAGGTTGCTTAATTGCAAAGTGTCTGAGACATGGTTTATTATTAACTCATCTTCAATTGAGACACAATACAACAAGAGTACTACAAAAAAGACTTACTCTCATCTTGGGTGGCTGGTCTGCCCTGGGACTGAAGAGCCTGAGTTAGAAGTACAGCGATCAGCAGCAACATGGTCTTCATCATCATCATCATCATCAAGGATTCTCTACATCTGAACTCGGCATCCAGCCCAGCTCTCCATAAAAAACAGCTAGGACATCAGCACTGGGTGTAAGATGGAGAGACAACATCAGAAAGCAAAACAATTAAGAATATTCACAACTAATGATTAAAGACAACATGAATCTTTCATAATGTGACATTTCAGTGAAACAGTATATTCAGTTGGAAATAACATTGGACGGGACTTGAATGCAACCATCTGGATTTGACTGGATTGTTAAACGAAGGCAATGATGTTATTTGGTTAATATTTTTCTCCACTCACACGACCATTACTATGCAAACATTCTGCTCAGAATCATAAATCATACTAACAAATTTGCTAATTATCTCTTTAGAGTAACTTGAACTGAGGAATTGTACAAATTCACACTAAGGACATTAACTAACAATATAAATCTTACAGTTTATTTTTTTATTGTAGACAAAAGTTGAGAATAGAAAAGCATCCCTGACAGAAAAATTCCTGTAAAGCTAATCTGATGCATAAGCTGCATAGATCAATGTTTTATATATATATATTTATATAAAACATTTATATACACATGTATATATACACATGTATATATATATATATATATATATATATATATATATATATATATATACACGAAAAAAAATTAACTTAAATGATTTTAGCAAATGGCTGCAATATAACAAAGAGTGAAAAATTGAAGGGGGTCTGAATACTTTCCGTACCCACTGTATATATAATGGCCTACAAAAACATAACTTTGCTGTATAAGGTCAATCGTGGAACAGCACGTTCTTTAAGAACTCAAGGATTTTCATCTCAGACTTTTCCACTACAACAGGACAACAAGTTAACATGGCACTTTTTTCATAATTAGTATATCAATGTATTAAGACAAAGCTAACGAAGAAAGCAGATTGCATAAACCTTGACGTACATAATTTTATAGTGGAAAGAAGTTTTTCATAGAGCTGTTCTGTGCAGGGTCACTCCATCTGTTTGCACTTACAAACACACGCAAGAAAATACACAGAAACACAACCACACTCCTCCAACCCTTCACAGATATCTGTCAACCCTGTGCTGGTTTAGACCTCAGCATGACCCCGACACGCCATTTGTCCTACTAGCTATCAGAACTCATCATTTACACATTTCATCACACACTCCACTACGAGCAGATCGGTCAGAAAAGAGCAGCATTTCACAATTCGCCAGATGTTTTTCTTTCAGAATGTTTAGCTGTAGTAATTTGAGTGTCTTTGCTTGTAATTGTGATTTTGTCCTCCCAAAATATAAATAAATTGAAATAAATCTTTTTAATGTGGTTAAAGCTAATATGAAGCTAGACTTAATACATTAACTAAATGAAAACTCAATTGACTGTGTGCACCTATTAACACAGGGGGAAAAAGCTGAGGAAATATCCTGGAGAATTGGGGATTGTCGTGAATGGTTTTCAGTTCTCTAGACAGATAAGAAATGTCATGCCCATTCAAACTGGACACAAGCCCTGTCACATTGTGAGATGTGTTAATCCAATTTAAAATAACTGTTTTTAAACAGTTTTTCATCATTGCTCTATTCATCAGTGTCACATGATCCTTCAGAAATCATTATAATATGCTGATATGCTGCTCGAGAAACATTTCTGATTATTATCAATGATGCAAACAGTTGTGCTGCTTCATATTTTGGTGCAAATTTTGATACATTTTTCCAAGATTCAATGATAAATAGAATGTCTAAAAGAACAGAATTTAGGCTATTTCAAATATAATTTTTGTAACAATGTAAAGTAAAGTACTTTTTGTCAATTTAATGCATCTATGCTTGCTGAAAGTAATCATTTCTTTAAAAAAAAGTACAGACTCCAAACACCAAACAGTAGTACTATATGTATATATAAGATTTAGAAACTAGATCACCTTGCACACTAAATCAAACCTACAATAACATATCTTACACAGTATTATCATTTCTAGTTCTACTGCCCCTGTAAAAACGGTGGTGCATAATGCCCTTGAGATGAATATTTTACAGAACAATGCAATGAGATGTCTATCGCATTCACAGCTGCTCTAATAAGGATGAGAAATTTGGACAAACACCAAGAATTGAGACTTGATACACATAAAATCGCTCCCATAGAGTTTGTGTTGGTTTCATTTTCCAAGCCATTTCTGCAGCTGGTACAAACCAGAAGAATGGAGAGACGAGCGAATGGTCAGACAGGGGTGACGGACTCTAAGCTTGTGCCAACTCCAATCCCCTACCAGACACTGCGAAAGACACCTACAACATGCCAATATTAATCATTGCCAAGCCAAAAACATACACCAAACAACCTTGCTCGCTAATCTAAGCGCTCCAAAGTTTTGCTACACTTGCGATCAGAAGCTGAAAAAGCTAATATTTGTGATAAGCTAAACATGTTGCAAGAGAGGTTTCACCAGGATCATACGCTGCTGGAACGAACCAAGAGTGATCACAGTGTTGTAAATGCACATTCCTCAACCTTTACATGTGCGATCACAACACTATGATCACTCTTGGTTCGTCCCAGCAGCGTACGATCATTCAAATCTGCGTGCGTGCTGCCGCTGACTTAAAGAGAGCATCTGT
Source organism: Sinocyclocheilus anshuiensis (assembly GCF_001515605.1). Taxonomy (NCBI): domain Eukaryota; kingdom Metazoa; phylum Chordata; class Actinopteri; order Cypriniformes; family Cyprinidae; genus Sinocyclocheilus; species Sinocyclocheilus anshuiensis. The sequence goes on along the minus strand of NW_015544295.1, from coordinate 1,182,646 downwards.
CATGTTAAGGCTAGGCATGTGCCGATTACCGGTTTCAAGGTATACCGCGATTAGAAAATTTCACGGGTCAGGATTTTTCTTACAATCTTAATAGATACATCAAAACCCTGCTAAGACATGACAGCTGAGTCCAGCTACATAAACTACATCAGAGAACAGTTAGGTTTTTTTTTTTACTCCATAACTGGCTGAATATGTTAATATAATATAATTACATATAATATAATTACATACTATGACCTGTTATGATACTGTGCAAAGAAAAATTTTCTGCTTGCATGTAGGCATGGGCCGATTACCGGTTTCAAGGTATACCGCGATTTGAAAATGTCACTGTTTCAAAACCGCTAATATTTTCCGTTATACCGTTCCTACGGTATGCGCTGTTTTTCATGTCCTCCTCAAAGACTGAAAGTGTAGGAATCCCTCAGATTGAGTGCAGTGTAGAGAGTAACGGGCCCCTTCTCCTCCTGTTGGTGCGAGCGAGCGGTCAGTCACATGTGTGTAGGATGGCCGAACTAAGGAGCTTCCCCTGGAGCTTACGCGATCGGCAACCGGCCGTTTTTTGTCTTATTGTAAGCAACTCGTCTCTGTTTTGGACTTGCACAAACTGCGTTGCAATGCAATCGTTTTCCAAAATGTAATTTATGTTAAAATATGAAGTCTGTAAACACCCGTTAACACAGGCCAGAGACGCTGAAGACAGACGCACAGAGAAAAACACTGTAGCAGGCAGATCACTCACTGTTCATGATGCACAAACTATTGGAAGAAAATCCTCAATATTGACTTGGGGGTTTATATGAATGTGTTTCTGAGGGGAACTGACTGTCTTCAGAAAAGTTTACGTGGTATTTTCTTTTAATCTCGTCTCTGTATAGTTCATATTAAAGCAGTGTTTCAGCAGTGCTGCTTTGTTTACAGCGGTAACCAAGGAAACGCTGTATCTGGTGTTTCAGAAGCGCCTCCTGCTGTCAGAGAGTGAATCTGCGTCTCATTCAGAGCTTCTGCTGTTTGCTTCGTTCAGGCATGTAGTATAATTTCACAAAGCTAGTCAGAACAGAACATTCTGTTTTTGCTTCAAATTGGGTTATTATTCAATCAAATAATGTATATGACATTATATAACTGAATATGAAATGATACAAATGATATGAATATGAATTATATAACTAAAATTAAATAACTGTAATTACAGATTTAGGTTAAATAAAGATGTCAGTCTTTATTTTTCTCCTTTTTAGGAAACAAATCAAAGAAAAAATAAAATTCTTCAAATTCTACTGTTCCTAATATTGTACATGTTGCTCAAAAACAAAATATATTGTGCTCAGCGGAATTTTTTATTTTTTTTACCCAGTCATTTAAAAATAACACATTTTAGAGCTGTAACGACAATACCGTGATATTTTTGCTTAAGGTTATCATACCGTCAAAATCTCATCGGCAATGAATCGCCTGCGATTTTGAACGCAATTTTGTGTAGCTTGTCAGTGAACTACGGCTCTGTGTAGTAAATGCCGCTCCATCTGAAAGCACGTGCTGGAGATTTACTACTAATCACAGGAGCGGCTTTACTGACGAGATGCGCATGAAAATCGCATTCGATTTTTTGCACAGCCCTATGTCATGTATATGAATGAAACAGCTTCTTTTAAACCACACAGTATCATTATTTCTGTTACAAACATTCAAATAATCACAGAAGTACTCGGATAAAAGTTTCGGATATAAACTAAATGTGTACGGTAGCGATTAAAATAGAGTAAATCACCTTTTGACACTTCAAAAAAAGATTTATCGATTACATTGTTATGCCAGTAGCTGGCAAAAAGGGGCTGTTAAAAAATGTATTTGTCTTTGAATCATTCAAGAGATTAGTTACTTCAAAAACGCTGATTCATCTAGTAATGAAACAAGTAAATACTGAGTGACAAGAGTCATTGAATCATTCATTCATAAATTACATGTGATTTTGTTTAGTTGTCTAATGTTTTTTTCTTCAGAATCACGATAAAACCACAATCACCATTTAAAAAAAAAAACTAAATTCATCCAGAATCATACAGCTCTATTTTGTACACAAACAGCTCTTAGGCGAGTCCAGTTTTTATGTAGCCTCTGCTGATTTTTGTTCAAGGTATTCAGCTTCAACTAAATGTTTGATATCTAAATGTTTGACTTCATTTTTTAAATCACATTGGAATTGAAACTGGGGATCGAAAAGCAGAATTGGAATAGGAATTGATCAAATTCAAACGATACCAACCCTAAATATGAATCTGCTTTGTGTGCCAGTAATGTACTGAAGTGTAACAATAACAATGCATATGACAAAATCAGAACACACACATTATAATAAACCAGGCAACATGGTCTAAATAAGAGATTTAGGCACCATCTTGCAAACAAAACTCATAGTTTATATTACAATAAAGGTAAATTGAATATATATCTTTTTTTTTTCTACAGTTTATCCAAAATTAATTTATGAAGTATTAAGAAAGGCAAACACAGTCTGGGAAACTCCCCACAGGGCAGGTGAGCTAAGAGGAACTAGACAGTTGCAAAAATTACCATTAAAACTTCAGAAACATGTTAGCAAAATCTCAGTTTGCTGATTACTTAAAAAAGCATGGTAATTCTTTTTTGGAGCTATTGAACAGCTAGTGCACATGCTCTAATATATAAGGTTGTGTTGTTCATGCAGGAAACATGTCTAAATCTGTGACATTTCTTTCTCTGTCTTCATCACATAATTTTTTATCCCCTCTAATATAAAACGTGTACATTTTGGCAAATCTGTGCTCATTTAATCTCTTTAACATCTTGTTTTTTTTAGTCTAGACTAATGATTCAACAGGTCAAGTTACAGTAACTTGGCTGGAAAGACTAATGGTACCCTAAAGTAGTTTTAGCTCTTAACCCATTTAATCAATCTGGAAAGGGAAAAAATGTAAGGCAGAAGGATTAGTTTATGATCAAATTACTTGGCTAAGATTACACTGATGCAAATGTTTAAACATTTTTTAAAAGAAAAAAAAAAGCTTCTTTGTTTACGTGAACTATTTCTAAGTAAAACAAACAGCAGAACATTCAGCTGATTATATTTAAATTCTTTCCACAGTGTTCACTTTGAGAGGGAAAAAGGAAAGGAGGCGCAGGCAAACAACAGATAGTGTGCACGGAATAAAAAGAAATAGACCAAGTCAAGTGGAAAGAGAAGTTAGTACCCTAATTAATGAACCCCAGCGTGTTTTTCTCTCCCTCTGATCATTGGAAGGGAACATGGTGAGAGTGTACAGCAGGCTCAGCTCATTACCGCTGCCTACTACTAGAGCGGAACATTCCAGAGAACAGCATTGGTTTGTGTCGGAGACGGGACGCCTGAGCTCACTCATTCCAGCGCCGGTGGGAGCCAGAGCAATAGCCGGCCCACTAAACCAAGAGACTGCCACTCCATGAGGAGGCTATTAGGGCCAGGCTGATGAACTTTACCAAAAAAACTCTTTCCTGCTTCTTTATCTGTTTTCTGCCAAATCTCTAATTCTACTCTAAACTCACAGTCTCTGGCTGGGTGCTCTTGAAAAACCAAGATCCCGGACGAACCCCCAACCAAAGCTGAATCTAGTGTCATCTTGTGCCCTAACCTTTCATACCCCAAAAATCTGATTTCAGACAGCTAAGGCCATTTTGTTTTGGTGCAGATGTGTTGATGTAAACAGAATGTCTCCATTTTGAGAGACTCCACCTAAAGTTTCATGCTAAAGCTCTCAAGACAGTTGTGTAATAGTAACTTTCTTTTTTAAAAGTGCTGGGCGATAGTTTACTGTGCCAACCCAGCCCTGCAAGCCCAGTAAATTAGAGGGCAGAGAATTCCTCTTCTCTCCAAACTCTCAACACAAACTTCCACCGGAAGAACACCCACGGAACAGCACGTCTTTTCTCCTTCATCCATTTGCTTCCTTTCATTTACAAACAACAGAGCGTTTCACTATAAAGCGGCCACTACAAGATCACCACAACAAACCAAAACGGGTGTTTGTGACCGTATGCAACACACAAACTCTGACACAAATCACTGTGCTGTGACTCAAACACACATAAACAAGATTACTGACTTTGATTAATGCAACTCAAACTGTCAATGACATGTCCCTCTATGAAAATACCACTGATGCTTTGCAATATACTCTAACTTCACTGCAAACCAGACAAACCGATGACCTGTCTGGAGCGGCTAACAGTAAAATCACTGGTCAGATCCTAAGGGACGAACAGCCATAATGATTTCCCCTCTAATTTAAGTAATTGATGTAATTATGGACTTAAACAACTACATTTTCACAAGGTCAGTTACAGTTCTTTAGTATTTTTCAGTGGCTGACTAGAACTAGCAAAAAACTTTCAAAGGAAAGCACTAAAAAGGCTTTATGAATAAGGGAACCAGATATGATTCGAAAACATCATTATCTACCATGAGCTTTATGCTCTGTGAAAATTAATTTTAAGATTCGAATGAAATTACAGAAATACATATTAACAAAAGGGTAACTTTCCTTAAGCTACAATATGAGTCTTCATTAGGAAACATATTTTCAGCAAACGTTCTTGAACAAACTGCCTAAAGATGTTCATATTTAATTGACTTGCTCACATTTCTGCACCGTCTTGCAACAAGTCTGGGTCAAGTCTGCGCATGTAGTCGCCAGCCAGCATGTCACCATTCACAAACCGCTCTGCTCCTCCACGTACTTCAAAACGGTGAAAAGGTGGAAACTATCTGTGAATTTCTGTTTCTTTGAAATGACAATGGTCACTTAAGAGCAGAGAGAGTTTTTAAAGGCTGAACTGAAAGAAAGAATGTCTGTAACTGTAGTATATGTAACTGGGTAAATGTAAAGGGTATAGCAATTATCAGAAAGTTCTAGACTTCACTACACAGTCCTAGAATGAAGAGGGGGTTTACTTTGCAGTACCCTGAAATTATCTAGTGAGTGATGAGGAAGAAAAGATGGAGTGACACTGTGAGGTGGGTACAGAATTACTTTGCCATGTACACAGTGACAGACCATAAGATCTGAAGTACAACAACATTCAAAAATGTTAAATGATAAATATATGGATGCATATGTATGTATATATGTGTGTGTGTGTATACATATGCATCATTCAACATTCTTGAATATTGTTGTGCTTGTGCAGATCTTATATATATATATATATATATATATATATATATATATACAGCGGTGTTTAGTTTCTGAATGAATCCGCGTTTTGAACGAATCGTGTGAACCAATAGGCTTGTTCGACTTCATGTGGCGCCGCAAAGATCGGCTGCCGCCTGACAAAAGCAATGCATTAGATCCACCGGTTCACATTTACAACTGCGTGTTCTGCGTGACATTGTTGTACCATTTAAGACTTTGTAAGGCCTTAAATCTGAAACAGACTTCATGGAGGATCCCTTTAGTGATGACGGTCGAAATGGCCAGTATGTGCTCTTCTGTGCCTCCGCTGCGCAATTGTGCCGTTGTGATTTAATGTGCTGTGTAATGTCATTTTCCCCACCATGTCTGATATTAAAATCAGTACGACACACTTTGCAAAAGGCGTGTGCATTAACTTCTCCCATTTCTAGAAGTGATGCTTGTTTTTTCCACACTTCTACCTGCGCAGATATCAACAGTGCCACTGGGTTGTAGGTTGCCAAATTGAGCTCACAAATGGGTTGAAATTTGTATATGTCGATTGTGTGAGAAGGATGCGTTTCATACAAGATCTGGCAACTGAACAATTTTGGAATATGTTGACGTGATTATTCGTATAATGAGGTTTGGGCCATACAAATAAAGGGAGTTTTACCAGAGGCGAATGTAGCAAACATATCATTTATACGTCCAGTGGGATTTTTTTACAGAAAGATTAAAAATACGGGAGAAATATGGGAAAATATTTAAACGGGATGATAGCGGGATAGAATGGTAAAATACGGGAGAATCCCGGGAAAAACAGGAGGGTTGGCAGGTATGGCACTAGTCTAACCTACTAGACTTCTTTACGTAGGACTAATGTATGCGTGCACTCTGTAGGTGTGTTTTGTTTGATTTTTGCATTATACTCGATAATGTCAAATCACACATCGTTAAAACGACAATTACAATATTATCGCAAACGATACATATCACACACCCCTATAACAAAGGCTATATCA